>NW_027187361.1:27333302-27412828 GCF_028583685.1 Petaurus breviceps papuanus | reverse complement strand
TTCCTTCCTTCCTTCCTTCCTTCCTTCCTTCCTTCCTTCCTTCCTTCCTTCCTTCCTTCCTTCCTTTGTTTCTTTCTTACTTTCTTTTTTGGACATGGCTAATGCAGAAATTTGTTTGCATGACTGCATATTTGTAGTGGGTTTTGTTATTTTTGCCTTTTCAATTGGTGAGGAAGAAGAGGGAGAAAATTTGGAACTGAAAATAAAGTACAACTGAGTTTCTCCCCCCCCCCAAGAAATCTATTTCTTTCCTATGCCTCAGGAAAGTACTTGATCTGTATCTCTTCTAATATGTGTGTATATATATATATATATACATACATACATACACACAGTGCTTTATTCACTGCACCACCTACCTGTGATTTTTTTTTCCAAAAAGGATTTTCCAAAAACCTGCCCCTGATTCTCTAATTTTTTTTAAATGTGTTTTCAGTTCACTAATTTCCTCCTTTTCTATTTTGTTAACATATGTTTGTATAGATATAATTTGGACTCCCCGGCCTGCTTTAACTACATAAGAGATTTGATGTATTGTTTTTTTTAATCATCATTTTCTTCACAATATTCTTGTTTCCATTTGGTTTTTGACCATTTAATTATTTAAGATTTCATTGCTAAGTCTTCATTTGGTTTTGTGTTTTTTCGGTTGTTCTCCCTAACCGATTATTATTTTTATTGTGGAAAAATCTAATAAAGATTTGTTTTGTTCTACCTTTTAACAGTTGTTTTACAATATTTCTGTGTCCCAGTAAATGACTAATTGAAAAACTTCTGTGTCATTCTGATAAAATGCATATTTATCAGTGGCCCTGTTTAAGAGACGTCACGAGCTCTTGAGTTTCTCTGGCAATCTCTTCAGTTGGATGTTGTACTTTTTAATTTATTGGTTAGAATTGTTCAAAACTGAGAGGATATTTAAATCTCCTGCTGCTATTGTCTATTGTCTATCTCTTCTTGTAAATGATTTGATTTTTGCTTTACAAATTTAGATACTAGAGAATCTGGAATATATAAGTTCAATATTAATGTTTGTTTATAATCTATACTTCCTTTAATTTTCCCTATTTGTATCTTTTTCTGTTTTGAATCTTTGTTTTTGATTTGTGTGATTGAAACTCTTATTTTTCTGCACTTATCTGATGCATGGAAATTTTGTTCCAACCTTCACTCTTTTCAGTGTGTCTTCTTAAGGTATGTTTCTAGTAAGCAAGAGATTGTTGGGTTTTGTTTTCTTATCCAATCTGTCACTCCTTCATTTTATTGGGTTGTTTAATGCATTTATATTTTAAGTTATGAGAGGTAGGTTTATGTTTTCATTGATTTGTCTTGAAAATTTGGGTTTTAGGAAAGCTAGGTGGCTCAGTGAGTAGAGCACTGGGTCCTAGAGTCAGGAGGACTTGAGTTCAAATCCAGCCTTAGACACTTGACACTTACTAGGTTGTGTGAACTTGGGCAAGTCACTTAACCCTAATTGCCTTGCATTCTCACCCTCCAAAAAATAAAATTGGGGTCTTAAATTAAAATTTTTCCCTCTTTCTCAGTAAAGGTAGCACTTTATCATTTCAATTATTTCACCTTAATAGAATTTAAAGGCAGCCCTATTCCAAATAACTCTCTTTCCCTCACCTTCCTCTTCTTGTTTCTTACGCTTTTCTCTAGTGTTAGAGATATATTTAACTCATTAATTCCTTTTGCTTTCTTCTTTTTTTTATCTAATTCTTTCCCAGTTTTTTTAAACCTCAGTTAAATATTCAATTAAAATCCTCCATTGTCTCCTCCCCTTTAAGTTGTTTTCTTAGTTATTTTTAAATTGCTTTTTCTTTTTCTCAAAAAAAATTTTTCTCCCTATTCTCTTCATGATTTGCTTTCTCTTCCTGATTATTCTAGACTTTAGTTTTTAAATTTCTGGCTTTTTATTTATTTATTCCTGTATAAGTTCCTGTATTCCTCGTGGAATTTAAGCTTCTGAGATACCTATTTTGGATTGCCTCTTCTAAACAGTTTCTAGGCTATTGGCTTCTATGTCTTTTTTCCTGGTCCCTCTTTTCTGTATTACGTCACTTTTCAAAATACAAATTCCTGTAGAGGATGGAAATATTGCACCATCATAGGAATTTTCTTTAGTCCCTGATAATATAGTTCATTCCTATCCTTTTTCTTCCCTATGATTATTGTTACCATTTATCCTAAAATCTCTTCTCTGGTTCTATACCGCTCCTATGAGTGTCGATTGCCCCTCAGAACTCTGATTCCCCATGTCCTGAGAGAGGATGAATGGTCTCTCTAAAAAAAAAAAAAAAACTCTGAGTATTATAGCCATTGTAAAGTTCCAATCTCCATAGAGAGATTATTTTGATTTATCTTCATGACATTTCTTTGAAGCAGGGCAGGCATATATTATTCTCTTTTGAAAAATAATAAAGAAATTGGAACACAGAGAGGCTAAATGATATGCCCCAAATGATACAAGTTTGATTCTTTGAGTTCTATATGATTGAGGTCTGACTTGCAGCCTCGTACAATTTCCATTACATCCAACTGAAAGATTAATATGACATCCTTTTGTTAAAATTGTTTAAAATACCTAAAGAATAGTAAGAGGAAAAATAAAAACAAAAAAAATATCCTTTCATATTCAATATTGAATTCTTTAGTTTGCTTTTCAAAGGACATGAGATAATAATAATAGTAGTTAGCACTTTAAAGTTTCCAAAGCACTTTACAAACATTGTCTCATTTTAAGCTCATGCAACAAATCTACTGAACAAAATAGCTGACTACAATACACTGCTAGTGGTGATCTAGATAACATTCCTTTTGATTTCTATTTGTTTCATATCTAATTCTAATTTTGTTTGCTTAGTGAATTTAATGTTAACTAGGATGAAAAAATATTATATCATCCCTTTGGAAAGAAAACTCATAAGAAAAGTATATTATCTTGGTATTGAGAGATGAATTCCAAAGAATTTTGTGATGCAAGAAATTCCATAATTATAGCAAATATAGGAAAGATTGTTTGGGGATACTAAGGCTCAAATTGATTGACTAGTTTTTAAAATACGGGCCAAGTATGGCAATCCATACATTTTATATGTAGTACTCAATGGCCCTACCTGTAACTATTGTTAATTTTATTTTTCATAATATCTTCTTTTCAGTTTCTTTTTCAGAGGGAAGGAGTTTGTTAGATCTTTGTTTCTTTATGTAACGATTCCATTCATTTGACATTCAAAAGATATTTATTAAGCGTCTTTTATATACAAACACTTATTAGCCAATGTATACGTGCATGTGTGTACATGTGTGTGAGGAAAGGGAAGGGGAAAGAAAAAGGTAAAATATACATAATTCCTGGCTCCAAGAAGCTTGTAAGCTTATAAAAGAGAAGAAATATATAGAAAATTTTCAGTGTAGGAAAACATGGAGGGACTAGTTGGGTGACTTTCAGAGAGGGATCAACAATGTGCTCTAAAGATAATTAGTAAGAAATTAATATATGGATGTTTAGAATCTCAATATCTCAAAAATTTCTGCAAGTAATGACCTGGGAATGATTTCAGGCACAAAGACATTATAAAAGTTTAAAGGAGTGAGGAAGTGTGGAAGCAGTGGACTTATACTGAAAATATAAGAGTTTCTGAGCCCAGATAAATTACTGTGTTGCTAGCTGTGTCCGATAAATTGAATGCATGTTTTAAAAATGTTATTAGGGACTTAGGGAAGGGGGAGGCATCTTTAGAGGCAAGGACAAGGGAATGGGTAAATAGGGGTATAGTACAGTGTTTAGATTTATGGGAATCGGAGGGGAGGAGGGATCCTTGGAGGGGGGAGGCAAGTAATAGAAGGGGAAAGAAGTGAGTAGACATAAAGTAGAAGAGGCAGGAGGGATAGGAATCAAGAGATACGCACATACATAAAAACAAAGATCAGGAGTAGAACAGGTTTGGGAAACTATATGTCTATATATGTATGTATATGTGTATGTAGATATCTATAGCTATAGAGAAATATACCTAAACTTTATTGCAGTCTTCTGGGGAATGATGATCAGGGGCAGGGGAAAACAAAGTAAAAAAGAACACAGAAGAGAACAAAAGAAAACTCACAAGTAAGCCAAGAAAAGATGAACAATTCTCAACAGTTATTATTTATCATATAGTCTTTATTGAAATGAAAATTTATTGCTACATATTTTGAATCCTCTCTTATGTCCTGCTGTGCACACGACACACATTTTTCCTTTCTGACTTTGTATATAAGTTCCAATATTTAATTTTATATGACTTTTTTTCTTTTCTCTATTCTGTATTTGTGTCCTGGCATTTGAGTATGAAAGAAAATTCTGAAAAAAATATTATTAAATACATTCTATGAGGAGAACTAGTTTCTTCAATATTACTCTCATCATCTACTACTTTTGTTCCTACTTATATGCTGCCAAGTGAAGCATGAGAAAACCTTGAAACTGCATTGACTTGAATCCTCTACAAATCTATGCTACATGTCAGTTGAGTCTTACCTATGGCAAAGCAAAACTTAATACTTCCCTATGTGACTCACTGTTCCACTCACCACAGCAGCTCTCCTAAATCTTTTTATTCTTTCTTATACTTCCCACAGCTCTTCCTGGCCCCACCCTCTCAGCAGAGAGCATTACCTCATGTTTTACTAAAATAATTCCATATTTGCTAAGTTTCTATTTCTCCCTTCTTCCTTACCTCATATTACCCAAATGCCTTCCCCCATTATCTCCTCCTTCTCCCCTGTTTTATGTGAAGATATGGACCTTCTCATTGTCAAAGCAAATGCTTCTATAGCTGAAGCAGTTGATGGTGCAATGGATAGAGCTTTGAGACTGGATTTTGCAAGACCTAAGTTCAAATCTAGCCTCAGATATTCATTAGCTGTGTGACCCCAGGCAATTTATTTAACTTCTTTTTGCCTTAGTTTCTTCAACTGTAAATTGGGGATAATAATATTGCCTACTTCTTGGGGTTGTTGCAAGGATCAAATCAAGTCATATTTATAAAAGAACCTAGTAAAGTGCCTGGCACATGGTAGGCAATATATAGATGTTTATTCCACTCCCATCTTAAAAAAATAAACAAACAATAAATCCCATCCTCTCCATCAGTGTGCCCTCTCCATCAAACCCACTGGGTCCTTATGTTTAACATCTCCTTGCCTACTATCTGCTTCCCTACTACCTACAAACATGCCCATATTTTCCCATCCTCAAAAGATCCTCCTTTGAGCTGTGCATCCCAACTGTCTAGTATCCTACATCTCTCTCCCTTTTTTTTGCTAAACTCCTTGAGAAGGACTTCTATAATTAATGCCTCTACTTCCTTTGTCCTCACTCTTTTCTTAACTTTCTGCAATAGTGGTTACTGACCTCATCATTCAACTGAAACTTCTCTCTCTAATATTACCAGTGATCTCGTAAACACTAAATTCAATGGCCTTTTCTCCATCCTCATCTTTCTTGACATCTCTGCATCATTTGAAATTGTTTATCTATCTCTTCTCCTTGATTCTCTCTTCTCTTTAGGTTTTTATGACCTTTCCTTGTTCTTTTACCTGTAAGACCTTCTCCCAACTACTTCTGAATCTCATTTGCTATAAATTCATCCAGGTCATACCTGCTAACCAGGGGTGTCCAAAAGGGCTTTGTCCTCACCACTTCTCCCACACTATACTATTTCACTTGGTGATCTCATTAGCTCCTATAGTTTCAACTGTCATCTTTACTTATCCTGCCCTAAACTCTTTACTGACCTCCTGTCTTGCACTTCCAAGTGCTTATTAGGTATCTCAAACTGAACATCCTATAGACATATTGATTTCAATATGTTCAAAACTTAACTTAAAACTCTACTCAGTTGTCAAACAATTTTCCTAAAGCAGAGAGATCTGGTCATATCACACACACACACACACACACATACACACACACACACACACAAACACCTTCCAGTGAGTAAAATCTACCTCCAGGATCAAATATAAAAGCCCTTCAAAGCCTGGCCCCCATTCTACCCTTATAATTTTCTTATAATTGACTCTAATCTATGTACTTTGTGAAATAATGACACTGGCCTCCTTTCTCTTCCTAGAACAAGACACCACCTCTCCTAACTCTGGGTACTTTTACTAATTGTCCCCATGCCAGGAATGTTCTCTGTCATTTTTTTCTCCTGGCTTCTCTGGCTTCCTTCAGATCCCAGCCAAAGTTCCACCTTCTAAAAGAAGCCTTTCTTAATTCCCTTTAATATTAGGGCCTTTCTTCTGTTGATTATCTCCAATTTCTTCTTTAAGTATCTTGTTTGTACATAGTTGTTTATCTGTTGTCTCCTCCATAATGCTGTCAGCTCCTTGAGAATTGGGTCACTTTTTTTACCTGGGAGGGGTTTCTTTATTTTCCCCAATACTTAACATTGTTCCTGGCATATAGTCAGTGATTAGAAATATATGTGTGTGTGTGTGTGTGTATGTATGTGTGTCTGCTTGCCTGCATTATTATTATATTAGAGTATAAAATGAAAACAAAGATACTGGTACTATCTACTTCACAGACTTGTTGGGAATATTACTCAATATTACTGCGTGGATAAAAGGGACTATTGTTAGTTAGCCTGCTAGGACCTTAATCTTCAGAAGAAGGATTGTCTAATAGCTTTACCTAGTAGCTTTTGTAAGGCTTCCCATCGTATTCCTTAACCTTGCTTCAGTTCTACTCTATTGTTGCTCATTTTCAATACTCCTTGATTTATTTTTAGACTTGCTTTCATCTGTAGTTTTGAATTACATATGTATTTGTATGTGAGTATATATTTGTATATTGAGACATTTATGAGGAAATTCACAGATAGCTCTTTTGATCATAATAACCGTTCAGATCCTTAACAAATGAATGGGTTTAAATAAGAGATATGTGTGCCAAGTATCTATCTCTTTTATAGCACTTAGTATTCATTGTAATTATATATACCTTACTAATCCCTAGTAAATTGCTGGGAGAGTAAGGATTTTTTTTTGAAGTGCCGGTAGAACTATAGACAAAGATTTGTAAAGTATCTTACAACTCATCGTAAGCTCACTAATATAAGAATTCTTTCTATAATCCCTTGACAGTTTAGCATTCAGCCTGAAAACACATCCAGGACACAGATTTCATTATTTGTATGGCAACTTCTCATTACTAAGTAGCTCTAATTGACAGAAAAGTTCTTTTTTGAATCATACAAACATTATCGTATTCACTCTAGCACATTGTATGAGAAAAATTTATGATTTATTAAATGCGAAAATGATTGAATGAATAGTCAGAATGACTTTTAAAAAATCAACTGGCATGGACCATTACTTTACAAATGAAGAAAATGAGGTCTCTATGAGGTCAAGTGATTTGCCAGAAGTTACATGGTAGGAGTGAGTGGCAGAGCAAGACTAGAAACAGAGACTCCAGAATGTCAGTTAAGTGTTTTAACCACTATTACATAAACTTAGGTTGGTTTAAGTCAGAATATGTACTTAAATAGCATTTTTCTTCATAATTTTTATAACAAGTTTATGATATTTTAAACTTTTAACTAAGAAACAATTTTTGGTATAATTTTGGATTTTAATATTAACTTTAAATATGAACTAAAATTGTAAAATTATTCATGGCTACATATTTTCCAGAAAAAAAGGAGTATGGTAGAAAATTTTAAAACAGAAAATATAATGAGAATACAGCTGATCTATGCTCTATTGTAAAGAATGTTCTATGATAATAAAATTTAATTGAGGTTTTTCTTTGGCTAACTAGAAATTCAGCAAGTATTATTTGAAAATTATTCTATGGCAGCTTTCAAAATAGCTCATTTTTACCTTTCTTTTAATTTTAATAATAAACGAAGCACCATTAGTGTCTGATTTTCCCTAGAGATGACAAAAGTGTCATTAGTTTGCATTTGCATTTGATCTCAGCAATGGCAAGAGGTGATGAGTTGGTGATGAGCTGTTTTCATTGCACTACCCATTGTGCAAATTTATGCTCATAGCCCAGGATGACACAGTTGTAGCATTAAAATTTTATCTGCATTTCTGTTTGTAATAAAATTATTAGCAGATAATTTAACTCACAACTCACCAGGAAGAGGTAATTATATCTGGGGTTCATTTTGTTCCATCTTTATTTTTCTATAGTCTTAGTCTGGTGTATTTTAAGTGTAGAATTAGGGTGCTTATTATTATTATTATTATTATTATTATTATTACTCTACTGATGCTTGATAGTGACTACTCTCCCCAAATATTCTTTTTGTCTCCCTATTTCCTTCTTCCTTCTCTCTTTCCCTTCCTTCCTATTTCTACTCACTTACAAAGGAAGACACTTAAAAAATTCAATATATTGCCCAGCAAGGAAATAATGTATAAAGCATGACAGAGTCTCTCTCACAGGAATAGAAAGAATAAATACCATCATGCTACTGAGATGAGCTGATTACTATAATCAGATCATGAATTTGACTCTTGAATTTCTGAGAGCTAAGGCAAAAAGATAATCATGCTGGGTTACATAGTTTTCATAATTTAGCAAGAAAATATACAGATTTGTGTGACAGTCACAAAATCCAGCAAGAATTCATTTCTTTAAAGATTTTGAAATGTAGCGCCTTTGAGTTACGTTCCTTATAAGAACTATGTTTTCTTCTACAAAATCCATTTGAATATGTACAAAAGGACTGAGGTGAAGTAGGAGCAGAATTAGAACTCAGGAGAATTCTGGCTCCAGCTCTGTGATTAATGCAGTCCAGTCACTTAACAAAAAGGGACCACAGTGATGAAGGTGTTGGAGTTTTCTAATTTTATTTGATTTGCTTGAAGCAAAGAAATGTTTGGGCTACTTTCCTCCTTTGTGGAGAGAGGTGAGAGAACATAGATGCAGAAAATCATCAAGTTGCTTTGTTCAGCAGTTTTATTTATCTTTGGGAAGAAAAAGAAATAAACCATCTCTTAAGAGAAAATATGTTACAAGTGTAGACATATAAATATATCCAAAGTTATTATTTTTAGATCATTTAACCCTTTGCATGAAACCTCTTGATTTTCCAGGCTTTTTCTTTCTGAATGACAGATTTATTATCGTTATGCACTTGTTTCAGCTGTGTCCAACTCTTCGTGACTCCATTTAGGGTTTCCTTGGCAAAGATACTGTAGTGGTTTTCCATTTCCTTTTCCAACTTATTTTATAGATGAAGAAACTAAGACAAGCAGGATTAAGTCAATTACCCAGTAACTGTCTGGGGCTGGATTTAAACTGACACCAGGTCCAGCTCTCTATTCACTGTGTCGCCTAGCTGTCCCTTGAGAGACAGACACATTCCTTCATGTGAACTCATATGATGATAAACTTATAGTGACTCTCATCTTAGAGAATTTTCATACTGAAGTAGCTGGGTCACCAGAGGAACTAAATATTTTTACTGATATGAAATGGGTAGATGTTTTCTCTTTTATATATTTCTTATGATTTTAATTACTAGGAATTAAGGTCCATGGGAAGTTTCAGACATTTAATTAACACTAAAAATAACTGCAACATCAGTGACAAAAGTCACTTGTTTCTGTTGTGACACTAAAGATTCTGGAATTTTGATTTCTATTTCATCATTGTCCTGGGTAGAAGAAGAGAAAAAATAACTTTGGGCTTATACACACCAGTTCAGAAAAACAAAAAAAAAAACTTTAGGCTTTAAGAATGATACTTTTCCCTATTTAATCCACCAATTAAATTATTCTGAAACTTCTTCCACACAAATCTTTGGGCTTGATATTTTCCAAAATATAAATCTGTGATTAAGTAGTCTTTTGCAGATAGTCTATGCCAATTATGGGCTGAAAAGGCTGGTCATATTGAGGCTCTGATACAATGTTGAGACAATTATGAAAAATTTGGATGGCAAAATGACTGATAATAATGGCAGAAGTAAATCTCTTTTGTTTTAATTTGGACAATAGAATCTTCTTATACAGGAACATGCCCTGTATAAACCATATCCAGTCTCTATCCAGTCTATCAATATACTGGATCTATTAAAAAATCAATTAAATGATGCAGATTTATCTTTTAAAATTTTTTTTCTTGCCTTATCTCAGAGTTAAGTAATTTAATTATACATGCTAATTTTTTTAAAACAATGGAACCAAGTCCCTTCTCTACAGCTCTAAATTTCCCAAATCAGTTTTCAATTAAGTATATTTCTGTTCTTTTTAGAGTATTAAGGACTTGGGTAGAATGCCTATAAGAAAAAAAATACATTTCCAACTTGTCTCATTATATAGAACATCAATATTCACTATTTAGAATTAATTAGATGATAGGGTAGCAGGAAACAGTATAGTAAATTCTGCATCCTTACCTTCCCAGCAAAAAGGCCTTGCTTTTTAATGTACCAGACTGAATTCTGATGGGAAAATCAAAGAAAAAATCACAGCGTCATTTTTCCAACCTAGGTCAGCACAGGGAGATAAACAGAGAAGTCTGGAGATAAGGGTGTTAGGAGATAGGAGCAGGAGTGCTTAGCCTGTGGATTCCTCTAGTCATCAGTGAGAGGCTATGTGTATCTATTTGCATTAATCACAGAGCTGGAACCAGAATTCTCCTGAATTCTAATTCTGCTCCTACACCTTGGTCCTTCTGTACAACATATGTATCTAAGGTCCCAGACCCATACTGGGAAAACCCTAGAAATGGACCAGAAACATTAGAGTCCAAATCCGAAGCTTCTAGTCCAAAGGAAAAAAATCTGTTTCCCAGTCAGGCTCCCACATGATTTAGTAGCTACTATTACAAAGGAGGGGAAAGTTTGGAATTATTGTTGTTCATCCTTCATTTTCAAAGAGGACCAGTGAATTCATGATGTGTTGGGTGATATTTTGACTTGAGCATGAATTGGATTTAATTGAGGCTGAGTTCTGTAAAGTAGTCAGCCTCACTTTCTCTTCTAGATTCATCAGAATTCAATGGCAGGACAAAAGTCAAGATGACTGGTGATGGCCCAAGATAAAATGGATGACCTTGATGTTTTCAATGTCTGACCAAGCTCTAAGCATTCCTACTTCAGATGCCTTCATGGCCATTGGAACAAATTGTTCTCATCTGTCCATTCCACTGGGGGAAGTCTTCACATACTTGGGCAGACATCTCCCTAAGTCAATGATGGGGTTGAGGCCTGTCAGTTGCCCTCAACCTGGTTTAGCTGTGTTCCAAGACAGTTTTACTAGGGTGTGGCTGCTGCACAATGCTACAACTTCTCAGAACCTCAAGGGCACTTTGGGTGAAAGGTGGATGAGCAGCCCTGAAAAGGGCTGGCAAGTCCTCATACCAGAGTAGTTAGTCATCCATGAGCACCCCATATACTCTGAAAAGTTTGGAATGTCATATTCCAGAAGGGAAAGTATATTTTATTACAGACAAAGGTAACTTACCCAGAAAAATCTAAATTAATTCTCTATGGGGGAAAATGAAAGTTTAATGAAATGGAAGATGGAACAAATATTCAAGATGAAAGAACAGAGCTTCATAGAAACTCAAAAGAGTTAAGAGAAATATGTAAAAAGTAAATAAATGAAAAATCAAGGGACTAAACAATAATAAACTGCTTGCATTCAGAAATCACACCTGTGCCACTCTGAACTGTATCATCATCAGGGGCCACAGAGGGAATCTAATTAGATAAAATCTAGGAGTAGTTCTGTTATACATCTGTGCTTTTAAGTGAAGAATTGAAAGATGGGGAGAGGAATACATTGGGGTAGGAGAAAGGTAAAGGAAGATTAAGGAAAATTATCTCACAGAAGCAGAGGACACAAGTAGACATTTAAACAAATAAGAAGAAAGGGTGGGAGAAGCAGCTGATACTTGAATACTTTTCTAAATTGATTAAAGGGAAGAACATAGAGTTGGATACAGAAATACATTTCACACAACAAGGGAACAGGAAGGAAAGGAGAGAAGGGAGGAGAATTAGAGGAGGTTAGATTAAGGGAGGGATTAGTATTAAACAATACAATTTTTTTTCTTACTCTAAGGGTGTACAAAAATACCTACAATCTTTCTCACATGGAAAAATATGGGAATCTGAGGGGGTGACTAAAAATTGAGAGATGGCTGAAATAACCATGTTTTTCTTAATGTGATGAAATACTGTTGTGTTTTAAGAGATGATGGAGATAGTTTTAGAGAAACCTGGGAAAAATTTTATGAATGGATACAGGGTAGAGTCAATAGAACCAGGAGAACAATTTAAACAATGATAACAGTATAACGAATACAAAGAGCTTTGAAAGAATTAGGATCTATAAACAGTATAAAGACAAACCAAGATTCCAAAAGACTAATGATACTTCACAACTCCTGATAGAGGTAAGGGATTCAGTGCATAATGAGACATATTTTTTTTCAGACATGTCTAGTATTAAAATTTGTCTCATTTGGCTACATATAGGAAGATTGGAGGGTTCAATAAAGGAAGGTTGGGGTGTGTAGTCCAGTTTGGTTTTGAATAATGAAGGAAAATATAAATTTTTACTGATTGAAAAAATAATTTTAAAAGAATTAATAAGATAAAAGATGTTTTTAAACTGACCAAGATAGTAGATGAAGTGATGTTTGTGTAGAGAGGTCCATCAATTTCTGTATCTTGCAAAGTACTATCTTTGCCATTATTTAAACTATTCTTGAAAAAAAAATGTGCCTCCTCCATGAAGACCTGATAATTGGAAGAGAGGTGATGAAAGTTCCTATGCTATCACCTAATGTAACACTTACTTGTTTCACTGCTTAAATAATCTAAGCACCATGCCACTCCTACTCTCAGAAATTGTTACTTATTTCTTGTTTCTACTAGGACAAAATCTGAACTCTTCA
Source organism: Petaurus breviceps papuanus (assembly GCF_028583685.1). Classification (NCBI taxonomy): domain Eukaryota; kingdom Metazoa; phylum Chordata; class Mammalia; order Diprotodontia; family Petauridae; genus Petaurus; species Petaurus breviceps. Next base: position 27,399,903 of record NW_027187361.1, on the reverse strand, counting down.
GACTGGCATTTAAGGCCCTTTATAATACATGGGTTCAACCCACTTCCAGCTTTATTTACAACATTTTCCTTCATTATTTCTGTCACAACCAAACTGAACCACTAGTTTTTCTGTGAACTCCATATACTATTTCCTCCCTGCACCCCACTCTCTTAGATGGCTGGGTGGCGTTGTGGATAGAACTTTGGGTTTAGAGACAGGAAGAACTGAGTTCAAATCCAGCCTCTAATACATTCCAACTATATGACCATGGGCAAATTATTTAATCTCTGCCTTATTTTTTTTCCAACTGGTAAAATAGGGAATAATAATAGCACAGGTTTTTGTGAGATTCAAATGATGCAGCATTTGTAAAGTGCTTAGCACAATGCCTTGAACATAGGAGGCACTTAATAAATGCCTGTCCCCTTCTTTCTAGTATTCACAAATGCTGTTCACAATCATTCCCAGAATGGTTTCCCTTCTAACCTCTACCATTCAGCATTCTTCTCTCCTTCCCAGGCTCGGCTCAGTCAACAAACTTAAGCCTTTCTTGATTCCCTCAATTTCTAATGTTCTATCCCTGATCAAATTACTTTGTATTTACTAATCTCTCTATATATTTTAGCTCCCCTCGGTCTAGGTAAAATGCAAGCCCTAAAGTCAGGTAGTTTCAATTTGGTCTTTGGATTCCCAACTCTGAGGACAGTGCAATGCACATAGTGGGTGTTTAATAAATATTTGTGGAGGAATTGAATGAGGCAGCAATTTTGCATTTAGCCCTGTGTTACTCCCATAGCCATGCCACCGTCTCTCTCTCTTCAATCCAGGGCCTTCACGTTTCCCCAGAGCTCCTGATGATTCTTCGTGGAATATCACTGCCTGCCACAAGGTTAGGTCTGAAGGAGGACCTCAGAGGGCCTCACCATGTACCACCCTCAGCAACCCTCTTTCACTAACACTTTGCCTGGATACATTCTTTAATGGATAGCACCTTCTCACCCCTCTATTAAGCCCGATTTGAGTCATTCTGGACCATGGACTAATCTTAAAGATGCATCATCTTTATCATATCAACTTCTGCCCTCATGCCAGAGGACTTTGGCACAAGTATTGATGCTCCCTCAAATGCACTAGACTAGTGCACAGTAGATTAAAAATAAACCTGTTTCTAGAATTAGAAGATTCATATTCCTGAGTTCCAATCTGGCCTGAGACGCTTATTAGCTGTGTGTCCCTGGGCAAGTCACTTAACCCTGTTTGCCTCAGTTCCCTCATCTGGAAATTGAGCTTGAGAAGGAAATGGTAAAGGAAGTAATGTCATCCAAAGGTAGTTAGGTCACAGTGAATACTGGATAATGGAAAGTATAAGACAACATTTAAGATGAAAGGAAATTAGTTCATTATGAAGTGGACATTGGAGAAGGCACAATGAAAGGGGTGGATGAAGCCACAGTGGGACATTGGTGGGAGTAGGATTGAGGAGGATGGGGATAAGGAAGCAAGCTGGTAAGATCTAGGAAGTGAAATCACTGTGTGTAAATGAGGTGGAGTGGAAGGGTAGGTCATCAGAATTAAATGGACTGAGGAACTGGGAATTTAGAACATTTACTTCAGCTTTCAGTGGTTTCTTAGTCATGCCCAACTTTCGATGACTCCTTTGGGGTTTTCTTGGCAAAGATTCCAGAGTGGCATGTTATTTCCTTCTTCAGATCATTTTACAGATGAGGAAACTGAGGTACATAGGGTTAAGTGACTTGCTAGAGTCACACAACTAGTGTTTGAGACCAAATTTAAATTCAAGTCTTTCTCACTCCAGGTCCAGCACTCTCTACTATACCACGTAGCTGTCCCATTGCACTTAAAAATTCATACTGATTTAACTCAACTTTAACTTACATGTTGTGCAATTTAAAAAAAATAGCTTTTCAATTTCAGTTTGTCTCATTAAAAAGCTGATAATATCAATTGCGTAGCCAGTTCTGTGGAAAAACCTAAGACACTGCGAAATAATGACATTTATTCTTTGTGTATCTTTTTTTTTTTTTAAAGCAATCGGGGTTAAGTAACTTGGTTACATGGCCAGTTATTATTTCTGGGTGTGGTGCTGAGTATCTGAGCCCGGATTTGATCCAGGTCATCCCAACACTGGAGCCGGTGCTCTTACTCGCTGAGCCACCTGGCCACCCCAATTCTTTGTGTATCTTGACAGTGTGAGCAAGTTTGCCACATGGGCAGGAATACAGTTTAATTGAACAAAACTCCCTTAGTCATTGATGACCCAAAAAAGAGAGTACTCCTCACTCAACTTTAGACTCAAAATCAAGAGATCTCCATAATGACAGAGAATACCTACCTCTATTTACGAATCCCTTTTGACTTCTGCACAGTGATTTAAGCAAGTGACACATATAATGTTAAATACGATGTCCAATTTAGATCTTGTAGGTTGGCCAAATATAGCATCCTATTAGAAATTAGAGGCAGTTAACACCTTTACCTTACCTTGTGCTTCTTTTACTTTAAGACTATTCTCAAACTCGTAGAATAAATAAGGGAATGACAAGAGATGTCTGTACCTCCAGCAAAAAGCCAGTGTCAAATCTCTGTACCTTCCCTATAAGATGGAGGTAGTGAACTTGGTGCTGCTGGCTGAAGTGGTGGATATGACAAGAGGTTTCATGGAGTAAGACTTCTTGCTTCAATAGACCCAGACTGCCTTTCTCTACACTTCCTCAGTGATATCTTCAATTTAATGTATCGATATAGACATATACTTATACACAGTGTTTGTGTGTGTGTGTGTGTGTGTGTGTGTGTGTGTGTAAAAATTCCCTGCTTTCAAATAGGTCATAGTCTAATGGGGTAGAACAAGTATATGCAAACAAGAAAGATACGGCAGATAAAGAAAAGAGACCATATAAATGTACCAAGAATTATCTTGGTATCTAGAAAATTAAGTGACCTAGAAGAAAGCCTATAGTGTGTTTATTTTATCTTTTCTTGACGATTGATGTGAGGATATTAAAAAGAAAAAAACAGTAAGAAAAATCTTGGATGGGTTTTACTATGCCAGTGTAATAAAAACTTCATTTACATAGCAAATATTGAAAGAATTTACCAATGAAACATTTTTCATTTTTATGTTTTACCAATTATTTCTAAAAGTAATGCAGTACAATCTATTATCATCTGATTGTGAGGAATCAGCAGTGCCATTGAAGCAAAAAAAGATTCTAATGCTCTGACCAAGTCCCAGTAAATTGAAACATCCATGGATTTGAATCCAAATAAAACAATGTGTGCAAAGTAAACTTGCGCTATTCATAATAGAAAAAAAAGTTGCAGGCCCTAAATTTCTCCTCCAAATAACCTAACAAAAGATTTATTTTTATTATTCTTACTCATTCTTTCCTTGTTTAGGATTACAAATTGTATATTTCCCCCATAAACATGTCTAATCTTAGTGGGAAGAAAAAAAAAGGTTAAATCCTTAAGTCTAGTAGCTCTGGGTGCTGCCTGAGATAGGACTGTTTATAAGCTCTATGATATTAACTGCAGTACTCAACCTCTCGTGACATAAAGCATGCAAAAAGGGACTTTCTGTCAGTTTTATTATTTCTAAAAAGGTTCCCCTTGAAGCAGAAGAGTGACCTTGCTTTGCTGCGCTGACATGTGCCACTGAATTAATAGCTGAGCTTTGCTGGAAGGAAGCTTCCAGAAACATTACAAGTCCAGAGCCTGAGCTTTCAGTGACTATTAATCAGGGATACCAAAATCATGCATCAAGCAGACTCATTTAAAAGTAATAAAAACTACTTTTTTAAAAACTTTTTAAAAAAAGAATTAGCTTATTGTTTGTCGTTATTTGTGTTCAAGGGTATTACCGTGTGACTAAAATGTCCCTTCAGGAGAACTTTGGAATGGGTTTTGTGTTTTCAGAGCCCAAGCAAGCTCGGAGGACATTTTGGTTTTAACAGAAATGACTTAAAATGCTTTTGCCTTACTAATTGCTGGGAAATTTGATTAAATAGAACTCATTTGGGGGAAGATACCATTTTTTTTCCCTTTTGATATCTTTCCAAGCAATGGTTCGTAATGGACTATCACAATCTTCTTTGAGGTATTTTTAATTATTTCCTTAATGGTCCAACTGACAGTAATTATGAGGACAAAAAATTCTTCAGTATCTGAGCATAGTATTTGGTGAACTGAGTGTCTACAATCCCCATGCGGTCCAAGTTTCGATCCTTAGATAGCAAAAGGAGTCAATATGTGGGAAGTAGTTTAGTGCCATGGAAAACACATTTTATTTGGAGTCAGAAGATGGAACTTGGAATTCTGGTAACACGATTGTCATGAACTAAGTACATGAATCTTTACAAGTTTTTTACTCTTTGAATCTCAGTTTCCTCATCTGTGAAATGTGGGTAATAAAACAGGGTAGTGCACTGGAAAGAGAGAGGCATTTGGAGTCAGAAGACTTACATTTGAATCCTCAATCTGTGTGACCTCAGCAAGCCACCTTAACCTCTATGAGCAGCAAATTTTCCATCTTTAAATTGAGGAGGTCAGATTAAATAACTTTTAGGGTTGCTTCTGGCCATAAATCTATAAGCTAAAGCTCTACATTCTGTCAGCTACTTTATAGGATTGTTAGAAGTCAAATTTGAAAATGTATGCATAGTTTTCTAGCTTAGCACAGTGCCTGGTACATAGTTGCCATTTAATAAGTGTTCATTGAATTTATGGAATTATACAGTACTATATAAATATAACCTCCTACTCATATTTCACTATCTTTGCCCGTTAGTTCTTGAAATTGTATTAATCAGTTTTTTCAAAATACTGACTTCTACATAGTCCATTTCCATCAGTTTCTTTTAAGAGTTTTCTTTCTGTTTCCAGTGAGGAGAAGTAACAAGGTACTATATTTGAAATATTAGAAGATGTTGCTTAGCTCATGCTGTGCAGAATAGTTCCATATTATCTCGGTCATAATCTTCTCATGCAATAATCTTTCTCCTTGCAAGATGTGTGTGTACACACGTGCATTAAATTACTTATAGTTAATTCTACTGTTCCTCCCAAAAATATTCTTTAATTAATTATTGGCATGAGGAAAGGAAGTAGGTATTTGCAAAAGTAAAAACAGAATCAAATTTCTCATTAGCATTTTGACAATGATGTAAATCTTAATATACTGGAATGAAGGGTGGTACAAAGGAAAGAACACTAGCATTTATAAGAATACACGTTCGGTTAAGAAGGTGAATCAGATAGAGCTAGACATCTAATATCCAATGCAATGTTCATTAAGTTCCTTCTATGAGCAAAGCACTGTTAGACTTTTAATACAGACAGGCAAAAAAAAAAAAAAAACACCTGTCCCCACCTTCAGAGAGCTTATTTTTTCTTGAATATATTATCAAGATACAATTTGTGTACTCTGGATTTAAGTGGACACAGTTAAATTATTATTTGGAATATTATTGTTTTATCACAGTTATTATTAATTTTGACACTGAGTATCCCTCTCTTACCTATCTGGGCTGCAAGTATAGCAGTCACTCATGGACCACTTGCTGCTACCTGGCACAGAAACTTTGACCTTCTGTTTCCAACCTGGGCCACTTCTCCCCAGGCAGTTTGGTGGCCCTCTGTTCCAGGGGGCTTATTATATTAATGGTTGACTTGGCAAAGGCATCCAATTGATTTTAGCTTTACTGAAACACAGAACAATCCAACAGTCTTAAAACCCTCTGGTATCTGGGACTACAAGTGTGCAAGCCACTGAATCTTTCTAGAATATTATTATTTAATGCATCAGAGGAATATGCATGTAACAGAAACAATGGATTCATCATTCGGCAACTACCTGCTTAGTATAGTGTGTATATTACACTGACAGAAAAACAAACCAACCAACCAACCCAAGATCTCTGCCTTTTAGCAATTTTTAAACCACCTCTAATTTCTCCAGGTATTAGTGCTCCTCCCATTCGGATCACTCTGCATTTATTTTGCATATATGCTATATTTGCTTCTTTGTGAACATGCTGTATCTATCCAGTAGGAAGTAAGGTCCTTGTAAACGGGGGACTGTTTTACTCTTGTATTTGTATTTTCAACACCTGGCACAGAGTCTGACACGTGGTATGTGTCTAATGTTTTTTTTTAATTATTTTTAATTTATGGAATAAAACAAGTATTTTCATAACCTAGTATAATTTTAAAAGCAATTATACAGGAAACTGCAAATCTACTGTGCATAATTTTTTGAGACTTTTGGGTTCTATAAATTTTTCATACTTTAGGACCCTATTCTTCTGCACAGATAGCCATAATTTGTAAGGCTATTGCTCATTGGCTGTTTATCTAAGGGATCTCAAAGCTCATGAAACAAAGAAATCAGCAAATAGAAAAAAAAAAGATGGGGGGGGGGGCAAATTTGATTCATGGCTTGAATTTGATCTAACCCTCAACTTTTCCAAACTACTCTTGAGAGTCTAAAATACACTATAAAAGTAAGTTCAGGGGATAAACCTCTACTTGTGGTGAGATCAAATACAAGTTAGAGAAAGGGTATACACACAACAGAAACTAGCAAACTGGAAAACTGGGGACTTTTTGAGAAAGATGAGAGTTCTGTTTCAGTATATATTGAATTTGAGGAAGTAGCAGGGCAAAAATATTGAGATGGAGAAAAAAGGAGGTAGAAGTGTGAGGTCAGAACACAGAAAAGGCATTGGGGATATATTTTCAGTTGTGCTTTCTAAGTGAAATACCCTCCTATGTAGCACAGGAAGGCGGAGGCTGATGACAGTCAGGTGAGTTCTGAAGTGTCAGAAATTTCTGCACTTTACTTTGAAGATGGGGAAGATGACCTTGTAAAAAAAAGCTCTTGAGCTGACCCTTAAAGATTGGCTAAGATTTAGATAATTGGACAAGAGAGGAAAAAAGGGCATCCATGGTAGGGAAAACAGCACGAATGCCATATTAGAATAAAGGAGAAGCTTGACTTAACTAGGGGACAGAGAGGATATTGTCCTAGTTTGAGTGAAGGGTTAATGTTGAAAAGTAATGAAATATAAAGGTATAGAAAGGATAGGCATCACAAAAATCTCTGAATGGTAAACTGAGATTTTAAACTTCTTAAGTAGTTTTTAACCAGGAGAGTCACATGATAAAATTGATATACAATATTATACAATATATACAAAATATATCTTTGATATGTGAATTGTTATATCAATATAAACAGATATACAAATATATATATATTTTGCACATATATAATTAAAATATAAACATTAACCCTCTGGAGGTGTGTAATGTAATGCCAACCAAAGGCAACTAACTTCCCAAGCTTCAAAATGCTAGCATAGGTGCTCTCCATTTTATTCAGTGACTAATTAAGAACAGATTGAATCAAAATTTAACATCATTCAAAATACAGCATTTACCAAGTGTGATTCAATAATCTCCAAGTACTACCTGATTTAATCAAGTACTACTCCACCCCTGGACATTACATTCATTTAATCAGTCACAAAGTCCCTCTTCTAAATACTACTCCACCCCTAGGCTGTACATTCATTTAGTCCATCACAAAGCCCCTATTCTCAAATGGAGATTAGTTTCCAATCATAAGTAAAGTACATTCATTTGTTCAATCACAGAGCACAAAAAGGTCAAAAGTTCCCCACCCTTGGATCACAATTGAATCTATCCCAGAGTCACATCAAGCTTATGCACTGCATTTAATACCCAAATAGAGGTCTTTTCTTCATCTTAACACGGCAAGTTCTCAGCAATATTTGTTCCTGGGGAGACAAAGCTTAGCAAGGCCACAAGATACATTGCCAGTGTCTACATTAATTCATTCTCTGTCTGCAGAACAGTCCTAGGACCCCTGAAACATTACCAAAACCCTCTTCCAGGACTTCTGTAAACATACAACAAGAAAATCCTTCTTCAGGACTTCTGAACCAATAGCAAGGTTCCAACACTTCTGCAACAACAGCACTGTCCTTCACCAGTGGACAGAATACACTCTCTGTCTGCAGAACAGTCTCTGGAGCTATGAACCAACAGCAAGGTTCCCAGAATTCTGTAACAACAGGACTGTCTTTCACCAGTAGACAAATCTGGCAAAACAACATCAAAACAGACAGACAAAGTACCAGCATAACAGCCACGTTTCCTCAGTCCTTGGAAGCTCTGGATGGCAGCTCTCAAAAGTCCTGGACAATTCAAACTGGCCCTCAGCAATCTTCTCAGTCTCTCTCTGCCTCCAAAGGTACTGCTTCCAAAAAGTTCTTCTGCCTCTCTCTTTTCTTGTGTCTCTCTAAATTTACGTCACCAGCTCCTCCCAGTTCAGCACTCTCTTTTCACGTCAACAAGTCCATCCCACAAGTGGGATTCACAAGCTCTGGGTTTTAACACAATCAATTTGAAAACTAAGCCAACACAGGGGGATCTTTAAATTACATTACTATTACAAGGTGGTATACAAAATGAATTAGAAAAGAGAGAAAAATGGAAGAGACCAGTAAGATTACTGAAGTCATCTTGAAGAACTAAAGGCCATAAGAATAAAAGTTGTAGGGGGCAGCCAGGTGGCTCAGTGAGTAAGAGTACTGGCTCCACTGTCAGGATGACCTGGGGATCAAATCTGAGCTCAGATATTTAGCACCACACCCAGAAATAACTGGCCGTGTAACCTTGAGCAAGTTACTTAACCCCAATTGCCTTAAAAAAAATACAAGTGGTAGGGCAGAGCCAAGATGGTGGAGTATAAGCAGGAACTTGCTCCAGCTCTTACTCCAGCCATCTCCAATACCTGCAAAAATGACTCCAAACAAATTTTAGAGCTACAGAACCCACAAAGTGACAGAGAGAAACAAATCCACAGCTGAAGGCAGCCTGGCAGGCTGACAGGAAGGGTCTATCAGACCATTCTGAGAGCCAGTGCAGTCCCACATGAGCCATATGGGCCCAGAGTTGGGGCGGCCCTGACCAGCTCCCCAGACCAGCCAGAGCAGACTTCAGGAGGGTGAATCACTAGCAACTGTGGCGATTTCTAGACTTCTCAACCCATAAACGTCAAAGAGAAAGTAAACACAGTTCAACCCCTCCCCCCAGACTGAGAGGTGGTGGTAGCAGCTGCCACTGTGTGGCTGCCTCCAGAGTTCCTGGTCTGCAGATCATAGGGTGACCAAGTGACCATACAGAGGGTAATTGCTCATGCTCTGACCTGCTGGGATCTGGGTCACAGTCTTGGGTGGTGGTCCTGGGGTGAGGAATGCCAGTGTGCCAGAGCTTGTGGGGGCTGTAGAGAGGGAGCCCTCCTCATAGTTCTGGCAACTTCAAAAACTCCAGCAATTTCGGACACAGCTCTCTCCACTATGGAAGCAGAGTTCTAGATGGCAAAAAGCTCAAAAGTCAAGTAATTGGCTGGCAAGATGAGCAAGCAGAAGAAGTGCAATCAGACCAGAGAATCCTTTTTTGGGGATGAAAGGGATCAAAACATATCAAAGAACCAGCAGAAGACAACAAAGTCAGAACTCCTGCATCAAAGGCTTCCAAGAGAAATATGGACTGGTCACAGGCCATGGAGGAGCTCAAGAAGGATTCTGAAAATCAAGTAAGAGAAGTGGAGAGAAAATTGGGAAGAGAAATGAGAAAGATGCAAGAAAATCATAAAAAGTGAGTCAACAGCCTGCTAAAGGAGACCCAAAAATACACTGAGGAAAGTAACACCTTAAAAAATAGACTAACTCAAATGTCAAAAGAGGCCCAAAAAGCCAATGAGAAGAAAAATGCTTTAAAAAGCCGAATTGGCCAGATGGAATAGGACAAAAACTCACTGAAGAGAATAATTCCTTCAAAATTAGGTTGGAGCAAATGGAAACTAATGACTTTATTAGAAATTGCACTACTATAAAATAACTCCAAACAAATGAGAAAATAGAAGGCCATATGAAATATCTCTTTAGAATAACCACTGACCTGGAAAATAGATCAAGGAGAGATAATTTAAAGATTATTGGATGACCTGAAAGCCATGATCAAAAAAGAGCCTAGAAATCATCCTTCAAGAAATTCTCAAGGAAAATTCCCATGATGTATTAGAACCAGAGGGCAAAATAGAAATTAAAAGAATTCACTGACTGCTTGTTGAAAAAGATCCCAAAAAGAAAGCTTCTAGGAATATTATAGCCAAATTCCAGAATTCCCAGGTCAAGGGGAAAATATTACAAGATGTCAGGAAGAAACAATTTGAGTATTGTGGAAACACAATCAGGATAACACAAGATCTAGCAGCTTGTACATTAAGGGATTGAATGGCTTGGAATATGATATTCTGGAGGTCAAAGAAGCTAGGATTAAAACCAAGAATCACCTTCCCAGAAAAACTGAGTATAATGCTTCAAGAAGCATTAGAAGGTAAACAGGAAAAAGAAATCATACGGAAATTATTAAAGTTGAACTATTTACATTCCTACATGGGAAAACAATAATTGTAACTTATGAGACTTTTCTCAGTATTAGGACAGTTGAAGGGAATATATATGTGTACACATATATGTATATGTGTGTGTATAAGAGGGTGATGTATGTATAAATACATATGTGAGTGTGTGTACATGTATGTACATGTATACATAGACAGAGAGCACAGGATCAGTTGAATAAGAAAGGATGACATCTAAAAAATAAAATTAAGAAGTGAAAGAAGAATATAAAGGGACAAGGAGAAAGGGATAGATAGAATAGGGTAAATTATCTCATGTAAAAGAGGCAAGAGAAGACTGTTACAATGGAGGGGAAGAGCAGGAAGGTGAAATGGAATGGGTCAACTTTACTCTCATTGTATTTGGCTTAAGGAGAGAATAACACAGACACTCACTTGGGTTTCTTATTCTACAGGAAAGTAGGGGGGAAGGAGATATGAGGGGAGATGATAGAAGGGGGGCAGATTGGGGGAGAGAGTAGTAAGAAGCACACACTTTGGAAAAGGGACGGGGTCAAAGTAGAAAATAGAATAAGTGGGGGGTGGGATAGGATGGAGGGAAATATAGTTAGTCTTTCACAATATAACTACTATGGAAACATTTTGTGTAACTACACATGCACAACCTATATTGAATTGCTTGTCTTCTCATTGGGGGTGGGTGAGGAAGGAAAAAGGGAAAGAATGTGGAAATCAAAGTTTTTAACACAAATGTTAAAAAAATGTTTTTTTACGTGCAACTGGGTAATAAGATCTACAGGCACTGGGGTATAGAAATCCATCTTGTCCTACTAGAAAGTTGGGGGGGGGATGGGTGAGTATATAAGAGAGAACACATTGGGGGGAGGGGTTTTTAGGGGCTCACTATATTGGGGGGGGGGGGGGGGAAAGACGGGGAGAAAATGTGTAACTCAAAATCTTGTGGAAATGAATATTGAAAACTAAAAATAAATAAATAAAAGATTATTTTTAAAAAACCCAAGTGATGTTTTCACCAATGCTGACAACTAAAGGCAAGGACTTCTAAAGAGAAACAGATTTTTTAAATGGATCATAATTTGGGCTTTACTAAAAATAACTTAATATCTTGATTCACATTTTTCTCTTTCTTGTTGTTTGTCCTTCATTCTCTTTTTTAATTTTAATGCATTTATTTACTTTTACTTGACAACATTCAGCTCCGCAGTCCCTTGAGTTCCACCCCCCCTCCCGCAATGGCAGCATGCAATCAAATACAGGATCTACAAATATCTTCACATGAAACATTAGTCAGGTTGTAAAAAAGGAATATAGCCAATAGCGTGAAGAATGAGAAAAAAGGAATGAAAGAAAACAAAACACAAAAGAGAGAGCAGGCAGTTTGCTTCAATCTGCATTCAGACTCTGTAGTGCTTTTCCTGGATGTGGACATTCCTTTCTATTATGAGTCTTTCGGAGTTGCCTTCTAACTTTGCATTGGTGAGAGGAGCCAAGCCTATCAAAGTCTGCATTTTTCTCTAACCACAATCATTTTTAGTTTTCAAGTATCATCTTCAATATTACTATATTGGGATGATTTTCTGGGGGAAAGTTCCATGCATTGTTTCAAGGGAAAAAAATTGCACAGGTAACTAAGACACATCTCCAATATTTTGAAATATAATGACAAAATAAGGTCTTCATTAGCTATCCTAAACCAAGTTATCATCCTTTTTAAATACTGCACACAAAACGTTGATTAGTTTAAGCTTTCTAAGTTAAGTTTTTTTTTTTGCTTCAGAATAGTCCTCATGCACCACTGCATAATATTAAAATCTTAAACCTTAATATGCATGACAACCTTTTTTCAAAAAATATTCTAGGATTTAATTCTTCTAATTGAAGAACAGATATCTTTGAAACAGTGTGAACAAATTCAGCAAACTATTAAAAAATGTGTTAGGATTGCCTCAGTGTTAAATAATTACACCATTTTCTGTTATGGATGGAGGAAGGTAAGCAGAATGGCTATTTATGGAGAAAAGACAGTCTGTGATTTTTTTTTTCTATAGCAACTTTTGCCATGGCAACAAATTCAATACAACCCACAACTAAGAAGTCACGCTTTAATTACCTGGTCCCTTAAATCATGCTGTGCTAAGGAATGCCTAAGCTATCAAAATCTCTAAAGGAAGCCCTGATGCTGTTATTATGGTGTGGGTAGTGGAACAGTATGACACAATACTGATCTTTGCCCTAGTTAAAATTGTATCAGTTTCCATTCTAAAACCCCACTTTTCAAAAGCTTGTGTTTCATTTTAAAAGGTTTTGTAGATGTTGAAAGGAGACTAATCAAAGAACATTACCTAACAGAAAACAAAATAACAGCTCAGACAAATGTTTGTTGTTTATTCATGTTTGTTCACATGATATATACCTCTTAAAATAGGATACCCAGTCTTACCTTCTCTCCCAAAGACCAATCTCTTAATACCTATCTTGTACATTTGAAATGGATGTCCTGTAGACACTTTAAACTTAACATGTATGAAACTGAACTCATTATCTTCCCTTTAAGCCTCTCCTCTTTCCAACTTCTAGTCCCCTAGGCTGACAACCTGAGTATGATCCTTCTCTCCTCATTCTCTCTTCCCTTCCATATCCAATGTGTTTCCAAGGCCCATTGATTTTACCTTCATAAAATCTCTCACATACGTTGTGGTCTCTCCCCTGACCATGACACCACCTTTGTGTGGGCTCTCATCTTTTCTCCCCCAAGACTGTTATAATAATCTACTGATTGGTCTCTCGGACACAACAACCTCCCCACTCAGGTGTTAAGGGTATTTTCCCAAAGCACACGTTTGATCACATCACTCTCCAGTTCATTAAGGCCTTCCCCATATTATCAGCTCCACTGGATATGAAAACTCCTTACCAACCATCAAGTGAAGTTGAATTTCTTTTTCTTGATACTCAAGACCCTTTACAATATGAGGTCACTCTACCTTTCTAGTCTCAATCTAGTTTCCTCTATAAAGAGTTTACCAAAGAGGATGGTAGGGCCTGTTGAAGGTTTTTTTTTTTTTGTTAGTTTTAGTTTTAGTTTTCTTTTTGTTTTTTAACACTAGAGATTATGTTGTAAGGCTACTTAGTTCCAGTACCTAGCACAGTGCATTATACAAGTAGGCAGCTAATGATTTTTAGTTGAACTGGATTAAATATATTTGTATTATTTCAGTTAGAGGTTGAAGGTACTGTGATATCCCAACTGAACCATTAACAAATTCATGAATTTTGCTTTCGTAAATTTTCTTTAGAAAAGCTAAAATTTTGCTTACTGAAGCTTTTTTTGAGTAGAATTATGAACACACATTTGCTAAGTCTAATAATTGTATATGAAATGTAAGGTTTGTGATGCTGAAATACACTTTCCTTTATTCTAGACTGTAATCTCAGAAATAGACTTTGCTTAACAATAATTTGCTTGAATATTAAGCTCAACAGGCACACAGTTCTAATAATCCAGGGTTCTTAGTCCATACATACATAGACTTAAGTCAAAAGATAGACAAATAATGTTTGACATCATGAAAGGAATATATAAATCATAACTTTGGGGCTATAAATTATTATCTTAATATTTATGTGATGTCTTCAACAACTGAGATTTGTTTTAAGTGGTTTTCTTAAACTAAAATTGCTTTTCATATTATAATCCTAGATTAGCAAATTAGGTGTTCAACAATTTGTAATACAATGACTGACAAAACCAAAAGTAATAGCTCTTTTCTTTCATAGCCCATGGCTCCTAAATCTGCTTTTCTTTATAGACATAATGTAGATGAATACATTTTAAGGGGTGGTAACTATTGATTATTTAATGGAAGATGTTAGTATGAGAAATGCTGAAGTAGCCCTATTTAGTGCTCTCCTGTGCTTTATGTAAGATGGTAGAAAAAACTGTGTAACCCCTATTAATATTTAATAGATGTGAAACAGTATATTAAAAAACTGTCCTTGGCATCTAATCCAACCAGATGGAAGGATTTTTCAGGTATCCGGAAAAGGAATAAAAGTCTTTCTTACTCTCACATTGTTTGTGAACACTAGTAAATAAGATCTGCCCAACATGCTTTCAGAGTCAAAGAAAGCCTTGAAATTCCAGCATTCCCATAAGCCAACTTCAAGGGATTAAATGTTATAGAAAGTCATATTTAGGTTAACAAGTAATACATGAGGACATTTCGGTTTTTCCCCAGTGTTTTTCTACATTTTAACCCCTTTCTTTTTCTCTCACTCCAAGCTAAAGGGCATATTCAGGAGGGATATCAAGTCATAAAGGTGATAGTAGGTATTGTTAAATCATTCCAATCATGTCTGACTCTTTGTGACCCAATTTGGGGTTATCTTGGTAAAGATACTGGAGTGGTTTGCTGTTTCCTTCTCCAGTTCATTTTATAGTTGAGGGAACTGAGCCAAATACAGTTGGCTAGATGACTCGCCCAAGGTCACATAGCTAGCAAGTATCTGAGGCTGCATTTGAACTCAGGTCCCCCTGCCTCCAGGGCTGGCACTCTAGCCACTGCACCACTTAGTTCATTTTGTCTAAAATATCTATAATTTTGTGGGCTGTATGTTTCATCACTCAGTCTATTGGGCTCTTGAGGATCTTTTTTAAAATTCAATTAACTTGGAAATAAGAAAGGAATTTTTAGACAACTAAACTTTTGAAGAAGATTTCCATTCCAGAGGGGAAAAAAGTTCTCTTCATTCTGGACCTTTTTCTCTAACACTGCTTCCTTCTACTAACTTTCACTGAGACCTGCTCAATGGAGAGAGGACATAGCATCCAGGCTCATCCTCTCCACCACTAACTAAATCTTCAATGGCAGACCCTATAACACTGGTCCTAGATGGAGAATCAAGCTATTCCTTACTTTTCATTGCCACTTCCAGACCTTCCCCTTACCATCATGAAAAAGCAACCTGTTCTCCTTTGAGATGAGCTTCATTAAAATTTTCCTGACCTCTTCCTCCCTAGAAGATAGGCAAGAAACCCCATTCCATCCAGTTCCCTTTGTCTATCTACTGGCCTGTCCTGGTACTACTTGCCTGGGAAGAAGGGAAACATGATTCCATTGTGTTCTTTTGCTGGTCTCCTGATTGGCCTTCCTGCAGAAAAAGGAGAGAACTGCCATTCTATAAGCTCCTGGCACTCGTCCCCTCACCTGAGCTGCATAATACCCCAAAAGGACTCCAACCTGACAAAAAAAAACCTATAGGGATGTTGATGACCTATCTGAACTCTATAAATTCAATATAAATCTATAAATTACTATAATCTATAAATATACTTGTCTAGACTGTAACCTCCAAGCTCTCATTTCCAATTGCTTATAGGACATCTTGAACTAGAGGATGCATAGACACATTAAACTCATCACTTCCAAAACTGAACTCTTTATATTTCCCTGCTAAATTTTCTGTCTTCCTCATTGCCCTTTCATTGTTGGAAGTACCACCACCCTCATGGTAACCCAGGCTCAAAACCCCTTCACTCTCTCACCACCACCACCACCCAATCTCTTGCCAATCCTTGTCAATTTTATCTTCATCACATCTCTCACATATACTCGTTTTCTCCTATTGTCTCCCTTATACAAGACCTTATTAACTTGTTTATAACATAACTTATGCTTATATGCTTATAACTATTGTCATATGCTGTAGGTTGATCTCTCTGCCTTCGTCTTTCCACATGCCAGTCCATCCTTCAATCAGCTGCAAAAATTGTTTTCCTTAAGTTCAGGTCCTAGACATGTAAACCCTTTTTTCAATACATTCCAATGGCTTCCTATTACCATCCATATCAAATATAAAAGCCCTTGTTTACCATTAAAAGTTAGCTTATTCTTTGGCTTTAGACAACTGCCCCAATTTACTCTGATTCTCCTTGAGGTTTGTATTAAGTAATGACAGTGTTAAGCTATTCTCACAAATTACTTGGCCATATGTGCATAGCTACCATACTTTGGTTTCTACAATGGTAGAGTTGGTCATTAATGTCCAAATTACATAAGTGATTGGGGTGATTATAAGTCATGGACTTTGGGAGAATTAAGCAGTCTTTAAAAATCTATTCTCAGGTTACCACAATGTCTTCATGTTAAACATATCCTCTCTCATAAATGTGGAAAGAATTGACAAAAGTTCTGCTAAAATCTGAATTCCATACGTCCAAAAAAATGATGGAGGAGAGAGGGTGATTCAGGTGTTTCCACACTGGATTTATTTGTCCAATCAATTGTCCCACAGAGAGTTGACTCCAGCTATTGGGCGATTAGAATCAATTATCTGGTTTGTAATAAGATAACTAAAGGTTTTAACACTGAATTCACAAATAAATTTTGCTTGTTATATTTAGCAAGTGGTAGTAATGTTTATAATTCAAAAACATTATATTCTTCAGAGGGAAAAAAAGCCTCCTAGTATTTGCAAGAAACTAACTTCCTGATTAAAATCTACTTTTTCTATCATTTTCCAAATTAAGGAATTTCCAGCTAATAAATTAATTTCTGCTTTCGCTTCTTATTTACAGCGCAGCAATAGCTTTGGGAATTTTGACCGTTTTCGGAGCAATTCCACATCCAAACCAGAAGATTCAAATGAGGTAAGTATAATTCAGTATTTCAGTTAATTCATGATCTCATTAACATGCACCATGAGAGCATAGTACAACTCCTTTGTACTGTTTCATTGTGTGCCTGTTCATTTCATTTTGCTTGTGCCATTTTGTGAGCCCTCCTCAAGGGTTCTCTCAAACATAGTAAACAATCCTTGGTTCTAGTATTTGTGGAAACCAATGCAGCAATCAGGCTGTTATTATCTTTCCTTTTCAGTGTATGAACTCACTTACATTATCACATATGTTTCTATATAGTAAATATACTTGCAAAAATAACTTTTTTAATGTATTGTGATTGATATATAAATACAATATCATTTTTTCTTGCTTTTCTTTGGAGGGGGGAAGGTAGGGCAATTGGGGTTAAGTGACTTGCCCAAGGTCACATGGCTAGTTTTTGTGTTAAGTGTCTGAGGCCAGATTTGAACTCAGGTCCTCCTGACTCCAGGGCCAGTGCTCTATTCACTGTGCCACCTAGCCTACCCTATATAAAATTTTTTAAAAACCTAAAATATAATCTGGCAGCTTTTGCAAAATGCAATAATTTTAATTACTAAAATATGTATTGATTGTCTTTGCATAGCGCAAGGCATTTTGCCAGATGATGGGATATAAATACTGCAAAAGAATAGCAGGAATTTGTAGTAGCTAGGTGGCACAGTGAATAGAGCACTTGTCCTGGAGTCAGGAGGACAGATCTAAATTCAAAACTGGCTTCAGACACTTGACATTTACTAGCTATGTGACCTTGGGCAAATCACTTAACCCCAATTGTCTTGCTTTCCCCCTCCAAAAAAAATATAGTAGGAATTTTTGGACTTGGGGCAAAGGAAAAATTATACCCATAACAAGCAGCATGAAACACACACTCAGACAGAGAAGTGGGGGGGGGGGGGCAGAGAGAAGCAATAGACACTGCCTCATGATGACAGAGAGAGAGAGAGACCAGAATACTAGTTCCCATGAGTAAAGACAAAGGGAACCACAGGCTGTTCTTGGTTAGGCCAACCCAGGAGAAATATGCTGACTTTTAACTTCCTGTTCCAAATAATCATTCTTGATAACTGCATATTAAGTTCAATTATTTATTCTCACTTAGATAGGTACCCTTATAGCAAAGAGACAGATTCTTTGGGTCAAGTGGCTAAAGAGTGCTTGAAGCAAACCCTCATAAAACTCTCAAAAGTCAGGAAAAAATACTCAAGGTGTTAAAACTGGAAAGAACCTTAGAGACTACCTTGTTCAAACCTTTTATTTTACATACAGCTCGAGAGTGATTTTTAGAGCAGAGACTAGAACCCAAGATTCCTGATTTTTAGCCCAGGACTCAGCCATTTTGTCTGAAATTTGATCTTCTGAGATATGGCCAAGTCTGATTTGACTTCCAAATGAAGGCCTTCCTGAATAGTGATATGATGACTCAAGGGAGGAGAAGGAATAGGAAGGGGTACCACTTTGTCTTTGTTATGTTCTGACCCCAAATTCGCCCTTCCCAAGCAAGATAATCCAATAGACTTCTCCAGGGGAAGAAGGGGATGGTGCCTGCCCTAATCTTGGATGCAAAATGGGGGGGAGATAGATACATCCACTCTCCCACACACACACCCCATCGGCTCACTGGAATGTCTCCTCTTTCTTTGATAATGCTGGAGCTGAGGTACCACCAGGCCTCTGCTCTCGCCCCTCCTTGACCCAAAGGATGAGGGAACTATAATTAGTCAACTCAACAATTCTCTGGGTGATTCTCGCCCTCTTACACAAAGCCCCAAATCTAGAAGTTCTGCTTATGCTCAGGCTTTGCTACTGTCTTTTTCCTTTAGGGGAAAATAGTTGCCATCAATGCCTTTTAATTTCCCAATCTAAAACACAGCCTTATCACCCAACCCTATTTCTAGTTCCAAGACAGTCCCTACCCTTAAAGGAACTCACAATATATTTGTGGAGATGAGACATGTATGTAAAAAGATACCTTACAAGTTGGTATATAAGTGCCACATCAGTGCTATAGACAATAAAGGTCACTGGAATTCAAGGGAGGAGGGGCTACTGATAAAAACTTAATGAATGAGTAAGAATAGCTTTACAAGTAACTAAAATTAAGTGCAGAAAGTCTGAAGTTTCACAACTCCAGAATTTAATATGAAATATAGCCTTCTAAAATAACATACCAGAAAATGCCTCTGAAGATTAGGTGTTTTAATATGACTGCTTTTTGATGTTTTTATTAGGTGTTAAATAATTTTCTTATGAGGAAGCATAAAATTGAAGATTAAAAAACTGAATTCTTAAGTATGAAATTGTCTAAGAGGCATAGTTGAACCTGGAGTCAGGAAGATCTGAATTTATATCTGGTTTCTGACATTTACAAGATTTATTACTCTGGACAAGTCATTCAACCTTTCTCTGCCTCAGTTTCCTGATCCATAAAATGAGATAATAATAGCATCAACCCTTCAGGATTGTTATGAGTATAAAATGAGATAATATTTGTAAAACATTTTATAAACCTTAAAGCGCTACATAAATGCTAGCTGCTATTATTATTAATCCAGGACTTTTTGAAGAGTCTATGAATATTTTCCATTAGAATAACTTCCACTTATAATCAAGAATATATGAATTTTGTTGACTCCTTTTAATGGGAATGGGAATTGGAAGCTCTTCCCTGCCCCCTAATCGGCCTATTGTGATCACATGGAGCCTGGTAGGAGGAGCTTGCAGAAGGGTGGAGTGGAGCCCACAGTAAGCTTGGAGTCAGAGCAGTTAGAGCTGGAGGGAAGAGAGGATGCACCCAAGGAGATAGCTAGGCTTGCAGGTGTTTGTGGGAAGGCTAAAGGATGGTATGACTCTCTATTGTGCTATGTTGTATTCACTTCTTTGTTGTTAGGATGGATTCAGTTTCCTGGTGTTGGGATTTGGCTCTCTGAATAAATGTTTTGCTTCTGTCTTATATATGGAGAATCTGTTATATGTTGCGATTAAGAACTATGCTGGCACATTCACAGTCACCATCAGCAATGTGAATATTATGTTGGTGCTACACTCCTCTATAACATTTACACAGCCAGTTTAGGGTAAATCATAAGGAAAACTTTAGTCTCTCAATAATGCTGCTAATTATGTTTTTGAAACTTCCTCTTATCATTCTCTAGATGTCTCTCTAAAGAAAAGATCCCTGACATTGTAGGCATTCAAATGAGGACAAGTATCCATATGTCAGGGTAGAGTTAATTCTTAAATAGGAGAGAGGATAAACTCCAAAGTCTAACATCCCATCCACCTCCGAGATTCATTTTCATGGAACCACATCTGCCATTACACATTTTGTTGAGTCATCCTCTGTTAGCTTCATTCTAGAAATATCTCCCCTTCTTCATATATATATATATATATATATATATATATATATACACATATGTGTGTATACATGATTACTTTGTAAACTGCCTTGAATTTTACATCCATCTAAAAAGCAATAAAGTAATTTCAAGTGATACTCAAGCCATTAAGTTAATATTTGAAGCTCCAAATTTTCAGATTTTGCACAGATAACTAGGGTTGGGCCACTTAAAAATATGCAGATTGGAATCTAAGTCTATTGGTTGAAATTTTGGAGACTATCCATAAAAATATACATATGAATATGCACAATCTAAAATTTCTAGGTATTACTTTAAGATCAAGGTTCTTTACCTTATAATTCTGGTATTTAATAATATTTCTATTTAGAAATGTGAAGAAGGCATAAAGGAAGGAAAAGAACAAGAGCCAACTAAAACTTCAAATAATAGTGGAAGTTTAGGCAAAAAAATGAGGGCTATTTCCTGGACCATGAAGAAGAAAATTGGTAAGAAGTACATCCAAGCCCTTTCTGAAGACAAAGTAAGTATAACCCATAAAATGATTGTTGGACTAGTTACAGATTTTTTTACAGTGGTTGATCATAAAATACTAATAATACTATGTATAGTATTTTGTCCTTCATAAAGTACTTTCACATCTATTTTTTCATAGTCTCCAATGAGAGAGACAGGAGAACCACGATTATCTTTATCAAAGTAACTGAGGCTGAGGAAAGCCGAGTGGCTCGCATAAAATCTCACAGTAAAGGAGAGAGTAAAACTGGTTTTTCAATTAATATTGAAAGTGTTCATCCCAAGTAGCAAGCTGTTCAAGATAGGTTATAACTTTGTTTACTAATAATAACCCATAAGTATTTGATGTATCCAGGTTTAGAAAGAACTTTGCTCATAATCGACGTATGTAGTGTAAGTATTATTAGTCCATTTTATAGATTTATTTTTTAAAAACTGAGACGCAGAAAGATTATATATCTTGCCTTTGGCTATACTGCTAATAAGTTTCAGAGACAGATTCCAAATCCAGTGTTAGGTTTTACTCTTTGTCCTTCTACTTCCCTGGAAGATTGGTTTACCTATCATCTCACCACAAAAGCTCTGGACCTAGCACACAAGTGGATTTACAAAAAGAGGATCGGGCAATAGAGGAATAAGCACTCTCTTAATATTATTATAGGATATCCCCAAAGCCTTGGTACTACTTAAGCTTTAATAGATCTAAGCTTTAGTAGTTTAAAACTGCACCAAGGCTTTGGGGGGCTCCTTATAGTCTCTGTGATACATTTGTCAGGCTCTCTGAGCATAGTTTTATGTACATTAAGAGCTGGGAGCTCTTTTGCTGACTGGGTACTTAAAAGCATCTCAGTCAGATGACTACATAGCTACAATCAATTCGTGTAGAAGCAGAATTGGGTAAAGGCGTTAAGGAACATCCCTCGCTCAGCCACTACTGACAGAATATATTCAAATAGTGTATATAGAATACGTATTGTGTATTCTGTGAGATGAAATCATATCTGGATAGACATCACAAAGTTAACATGCTTTATGCAAGCTGCACAAGCCTGGAAAATACTTGAGATAATTTCAAGAGAAAGGAAACATATTTTGAAACAGTTTTCCTCTCCTACTTTCAGTTAGGCAAGATTTAATTTTCCCTAGAAAAGGTCAAAGATTGTAAGGAGCAAGTCTGGGATAAAAATTTTAAAGAATCTTAAACAAACGGTGTTTCTTAATTGCAAATAACTCTGAGACTAAACAATTAGGAAAAGATTAAGCCTTTCTTGTATTTCCAAATGATCGATTGTGTTGACAAATAGATTTAGTAGCAAAAATGAAGCATCATAAACAGCTCAGTCAAATGTAGTTTCGTCAGAGACATGGCTGTCAATTAATTTTACCTTTCTAAAATATATTTGACAATATGTCAGTGCTAAATGGTAACCATTGTGATTTAAGTAGAATTTCACATTGGTTTCATCAGAAAGTTTTTTCCCCAAAATTCACTATAAATTTTTCTTTTAGGACAAGAAATTAATTAATTAATTAATGATGATCATGCTTTGTGCTGCTAATATTATATTCTTAAATATATTGATGCTAAATTATGATTTATTTGATGCATACAGGCTGTGTGTGTGTGCGTATATGTGAGACAGAGTGTGTATGTGTGTGTATATGTAAGGGAGATAGTGTGTATGTGTGTGTGCATATATGTAAGAGAGACAGAGTGTGTATGTGTGTGTGTGTGCATATGTAAGAGAGACAGAGTGTGTATTCAATAGAAATACTTTCCTCTGTCCTTACACTGTGATATTTGAAAATAAAGGATGAAGAGGATGAAGGAGAGGCCTACTCATATAGAAACAGTGACCCAGGAGTGGCAGCCTACATAGAGAAAATTCCTCTCAAAGGCAGTGACTCTATGGACAGTATCTACAGTGGTCAAAGTACATCCAGTAAGTTCAAAGGAACAAATAAAAAGTGCCAAGCATGATCATCTTGAGAGGTTAACTTTTAATGGCCTTATTTATGTGGAGTTAGTTTTATTTATCTAATTAGTCATGAAAGTCATGTGGTAACAAAAATAGCAAAATATTAAAATGTGTTTACTCCACATCAAGGCTCTACTGTTAAAAATTACACTTGATAAAATTATTAAGGATATATGTTGTTTCAAAAGCTTATAATGTTATGAGTACCATTTTGTTTTGAAAATTAATATTCAAAAAAAGTTTGCTACACAAATAAGTTTGAATCTTTACGTATAAAATACAGTAGAGAATGGAAACAATTATCTTAAACTTTGTCATTTTCTTCATTTTTCACCCATAGCACTCCAACTCTGAACCTTTTAATTGACTGTCCCCTTGCCTGAAATGGACTTCCCTCCTCACCTCTTTCTCAGAGCCTCTCTTCCTTTAAAGATTCAACTCAGGCATAGCCAGTCTATCACCGCATCTTGTTGTTTCTACTTTCACCATATCTCTCCTACATGTTCCTTTCTTTCCACTTACACATTTGTCACCCTAGGCAGACCTTCATCACCTTACATCTGGACAATTGCCTTCTGGCTGGTCTCCCTTCCTCAAGACTCTGTCCACTCCAGGCTTTTATGCACTTAACTGCCAAAGTGATTTTTAGTAAAATAGAGGTTTGGTTGACACTCAATAAACTAGCGGATGAAAGATGAACATCTCTCTGTGGCTTTTAAAAGTCCTTCACAACCTGGCCTTCGCTTACCTTTCCAGTTTTGAAGTACTTTGCTCGTCTCTAAGACCCAGCAATACAGACCTTGCTGTTCATTGAACAGGATATTCCATCTGTAGAAGCCTTCCCTTTCCTCATTGTCCCCTTGCCTAAG
This sequence comes from Petaurus breviceps papuanus, assembly GCF_028583685.1. NCBI lineage: Eukaryota > Metazoa > Chordata > Mammalia > Diprotodontia > Petauridae > Petaurus > Petaurus breviceps. The sequence goes on along the minus strand of NW_027187361.1, from coordinate 27,376,036 downwards.
ATGCATGCTCTCCTCACTTCAGCATCCTAGTTTCCCTGGTTTTTATTAAGATTCAGCTTAAATCCCATCTTCTGGAAGAGGTTTTTCCTCTTCCTCTTCCTCACTTTCCATTTACTCTAAACAACTATATTGTTTCACCCATTAATAATGTCAATTTTTTCGGGACAAGGACAGTATGTTTGCCTTCCATGTATCCTCAGTACTTAGCAGAGTGCCTGATATATAGAAAGTGCTTATCAATTGTTTGTTGACTACCTTCATACACAAAGTCTTTCTAGATCCCACCCCTATCCCATCGCACTTTCATCCCTGTCTTACATTTAATTATTTTGTATATATCCCCTTTATTTTTAGTTGTTGACAAAAACGTAGGAGCTTGTGATCAGTAGACAAAACTTATTAACTTAAATGGTAGTAAGTCTTTGCATGGAACTTTGAAGTGATTGCCTTGGGCTTTTATGGGTTAGTTGCGAATGAACTGATGCAGGGTTGTGGGTCAAAATCACCCTTTTGTGCTCAGCCTGAAAAAGGAACTCTTGATCTCAGTCTGGCTCATTGTTGGAAGAAAAATAAAAGAGTGCAAGTGAAAGACTAGAGAGTGGATTTTTGTCCCTCTCTGACTGTGTCAATACAGACACAACAACTAGTCCATTCACAGCTGATTCTTGGCAGCCCAAACCAATTATTTTTTATCCCCATTAGATAAAATAGAATAAAATTCCAAAACAAAGGCTGAGAACTGTGTACACTCATCAAATTAATCCAGGGAATCTCTGAATAGTCTCACACATAAGCGAGAAAATCTTTTGCTTATTCATTGCAAGAAAAAGGAAATGGTAAAGGATGAATGGAAGAAATAGAAATTGCTAACAGTTGATCTGCTAATCTGTAGTCAGCAGATATGTTGATTAGGTTAGGGAAAACTGCCACGAGACGCTTGTCGATGATTTTTTAGTATGATCCTTTTAAATTTGTTTCCAGATGATGCCTAAGAACATTCATACCACTACATATGAAATATTATCTCTGATTTCATCAGGTGGTGTCACCAGCTGTTCAGATGGCACAAGTAACAGAGACAGCTTTAGACTGGATGATGAAGTCCCATACACAGGGCCGTTCTGTGGCCGAGCCAGAGTACATACAGATTTCACACCAAGTCCCTATGACACTGACTCACTCAAAATTAAGGTAATTGAAATGTTAAAATCTTCTTGTTGTGAATGTTATAATAATGCTTATGTCTGCACAATATGTTTGGCATGGCAATGCCAGGTTCTTTGGATATGATGGAACTAGCTGTTCAGAGTAAAATATTGAACAAAATGTACTGTGGAGAGCAGTCCATCCAAGCTCAGGAATGGTTTTTCCAGATGATACTTTTTGAGAGCTCTTATTGTTAAAAATCCCTTAGCTTTATTTATTGATAACTTTTTAATAATACAATGATGTAAGGGGTCTTGAGGAAGAGGGGAATTATTTTCTGGTCATTGAAGGCCCCTCTATTTGGAAATATTCAGTTCCTACTACTAATTTTATTTTTTAATCCAATTTTTGTTAACTTATTATTTAAATCATTCATTTCCACAAGATTTTGAGTTACAAATTTTCTCCCCATTTTTCCCCTACCCACCGCCCCAAAATAGCGATCCCACTGCATATTCCCTCCTCCAATCTGCTCTCTCCCAGATCTTCTCCCATACCCCCTCCAATTTTCCAGTAGGGCATCTTGGATCTCTATGCCCCAGTGCCTGTGTGTCTTATTTCTTATTTCCCAGTTACATGTAAAATAATATGTATAACAGTACATAATATATATATTAAACATTTGATTTTAAAACTTTCAATTCCAGATTCATTCCCTTCCTCCCTTGTCACTCACCCTTACTGGAAAGATCAGCATTTCAGTATAGGCTGTACATGTGTAGCTATGCAAAACATTTCCATAATGAATATATTGTAAAAGACTGACTATATTTCCCTCCCTCCTATCCCACCTCCCATTTGTTCTATTCTCTACTTTGATCCTGTCCCTTTTCAAAAGTGGGTGCTTCCAATTTCCCTCCCCCCCCCCAGCCTGCCCTCCCTTCCATCATACCCCCTCTCATCCCCTTCCCCCCCTACTCTCCTATAGGGTGAGATATGCTATTTAGTGTGTATGTCATTCCCTCCCTAAGCCAAATTCAATGAGAATAAGGTTGACCCATTGCCTTTTGCCTTCCTGTTCTTCCCCTCCATTGTAACCATTTTCCCTTGCCTCTTCTATATCTACTGTTAGTTTTAAACTTTTAAAAAGATTAAGGGGGAAAAAGTACAATTCCAAAGGACTCATGATGGAAAATGCCATCCACATCAAGAAAAAAGAATTATGGGGTCTGAATATGAGGCAAAGCAGATTATTTTCTTTTTTGTTTTTGTTTTGTTTTATTTTTTTCTTTCTCATGGTTCCTCCCATTTGTTCTAATTCTTCTATACAACAGGACTAATGTGAAAACATGTTTAATACAAATGTATACATAGAGCCCATATCAGATTGCAAGCCATCTGGGGTGGGGGGGAAAAATTTAAAACTTACGGAAGTGAATGTTGAAACCTAAAAATAAATAAATTATCTTTTAAAAGGGCACAGTACCTTGCACAGGATAGCTGCAATATTTGATGAGTGAATGAATGAATGAAGAGTGAATGAATGAATGAATGAAGATAAAGATTTCAAACAGAAATTGAAACTCAAAATATCTCTGGAAGAACAAGGAGCAAAAAACAATTACAGGGAAACTAGGTAAAACATCACGAAGCAAAACTAGACTGTTCCTCCTACTTGTTTTAAATTCCTATAAGGGTGACAGAGGTGCCCCAACCTTTTGTTTTCCATTAATTATGCTGAAGTGTTCCTTCTTATGGTTTTAGACTGTTATTTATATATTTATATGTTATACTAAATGTTATAAACTGCACACTTTCATTTCATGCCATTGTATACTTCCTCATTTCATCTTGCCTCATTCTATTTAGGTATAAGCCTATAACAGAACAAGTTCTTAGAGAATCCTTATGGATTCTAATAGAGACTATCTTCCCTACCCAAGGGCACAGTCCTCAGTAACACATAGACAAAGCACTCTAGTCACCATAGGTGTATCGGGTAAAATGGGGTGTGGGAAGAGGGAGGTGAACTGAGTAGAGACACTAAACAGTCTTGAGACCAGTCACACTGCCACTGATCTCAAGCAGGAGGCAGCAATGCATACAGTTAGTTCTGCCATAACAAGACATATGTGCCCCTAAAAATCACCATGTGATGCTAAATCACATAATAAAAACTAGAGGGTTTATGAGAAAAAATGGAGTTAGGGGCACAACACACAAAAATTTCATCACTGAAACAGAAAAAAGACAGAAACAATAAAAATGGCAGCATAGTTTTATATGTGGGAAATGGGTAAGAAATCTAGTAATGCGACAATAAATAATGGTGGCATCCACAACCTTGGCTGCTCTTTCATCTGCACCCCCATTCCCATGACTGGGGTGGCCAAGTTGAAGCCCACAGGTAAGAGGATAGCCCCAATGGGCCACAGCTGGGACACAGAAGACGCAACGATAGAAGGTGAAGAAGTAGAAGGTAGAGGGGTGGAGTGCATAGATGAAGACTAACCCTTCTCTGCCCACAGCTCCAACTGCACCTGAAGATAGACAATAAATCCAGCACCTTACCCTGAAAATGCCTGAAGTTTGCTTGTGGAAGTGGCCACCAGAAAGGGGGCAGATTTTCCTCAGTACTTAAAGCTTTCCTTTTGCATGCACTACTTGATGTTTTTGAACCAGGATGTTTAGACATGTTAGGATGTTGCATAAATGGAGTTTTTATACAGAAAATTTCACAAATGTGAAAGAGTAGCAAGACACAACCTTGTAAGATAACACACTCAGTAAACTGAGTCATCTGGTAGATGTTTGAAGTGCATATGTGTATGCATTTTGTGTGTTCCTCCTCAGATCAATTTACCTAGGTGCAATTTTTCACATTTTTAATGTTTATTACAGATGAAATCGTGAATAAGCAAATGCAAAATTCCCATTAAGCTCAAATCACTTTGGAACAAATTCTTATTTTCAAAAGAAGTGTTTTAGCAGAACTCATTATACATAAAGTCCACTTACCTAAAAGCCAGTAAAATCTGGATTCAAGACCGACCTCTGACACATACAGACTGTATTAAGTTTTCCAACGTCTCAGTGCTCTAGGCTACTAATTTAAGACTAAGTTCCAGAAAAATCATTGACCTACATTGCTAAAGAGAGTTTCTTTACCCAGGACTTTCCTATGGCAATGAAATTATAAGTTGGATGCCTACTCTTCTCTTTAAAAATGTTTCCTAAGTTAGTAAATTCTATAGGAGGGCAATCTAAACTAAATTTGTCTCTATATTTACATAATAACCGATTCCCTTTACAATTTTTAAAAATCTATTTCAGGGGAATGTGCTATGCCTATTAATCAATTTTAACGCTGAGTCAACTGGATTCCTAGATGAGAGTTATATAAGATTTTTTCCCCTCTCATATTCAGATTAGGACAATTGGATAAATTTCATCTAATATTTACCACTTAAACTTGATCTTGACCAAAATGCTTCTAATGCCATATGCACTAAATCAAGCATTGAGTAATATGGCTAGTGCTTAATACTCAAAATGATATTTACATTTTTTATTTATTACATGCAACCATTCTATTTTCACATGGTGAATTGAGAGTGTTTAGATAATTTGATTTTTTCTTTTCCAATCAGGAAAGATTGAACTAGGTGAACTTGAAATAAAGGCATAACAACATATGTCCCTCTCTCCACCAAAAACATGTGCAGTTGAGAGTAACTTGGAGAGAAGGTGAGATGTTCCTTTGAGAGGCAAAACCACAATGTGAGGAACCTCCTATAAGGCATTGGCTGTGCTGCTATAGCAGCAAGCACCCCAGCATCCCCAGAGTGGCTGCCAACACAAGTTCTTAGATCTGCTTTTCTAAAGGAAAGCAATTCAAAATGGGTTAACAATCTTGCCTTAATCAAACATATGTCAAATCAAGCATTTACCTAGTTCAGGGGGAAAAGGTCAGCACCCTGAACTGCAGAGAATACAAACAAGTTACAAGCAGAAGTTACAAGCTGACAACAAATACAGAGAAACATCAGCAGACAGGCTTCCAGTTCTGACCATTACATCCATACCTAGTCACAGTTACCAGAGAGGGAAGCACTAACATCTGGGTTTTCAAAGCCGGGGGGGGGGGGGGGGGGGGGTGGGGCTCGACGGCTGCCCAAAGTCTTGTCTGGTCAAATCACACAACATTTCTCAAAGTTAGCCCCAAAGCAAAACCTCACATCAGGATATATATATATATATATACATATATAGCCTTCTCCTGGTTCAGAGAATGTCACAACCCTCTTGACCCATTGCCCAATCACAAAGTCTCAAGGTGTGGGCAATACTGAAAAATAAGCTTCCCTCCACAGGCTCCAGGTGACCACATTCAGCCTATTGGGGGCAGAGTATATTTTCAAATCAAGGAAGGTTCTCAGAGTCACTTAAGCCTATCAAAGGACCTAGGGGCAGGGAAGATCTTAGATTCCCATTCTCATAACAACTGCTACATATGAAAGGAAACAAACATCAGAAAGTTCTCAGTAATAATAATAACTAACATGTACAATGCCTTTAAGGTTTACAAGGCACTCCCACACATTATCTCATTGGAGCTTCACAAGAGCACTGTGAGATAGCGACTAGAGGTATTATTCTTATTTTACAGATGAGATTCAGAGTCAGAGTCAGAGATTCAGTGACTAGTCCAAGAAGATGCACTGGAAGCATTTTAGCTTTCCTTACTGTTACTATTGATTCACATTATAGGTTATTAATGAGTGTAATGTTAATGGAATCTGAAGATCTTCCATGCCCCTTTGTATCTGCAAGTAATCTGGTACTTAGCACCTTGTTTCAAGTTAACACCTTGTTTAAGCTATTTAATTAACACAGAAGTAGTTAACACCTTGGGAGGAAGTTGCTAATGTAACAGGAAGGGGCAGAATAAGGAGAAGCTACACCATATATAAGGAAGAACACAAGCTGGACAGAGAAAATTTTCTTGGGGCAAGCATCTGGAAGCTGGAGTTTCTGGCAGAGAGAGAATTTCCTGGGATGAGCTTCGTGGAGATGGAGCAGCTGCTGCCTTCGGGAAGGGGGGAGGGGCGTGGGGTGGAGACAGACAGACAGAATTTCTGTCAGTGAGCATCTGAAGGCTGGGCTGCTGCTGCTGGACTGGAACTTCCATGGAGAAAGTGATTTTTATTTTGAGAACAAAGATATTGAAGACTTCTGAGGGTCAGCTAGAGCTGCCAGAGGAAGCGTGACATTGGTGTCAGGTACTTTGTCTGTGGCTCTGTTAAGTTTTCTCTTCCCAGGAAGAGAAACTGTGAAGGACTTGAGGTGGACTGGACACTGTGAGCTTCAATACAGAGCAGGAACTGCATGGAGGGCTGCACAAGGACCTGGGAGCTTTCTGCCTTTGAACTCAGGTGGCAGTTGGTTAGATTGAGGCAGGACCTGGGACAGTGGAAGAGGAGGCATGGAAGCTGAAAGCCTTCCCCAAGTCAAGATGAAAAGACCTCTCCATGGGTACTGAGTAGTGACTGATGAAATTGTCTGAGTAGAGAACTGATGAAATTGTAATTTAATTGCACTCCAGGGGTGGAGTACTTTGACCTTTGTACTTTGTGATTAAACTGAGAAAGACTTTGTGATTGACCAAATGAATGTACTAACCATGGGTGGAGTATTTTGACTTTTGTACTTTGTGTCCCTTAAGGAGGCAAGGATGATTGAATGATTGAGTTACTAAATGATTGAGTCACTAAAAGATTGAGTTACTAAATGATTGTACTTTGTTCAAAACTATATGGCCACTTTGGTGAATATTTTTAGTGATTTTGGCCATTTTAGTGATAAGTTGTTGAGTTGTGACATGGTGAATGATGTATTTTGATTTTCTGTGATAAGTTGTAACATTGTGAATGCTGTACCTTGATTTTCTGTGAATATTTTGCTCTTATCTGTTATTGAATAGAGAGTTTGCTATACTATGTATTCAGAACTTGAAAGCTGTTCACAGCAGCAGTCCTCTGGAAAGCTGCTTGTGCTTGGCTTTACATTGGGCTGTAAACCCATAGGACATGTTTTTATGGGAATGATTTTGAAATGAAAAAAAATTCAAAACATTTATTTTCAGTTTTTATTTTAAGAAAGAAAAAGCCATTGATATTATTCTACCTCTTACTATAAGCACTGTACCTATATTTGCTATGCACACACCTGTATATACATACAGACATTCAAGATAGATCATTGTTAATTGTTATCATAAACATTCTTAAAAATTTTTCCACAGGTCTTGTGGGAAGAAAGCCAACTATTTTTATTGGATGGTACAACCCTGATTAACCTTCCCTTCCCAAAATGTCCCCTTTGGCTCTCTTCCTTCACTCTTGAATCCCTTCAGATTTCACTGTTACTCTCTCAGCTTCTACTCTATAAGGAAATACAGTTTGATCCATAGCATCAGAATTGTTTAAATTGATTTGAAGATTTTCTTTCTTCTAGAAAGGAGACATTATAGATATTATCTGCAAAACACCAATGGGTATGTGGACAGGAATGCTGAATAAAAAAGTGGGCAATTTCAAATTCATTTATGTGGATATAATCTTGGAAGAAGAAGCCACACCAAAGAAGATAAAAGCACACCAAAAGAATAAGAGGGTCAAACCACAAACTGTGCAGGAATTCTTGGAGAGTATTCTTCTTCAGGTCAGTGAATACATTTTCATGCTATTTTCTTTGCTTATAGATAATGTGGAGGTTCCATATCTAGAAGTAACTGCTGGATTTAACCTAAATCAGGTGATTTGGGCACCAATTAGTTACTGTCAGTCTCTACTGTCTATAACCTATAAAAAAGATCATTTTTATTTTGGGTTTCCTAGTGAGTATATTGCCATGAAAATTCTATTCATCCCAATTCAGATCGTTACTTGTATAAGCATTATGAATTCAAACTCTAAATACTGATTCAATTTGACAGAATACACACACATACATACACACATATAGGCATATCTCTATAAACACATCTATGTGTATGTGTATATAAATTTATAAATATGTATATGCACACTGAGAAATCCATCATGATGCAAAGTAAACATTTGTTCTCCATAAGTGGCTCTTGCTGTGATATTGCTGGGATAAATATTTATAGAAGATTGAGTGACTCTAGAGGAACTGCTAAACATCATAAATGCTTAGGATGAAAAGCTGAAAGAATATTTAAAGGCAAATATTAAGAATAACTGATATTTTTGATTACATTAAGATTTACAAAACACTTCATATACATGTATATACATGCATGCATGTATATATGTATACATGTATATATGTATATACACACATAGATATAGATATACGAACTCTATTTCAAACTGTATACATTATGAGGTAGATATTTCTTTGATGGCTCTATGATCCCAGAAATGTAGTTGTTTCTTAACAATTTTCTACAAATTCAAAATGAATTTGAATTTTTTACATATAGATCTCAACCCATCCACTTCTCATCCTTTGCAATTCTTCTCTATGTCTTTCCCTAAATTCTCCCCAGAAGGTCCACCCAATATGTAGGCAATCTTCCATATGTCTCACACTATATGGAAACAATTGTTATCCCTTTTTTATTCATTGCTTTCTCTAGGCTACCTTATTAATTTCAGGATTTTTGCTGCTAGATACCTCCACTTAACTATATTTTATACTAAATATAGCTATCTTTGTGTCTTCTATATGTTAGATGTACATAAGCTTAGAACTCTTAGATGTGCTTTATATTCAACAACAGAAGTCACAACTTGGGGCTACACCTTTGCGATAGGTTCAGCCCAGAAATGAGTAAATGTTCTTGCTCCTTCCTTATGTATTCACCTCCTGTCTTCGATCTGCAACTTTTCATATCTACAGAATTTATACAATTTATTCCCTAAAAAGAGGACAAGTAGTACTGAATTGAATAAATTTTACTAATTTGTTTTCTGAGTATAAAGTTATTAAAATTACAGTAAATGTATGAAGAACTGCAGCTTTCAGACTGTTGAAGCTGGCTGAGACCTTAAAAGTCATCCAGTCTATTCATCTTCCAAATGAAGACTCTCTGAGGAAGCTATTTGCTTTAGCCCACAGAGCTAGTTAGTACTACTCCCCAGATTCTGACTCAGGTTTATCTCTTAACCCTCCTTTCGTATTCTTTCTGTTATAATAAACTGCCTGAAATGGCCTTTATTGACCTTTCAGGTTCTGGTGATAAAGTTTTCTCTTGAAAACTATACTTATACTCTACCATTTTCTAAATATGATTTAACTACTTCTCTTTTATTTATTTTTGAAACTATGAAGTACAGCTTATTTTTACATTTTCCCACATGGGGTTTTTCTGATTTTAGCAAGTTTACTCCTCTTACTTCCTTTTACTTATTATGAAATCATAAGCAAATAAAAGTAGGAAATTAAAGGAAGTCAATATACAGTAGCTACATATCATTGCATCCCTAGTTACTAACATAATAACTGACAAATATTGGGTGCTTAACAAATGCTTGCTGAATTCAATAAAACATAATTCAATATACTATACATATATAATTCAATATAATAATCATTGCTTACATGTATACAGTATTCTGTGTTTTACAAAGTTCTTCATAACATTGCTAGAAAGAAGGTAGTACAAGGAATTTTACAAATGTAAAACTGACTCAGTTCAAAGAGGTTGACTTGAAATACACATAATTACATCACTACTTAGTGATGTCTAGGAAGCTAATCTAATAGTCTTTATATAAGCATTTTTGTAAAGAGAATTTTTAAAACACCTACTATGTACCCATGTTGTGCTGGGTAGTGACCATACAAATTCAAAAGTGAAACAGCCACTGACCTCAAGGAATTCATATTCTAATAAGGGATTAAACTCATGCCCACTCCAATATCAATGTGGTATTGATTTGATTACTGTTCTCAAACCAAGAGTAATGGGTGGAAAACAGTAGTGAGAAGGGGAAGGAGGATAAATGAGAGCAGATGGCAAAGTGCCTCCCATAAACCCTGATTTCCTAGTGAATGGCGGATGGTTGGAAGTATAGCTTGAGATGTGAGACCAGCTAATAACAAAGGGTTAGGTTAAATGTCATGCACTAACCCACCAATGAGGATAGTCATACCAGAAGGAAGAGTCTAAAAATTTGAATGAAAAGAAGGGGAGGGGTGGGGGTGGGGGGTTTGAGACAGAGAAAGACAAAGATTATTGGAGTATGTAATGGCTGAATCACATATACTTGGTTTTCTCATCTAAAACTTCCTCTTATTACAAGGCAATACTGAGGGTTATAATCCCATTATTCCTCCTCCCTCCTCATTGGTCATTCCCCTGTTGCTTACATATGCATTTAGGCTCCCTTTATAATAATTGCTACACTTACATTCTTAATATGTGTAGGTTAAAAGGACTTTTAAATAAAATGGCCTGAGGCATCTTTAGCATGAAAGCTATTATTGAATAAACTACTAGAAAAATCCTGCTGTAAGGAACTATAAATCTGATTAGATTCAACATTGTACTTAATTCCCCATGTGAGAAATGAATATTTTTCTCTTGTATTTAATAACTAATTATTATATCAGGACCAAGGTTTTCCCCCTACTTTCTACTTCCTCAACCAGAAGTGTGGGAAACCTCTCTTAAAGATTTACCCAGGCCACGATCTAATCAGACAGTAAAAGCAATTCTAAGTGTTGGGTGTATTCCTGCTCTTTATGTTTGCTCATAAAGTTCAGGGAAAATCTTGGTTTTCCCTGCTGTCAAGAAAGGTGATATGGAAACTGACGTCTCTTTGACCAAGATTTGGGTGACCTAAGTCAAGTAACCCAAGACCCTCATTTAATATAACCCACCTCCCACTGTGTTAACCAATAAGAGTTTACTGGTACCCTCGGCCATGGATTCTTTGAAGGGCATGTAAACTGCAGGGCTTCCACCATCTTGGGCGTTTGGTCTCAGAGAGACAGCCAAATGACTACTGTTTTGTTAATAACTATACAGGTTGTAAAATGAGTTGTTTTCACCTCAGATTTCTCATGAATTACAGTCTACAAATGGAATGCTCACACAAAAAGGATAAACAGAAAATGGGCTTCTTCCTCACTGACACCTTTGGGTCTTGCTCTGGCTTTGCTGCTCAAGACCGTAAGCAGAGCTGTAACTAGGAGTCCCAGAAGCTAGTACAATGCCTGGCATGTAGTGGGTGCTTAATAAATGCTCACTGAATTGAACTGAAAATGCAGTTTCACGGGAAGCTTGGTGGAGGACGGCAGTGCAGGCCCCTAGGAAGCCTTCAGACGCAGTCATATAGCGCGTTCCCTCTTCTTCCTCTAACTTCCACCAGACCATTATTTTGCTTACTCACCCTTTCCTGGAGTTGACCTTCTTCCACCACTCCTCTATGGGTAGGGATGGACAAAACACGTGGAGCTTCTGGGATGAACTGGAGAGGAAAAACACTCCTTTGAATGTCAGCTCTATGGCTCTTACCAAAGCCCAAGAAATCATTTTTATACAGTCTATAGTCAGATTCTGCATGTTCTAGGAATGTTAAGATGTGTGATGCTTTGTAACGGAGGTGTGTACATACATATACAAAAGCATACCCAGTTAAATTATTTTTTTGTCTAGGAGTATACTTCGACACTTTTGCTAAATGGATATGAGACCCTGGAAGATTTAAAAGATCTAAAGGAAAGTCATTTGATTGAACTGAACATTGAAAACCCAGAAGACAGGATGAGGTTGCTATCAGCAGCTGAAAATCTATTTGATGAAAGTAAGTTACCATAGTTTATTTAGCTGGAAAAGATAAGCATTTCAAGGTAAAAGGGGAAATCATTACACATAGTCATAACTGTCTTCACAAGAATCTTACGCATTAATCTTTCCCCTAAAATCCAAACATACAAAGACATTTCATAGGAAAAATATTAGCCAATTATATTTTAGTGATTGTTTATATATCACAAATCCATTCTACTCTAAAACTTATTGGTGACCATTATCCTTCCATCTGCCCCCAAAATATTAAGTCACCATTTTTTAACATTTTTATTTTTAAGGTCAGTATTTAAATGGCACTACAGAAAGTCATTATACATTTCTTTTCTTTCTTTATCTTTATATTAATAGCTATAATAGTATTCACTCAAATGTACATGAACCATTTGAAACTCTATAATGATAGCTCTCCTGTTCAAAGCAATATATTCTATACAACCATTTTTTCTTTCCAGTCCTACCTTCATTCCACATTTAGTTTCTATTTTGGCTCTAGAACAAGGATTATGTTGCTTATAACAACAATATATCTTCTTCCAAAATAGAGTGGCTATCTATGTTTGAAAATAGAAAATTCCAAATTAGTCAATTTCATAAAGACCTAAATAATTGCTCTAAAATATCAGTAAAAGAAGCCTCACACTTATTATTGCATACCATATACATGAATCTTAATGTGAATATACAAACACACATGCTGTCAAGCTTGAAGAGGAAAAAAAAGGCAAAATAAGTTTGACATAACCACTATTTGTGGTCAAAACATAAGCCAAAGAACTAACATTTCTTTGATACTTAGTCTAATCAGATAATCTGAAAGTGTTAGCGTATACATGTCAAAAAGATGTATGTTACATATTAGACCATTCTTACTAAATGCCATTTGTTTTATATAAAATTGTGCTTTACTTAAGAAATAAAGAATGACTTTCATTTGCTGATAAGATGGGGAGTTCTGAAGACTCTGCTCTGTGCAACAGTAGCTTACTTTTATCTGTTACTTTACTGTACGTATATCTTCTACTACCTCACTAAAGATTAAATATACACCTTCAGTGTGACTTTAGTGATAAGGGCCTTGAATATATGGCTGCATAAAACTGAAAAGCCATTTTTAAAGCTAAAGTCAAAAGTTAAAAATAAAGAATTTGGGGAAGTACAGCTCAAGATTTTTTCCATCAATTTTTTTCTGCCAGTTAAGTAATACCACCATTTAGGGAACATTCTTCTTTTATTGTTGGTTGGTTACAAGAACATCTTTGGTTCATTCGAAACAAAGAGTTGAATAGAGTTTTTTTTAGCCTTGATGATAATAATTGAAGCTTTAGGAAAGGGTAGAAAAAGATTTCATTAGTTATTAATGTAGCTAAAGATGACTAGGTAAAGAGGATGGGATATTGGGGTAGGATATTATGAGGATTGTGTGTGTGTGTGTGTGTGTGTGTGTGTGTGTGTGGTAGAATAAAGAGAAATTTGAGACTCAGAATAGTCAATTGTCATTCTTCCACCCCTACCAAAAAAGTAATACTCTCCCTCACTTTAACTTTGAGGATGTAAATAGGGTGAACACTTTTGGGGGGGGGGTGTCATTGCTTGACAGATAGTACAGATGATTATATATTAGTTGACAAGAGCATTTAGCATGGTGTTAGAGCTGATTGCAGTATTTAGCTGGAAGAGAAGACTTCTGCCAACTTCCCCTGAGAAAGGACTAACACTGTGAAATTCTGAGTTTTGCATTTGCATTGAATGAATATGAACAAACTTTATTTATTGACTATCTCATATTTCATCAAGGATGCTAAGTAAGGTTAAGAGAGACTTTTGGTAGTGAATGATGCTCAAAGATAAGTATAAAATACACAGTTTCTGGTTTATTTTATGCTGCTTATTAATGCCAGTTTTTCATTTAACTGGCAAATAATTCACTTGCTTTGATAGCACTAAAAGTATCTCATAAAAGTTCTTGCTACATGACATATTTTCTAGCAGTGTAGCGTAGCAGAAAAAGAGCTACATTAGGTTTCAGTCCTAGCTGACCACAGATGAACCAATCATTCAATCAGCATTAGGTGGCTCAGTGGATAGAGTGCTAGGCTGGGAGTCAGGAAGACTCATCTTCCTGAGTTCAAGTCCAGCCTCAAAGGCTTACTAGCTGTGTGATCCTGGGCAAGTCACCTAACCCTGCTAGCATCAGTTCCTCATCTGTAAAATGGCAAACTTCTCCAGTATCTCTGCTGAAAAAACCCCACATGGGGTCATGAAAATCCCGAAAAGTCCTTCAAAGCTGAATAACAACAGTACTCGCCATGCATTATGCTGGGCATTAGGGATACAAAGAAAATGAAAACAAAAAGACCTTGACTTTAAGAAGATTACATTCTAATGAGGGATGCAACATGTGCATAGACATATGTGAGATAAATCCAAAGTTCTGTGACCCAGGCTCCTGTGGGAATGCCCAGGTCTCTTTATCTTGAGCATGCTGTGTCCTCTGCCACATAGGTGGGGTAGCCTTTTTTGATTGGCTGCCTGAATCTGAGGCACTCACTCTCATCTATTCAGTTCATGATGTTCAATCTTTGGGATCTGGGTCATTGCTGTTTGTACACAGCCAATGAGAGTGGCTTAGCCTAGTGAAGAGGGAAGGGTTTAGCCTCCCTAATTTTAGTGATGCCGACAGCCAGTCAAAGGCAGCTACCTCACTACCCCACCCCCCAACATGGCAGGGGATGCAATGCCAGGCAAACTGGGAATGATCAAAAGGCCTCTCAATTGTGGGTTAGGAGAACTGGGAGAACCCAGAGAAGCCCAGGTTGCACAATATATGAACAACCTTAGAGGGGAAGGTACCAGGTTCTGGGCAGCCAAGAAGGGCCTCCTAAAAAGTGGGCATTTGGGTTCAGTCAAGATTCTAAACCAGAGATTCTAAGAGGCAGAGATAAGGGGAGGAGACACTGTGTTCTAGGAATGGGAGACAGCTAACACAAAGTCACAAAGACCAGGCATGCAACGTGAGGAAAAGTCAGCAAGTCAATATTGCTGAACTACAGAATGTGGAGAACAGAGTAATTGAAGATCTTTTTTAAAAGAAGTTTATATTTGACCCTAGAGGTGAGAGAACCATTGGAGTAAGGGTATGACATGGTTAGACCTATGTTTTAGAAAAAATCCCTTTGGGAAGATGAATAGAGAATGGGAGGGACTGGAGACAGGGCAACTTACCTCTCTGACTATGCCCTTGGGTGACCCAGCCCGCCATTGTTAGTAGAGTTTGGGGAAGTGTGTGTGTATGCATGTATGCATGCATGTGTAAGAACAGGTACATGGATCTAACTACCAACACATGCATGCACAAATATACACACATACTCATATGTGAAAGTATACACACATCCCCCCCAAACCCTACTAACAAGTGGCAGACTGGGTCACCAGAGGACACCTACAAGTTCCCATTCAAGGTTCTATGGGAACTCGTAAGGTTTGGAAGGGGTGGGGTTTCTTTTACTATACTCTCTATTGGTCTCCTTCCTATAAATATGTGTGAATGTATATTTACATATGTATGTACATGTTTATATATATTACATATATGTGTGTATATGTATATATCTTATAACCTTTAGCCTACATTTTTAAAGGTTACATAATTTTAAAATCCAACTTTAAATCTTAAAGCATGCAGGTTCATAACCAGAGTTAACATTTCAGAGACTAAGGTGACAGGTCTAATATATTTGAATCAGATGTAGTATCAGAGCAATATAAATGCCTGAATATTTATGGTATAGTCACATTGTTTTTATATTGCATTATAATTATATTCAATTTGCTTCCATTTGGAAACCACTTCTTTGACAAGATTGAAAATCTAAATTTTTGGTTTTAAGTGCCTAGCATAATTCTTTATATAAAACAAGTAGTCAATAAATATTTTCTTAATTAATTCCAGAGCTTTAGAAAACATCAGAAAAAATGCTAGCAGATTTTTAAAATCTTAAAAGATCTTTATAAAAATTCAGCTGCTTATTAAACACATTACTAAACCGAAAATTTTAAAATACATAGTTAGGGGTCTTTGAATTAAATTGGTTAAATTTGATTATATTGATCACATGTATTATCTTGCTATATAAATATAAGTTCTTATTGTTAGTAAAGAATGTGTCCAGCACAGGTAGCCAGAATGAAAAACAGATGGAAAAAACTTTGGATAGAGTAATATGAAGCCATCACTTTCCCTGGAAAAAAAATCTTCCAAAGCATATGTCCTAAAAACTGATGGTAACATGCATATCTATCAAGTATAGGACACTACTGTGAGGGAAAGACTTAGTGAAAGGAAAATCAAAACTTAACCTGTAAGATATGACATAATAATGCCGCCCTTTCCTATGGTGTAAACTTGTTTTGATTCTCTCCATTGTAGTATAAAGGCAAAGGAAACAAACTTTCCTAGGATTGTTCAACTCTGAATGGCAACTGTGAGAAGCATATCCAGTCTTAAAATTCTATAACGTATTATTTAATAAATTCCCGCTGTCCTATAAATTATCGTACTGTATACACTTTTGAGCTGAAAAATTAACAATGGACTTATTCTCAAGGCTCACTATTGATCTGGGTTATACATTTCA
Source organism: Petaurus breviceps papuanus (assembly GCF_028583685.1). NCBI lineage: Eukaryota > Metazoa > Chordata > Mammalia > Diprotodontia > Petauridae > Petaurus > Petaurus breviceps. The sequence continues at coordinate 27,359,404 of NW_027187361.1, read as the reverse complement.
AATTACAAATGCCTTTCTCTGGTGATGCACTGAAGCATTTGGAGAAGCAATCAGTCACAGTGTTTATAAGTTCCTCTCTCTGGCCTTAGGGGCTACAGTGCTATATTTAGAGTCAAAAAGATCTGATTCTAATTTGGCCTCATACTATCTATATGACTGTGGTCAAGTCATTTAATCTTTCTGCATCTCAATTTTCTCATATGTAAAATTAAAACTACAATAATACTTGTAGTGAGTGTTTTAAAAGGTTGATAAGTTAGAGATAATACATCTAAAGCTCTTTGGCAACATCTATTTACATAGTGCTTTAATGTTTTGCAACAATGAAAAACATAAGCCGACATCATCCTCACATAGTTTGTACTGTAGTCAGGATTGTAAAAGTGAATCAGGACAAAAATCTGTACTTTTTGTCAAAGAACCATGTCTAGACAGTTTGATCTCAAACTTTTTTTGTGTTTAAATAATGCAATATTTGCTTCCTGCAATTTCCCTTTTTAATTGTGAAAAAATAAGAATAACTCAAAATAATGATCAGTCCCACCTTGAGACCCACAAAAGGTTCAATTTTGCTTAATTCTTGTCTTTTCTCCTATTTACAGTTTTAGAAGAAGTGAGTGAACCTGTATCCCCATCTCTAAAGCCAGATGTCACGTTTAACACATCACAGCTCAACGACTGTCCAAGAGACTCTGGTTGTTATATCTCATCAGAAAGTTCAGACAATAGCAAAGAAGATCTGGAGCCTGAAAATCTGTCTAACATGGTAGAGAAAATTACTATCGCAGAGTGAGCTGATTAAGCCTGTTTTTCAACATTTTAAGCAGATTCAAAGATGAGACTAATAGCCAATTAATCAAGATGGAAATGGAGTAGTGAATTATAACATGTTTAAGAAGGCACACAGATTTGATTATCTTGAGGTTTCAAAATTAAGGTTAAAAAAACTTCATTTTTTTTGAAGGCAAGGCAAATGGGGTTAAGTGACTTGCCCAAGGTCACACAGCTAGTAAGTGTGTCAAGTGTCTGAGACCGGATTTGAACTCAGGTTCTCCTGACTCCAGGGCCAGTGCTCTATTCACTTAGTCACCTAGCTGCCCAAAACAACTTCATCATTAAATGGTTTGTAGATTATAGTTGTAAGAACAAATAAGAGAAAAATATGTGTTTGTAAAAAACTTTCTAAATCAAAAGTTATTGTTCTTCATGCATTCCAAATTGTTGTAAATAATGTATGTATTTATTATTTTAAATCTTCTCTTTCTCTTCATGTCACCTTTTTTACATGACTTACCTTTAGAAGTATTTTATAAGTTCATCATCTTAATATCTTTCCTTTAAGAAAAAGCAGTAAAACCTCCATGCCTAACAGTTACAAATTTGTGTGTGTGATTATAGTGATGAATAGCTTTGCCACAAACAACTGCCCATAAACTTAACTGTAAATCTTTTGTCAATATCCCTCCTTTCCCTACCTCTATCTCAAGCAAGTTGTTAAAGTATTTTTACCAGGCATGGTTTATATTTTGAAAATCATTTTAATGATTTTTTTCCTGGTTAAATATTTACCAATGTTTTTTAAAAGAGCTAAAAGAGGTTTTACTAAAAGTAAAACCTTTAATAAAATTACTTTTAATGTAAATACCATTGATTTTGTCCTAAAATATTTATATCATGTACCTTTTGTTTCAAAATTGTCTTAATGTTGATAATAAATAGAACTATGTGGTATTTATAGTTTCCAGGCTGTGTTCTTTATAAAAGGCTCCATAAGTTGAGACATGCAGAGAGGGGTTTTTTTTTATCATAATATGGATATGAAATCAATTTACTAATTTTTACATCATGTATCCTAGATTACACTTTTGTATTTAAGCTACTGTTCATCCTTTTAAGAAGATTCCACAAGACTGCCTACAACATTTAGTAGAAAGTACATGTTAAATAGAAATAAGTAAGACCTTTAAAAAGTTCCATATGCTGCATCTATGCTGAGAATGAAGGAAAGAAAAGAAGTCCTTGGAGATTCTGGAAAATGTTTCACGATTACTCATTGATGACCCATTCAAGAGCAAATAGGACTAACCTATCATGAGGATCTTTGTGGAGAGGTGTACGTGGGACACATAGCATCTTTTTTTCCCCGCACCCTTCTCCAATAGAAAGTGATCTGGCCATCTTTAATGGATAAAAGAGGGAGGGGAGAAGAGTTACACTCACCACTGTATTTTCCTCCACCTCTGCTACTCTTCCTGTTACTTATACTTTTATTCTACCCCTGTATCAACCAGACAATCAGGATTAAATTTCACAAACATTTGTTACGTGCTTACTGTGTACAAGGCATTGGAGTCTGAAAACAAAAAATAAACAAATTCTTGCTCTGGATGAGATTATACTTTCACATTTTATAGTGAATTTAACAAAAAACCAAATAAAATGAAAGTCTGCAAGTGCAAAATAGAAAAGAAAAGGAGGATTATGCATGAAACTACAAATTCATTATGCATAAATTTGTTTTCTTTTAAAATACATAGGGAGATCAGATGGTGAAGGAGAGAAGCACTCAGCAGGATTCTCCCAACATTCCCCTCCAACGAACTTTAAAATAACACTTCAACTCAAAGTCCAGAGTAGCCGGGCTAACAAAAGGTCACAATGAGATATTTTTTCAGCATAAGATCACAGAAGAAGTCAGAAAGTGTAGCACGGAGGAGTGGCGTGTTCCAGAGCCCGTGTGGATAGAACACCAGTGGTGTGCCTAGGTGGTGGTGACAGAAACAGCCAAAGTTTGGAGAGGTCTCAAGCCAGAGATGGTAAGAGACTTGGAAATTGATCAGAAGGACATTACAAGATATATCTGTGCTAACACTAGACACAGGACCAGAAGGTATTTGGCAACTCCCTTAGCTATACTCACTTCCAGGTCACAGTTTAAGGGCAAAATGGAGCACTTTCAGTCAAGTAGGAGTGGAAGCCCTGAAAGACAGCATCACTTCCGGCCCAAAGGGAGGACAGGCCATGAGGAGTTGTGTAGACTGCAGTCCCAATGTATCCGGGACGCTTCCTGGGCAAGGATTAGAGTACCGACCAATAGAGTAGTAAGCACACCTCTCCTCATATCACACCGCATGAAAAGAAGCAAAACTTGAAACCCCCAGAATTAGCTGCAAAGATAGCAATGTGAAAAGAACCTGCAGCTTCAGACAGGGACCCCGTCTCCTCCTCCCTCCCCCAACACACATGCACCAGGACCAGAGACCAATATTACCATGAAGTTCCAAATCAAAATATAGGGCATAAAAATGAGCCGACAACAATGACAACCATCACAAAAAAGAATGTCATCATGAAAAGCTATTATGGTAGTGTTTTATAAAAAGTTACTATGGGACAGGGAAGACAAATACACAAGCTCAGATGACAGTGAAGTCAAAATAGCTATAAGCAAAGCCTCAAAGGGGAAAAAAAGTGAATTGGACATAAGCCCAACTAGAATTCCTGGAAGATCTAAAATATGTGCTTCAAAATCAAATAAGAGTGGTAGGGGGAAAATGGGTAAAGAAATGAAAGAAAAGGAAAAAATATGAGAAGACAATTCACATCTTGGGAAAAGAGGTATGAAAAAATACTAAAGAAAATAACTCCTTTAAAAACAGAATTGACCAAATGGAAAAAGAACTGCAAAAGCTCACTGAAGAATGAAATGGAGGACTTTGAAGCATTCTTGATGAAAGAAGAGCTGAGTAGAAAATTTGACTTTCAAAAACAAGACTCAAGAGAAGTATAAAAAAGTAAACATGAAAGAATAATCATAAGGGACTCAACAAAGTTAAATCGCATACCTTTCTCTAAGGGAAAATGACACATGTATCTTCTGGGAATTTTGTCATTATTAGGGCAGTTAGAAAGATTCTACCTAGAAAGAGGTTGTGAGAATGAATCATTATGTTGGGATGATGCAAAAGAAAAATGGATAAATGAGAAAGTGGGATTCCTTGGGAGAAAGGAGAAAGGAATGGAAGAATGAGGAAAACTATCTCACATAAAAGAGGCATGGAAGGAAGAGCTTTTATAATGGATGGAAAATGGTGGCAGGGGAGCAAGCAATGCTTGAACTTCATTCACATCTATATTGATTCAAAAAGGGAAAAAATATAAATGTATGTATGTATGTATGTATGTATGTATGTACACAGACATACATACTGAATTGGTAATGTAAATCTATCTTACCAAAAGGTAAGTAGAAAAGGAAAGGGATGGGAGGGAGGGTGATAAAAAGGAGGGTAAATATAAGAAGGCAGTGGTCAGAAGCAAAAGAGACTTTAGAGGACAAAGAGGATAAAAAGGAGATAAATAGAAATATGTAGGATGGAGGGAAATACAGAGTTAGGAATCATAACTATGAACGGGAATGAGATGAACTCACCCATAAAATGGAAGCAGATAGCAGAATGGATTAAAAACCAGAAGCCAACAATGTGTTGCTGAAAGAGACAGACACACAGAGAGTTAAAATAAAGGGGTGGAGCAAAATCTATTATGCTTCAGCTGAAGTTTAAAAAAAGTAGGGGTAGCAATCATGATTTCAGACAAAGCAAAAGCAAAAATAGATCTAATTAATTGGAACAAGTAGGAAAATGACACCTTGCTAAAAAAAACAATAGATAATGAAGCAATGTCAGTTTTAAATGTATATGCAACAAATAACATAGAACCCAAATTTTCACAGAAGTTAAATGAATTACAGGAGGAAATAGACAGTAAAACTATACTAGTGGTGGCCTTCAACTTTCCCCTCTTAAAACTAGTTAAATCTTGGGGTGGCTAGGCTGTGCAGTGAATAGATCACTGGCCCTGGAGTCAGGAGGACCTGAGTTCAAATTCGGCCTCAGACACTTAAGACACACACACACACACACACACACACACACACACTCACACAAACCTATCCATGTGACCTTGGGCAAGTCACTTAACCCCAATTGCCCTCCTCTCCCCCTCTGAAAAACAAAAGAAAAAATAAAACAACTAGTTAAATCGAATCATAAAATAAGTAAGAAGTCAAGGGGATGAATACAATTTTAGAAAAGTTACGTATGATAGATATCTGGAGAAAATTGAATGGAAATAGAAAGGAGAAAGGAGCATACCTTTTTCTCAGCTGTACATGGCACCTTCACAAAAAACTGACCATGTATCAGGGCATAAAAACCTCACGCCCAGATGCAGAAGAGAAAAAATATTAAATGCAACTTTTTCAGACCAAAACTACATTTTCTAGAAGACTATGGAAGCATAGATTGGAAACTAAATAATAGAATCCTAAAGAATAAGTGAGTCGAAGAACAAATCATAGAAACAATAAATAAGTTATTTAAAGAGAATTACAACAATGAGACAACATACCAAAACTTATGGGATGCAACCAAAAGAATACTTAAAGGAAAATTTACATCTCCAAATGCTTACATCAATAAAATAGAAAAAAAAAACAAATCAGTAAATTGAGTGTGTAACAAAATAAACTTAGAAAAAGAACAAATTAAAAATCCCCAATTAAACACCAAATTGGAAGTCCTGAAAATTAAAGAAAAGATTAATAAAAATTAGAGCAATAAAACTATTGAACTAAAACTAGGAGCTGTTTTTAAAAAAAACACAATAAAATAGACAAATCATTTGTTATTATTATTTTAAAAAGTAATGAAAACCAAATTAACAGTATTAAAAATGAAAAGAGTGAATTCAACACCAATGAAGATGAAATTAAAGCAATTATTAGGAACTATTTTTCTCAGTTATATACTAATGAATCTTAGAATTTAAGTGAAATGGATGAATATTTGCAAAAAATATAATTTAACAAGTTAACAGAAGAGTAAACAGAATACTTAAATAACTTTATCTTAGAAAAAGAAATTGAAAAGTCATCAACTAGATCTCTAAGAAAAAAAATTACCAGGACTAGATGGATTCACAAAAACATTCACAAAGGGGCAGCCAGGTAGCACAGCAAGTAAGAGTACCGGCCCCAGTGTTGGGATGACCTGGGGGATCGAATCCAGGCTCTGATACTTAGCACCACACTCAGAAATAACTGGCCATGTAACCTTGAGCAAGTTACTTAACCTCAATTACTTAAAAAAGAATTCACAAAAATGAATTCTATCAACACTTAAGGAATAATTGATTACAATATTATATAAAGTATTTAGAAAAAATAGACAACTTTCTTTTATGACACAAATATGATTCTGATACCTAAAATTATAGATCAATTTCCCTAACACATGTAAAAATTTTAAATAAGTTACTAGCAAGGAGACACAGTAACATATCACAAAGATCATATACCATGACTAGGTGGGATTTGTACCAGGAATGCAAGGCTGGTTGTCATGACTGAAATAATGATAAACTGGGGCAATACAGTTCCAAGCACGATTAACTTATTAGCAGGGCTACTGGTTGCCAATAGATTGGCCTCTCAGTAATCAAGGATACCCCTAGCAGTCAAGGCAGTTCTTTTATAGTTGTAAAAGAGGAACATCAAAAGGTCAAAGAAAGTCACAAAGGTCCATCAGAGTCACAAGTCAAAAGGTCACACACAAGATCTGTAGCAACCTGGGTGTGACTGAGTCACAAAATCCATTGACTGAGGTACAAGATCTATAGCAATATGGATGTTACCAAGTTATGACTGGAAGAGTCCTGCTGTTTGCACAAGCTTGGAAAACACCAACTTGAGTTTCATGGAACAACTTGACATCAGCATTTAATAGATTAGACTTTACCTTTCTCTCAAGCATGTTTCTCAGAAAAAGTGTTGGTGGGTGAATTTACAAGAATAAGAAGAGGGCAACTGAGGGGAAATGGAAACTACATGACTAAGGAGTTTAAATTCACACTGAGGATAAATTAACAATATATACTAATTTGATCAAGCCTTAACAAAATATAGAGGATTATCAATTTTCAATTTTATGATTTCCTTCTTTGATCCTTTGAGGAATTATGATGCCTCAATACAGCCTTCCTTAAACAGCTGTCATAATGGCTCAAAACCATCAGGCCTAAGCTTAAAATCTCTAATATGAAAGAAATCATTCTGTATTCTATAGACCAAAGAAAGAATCACAGAAGTGGAAAAGCTAAATAAAATGTATCTTTGGAAAACAACTTAGTACAACATTTGATCAATATCCATAATCACTAGGTACTAATACAGAGAAAACCTTAGTGCTACAAGTAATAAAACAGTCAATGCAAAGTCAGAGGTTAGTTAAGAGGCTGAGGGCAAGGGGAGTAACCAAAGAAATGAATATCCCACCCCTCACCTCCCAAGCCAGAAGAACATCAATGAAAGCCAAGATAAAGGGTCCCACTGACAGAATTGTAATAAAGTTGCCCCCGGACCCAATATATATTTCATTACAGGCTTCACTTAACAGCACGCTCAATGTAACTACCTACCCCACTCCCCATGTCCTAGCTCCTTCATATCTGCCTCACTGCTCACTGGAACAGGCGTGTCCCTGAACTCTGTGTTCCCACAAAATCAGCAGGTGTGTCCATGTGATGGGAACTTAGTCACTGCCCCTACCTGGTCACTGCCCCCAGACTCCCATGAAAACAGCTATGTTCTTGTACTCAACCAGTCACATCATCCATCTAGCTCAAGACAGGACCACAATACCTATCTTGACCAGACAGGACCACAATAGCTAGCCAACTGGAAGGCAGTATGAGCAGAATGTTAAACCACAGAAACATAGATGGGACCCCTCCTCCATTACCTAATCACTTAATCAACTCCTTCTGCCCTTCTAATATTAATCATATTCCTATATTCTATGTAAACTTTGATTGTATAATCAGCATGTTTACCCTATAAAAATCCATTTTGCTTTCTCCAAAGTTGCTGATTCTTCTTGGAACTTAGCCCGCTTCATGAGAGGGTCAATCTCACTAAATGCCTATGCTTGGATTAAAGATGGTCTGACTGAATTCTTTGTGGTTCCACCACAACCATCATAAAACCCCAACAGTTTTTGGTGGACAAAACCCCCACCGCAACAGTTTGGCTTTCCTGGGTTTAAACCACAATGCCACCAGTTATTACTGCTTGGTGTTACATGGGTTTCATTAGCTATTTGTTGAGTGTCAGGTATAATATACTGGTGCTAATGAACATTGATGACCATTGCTGCTGATATATCAATATAAGAGCAGGACTGATTACTAACAGTACAGCTCCACCTTGGACAGCAGCGAGAACATCTACAGTAAGTGTATTTGGAGGACAGCTCCTGCTAGCGAGTTCATCTCCATTGGGAGTGAGTCACTATGACTAGATGTTTCTGAACAGGCTTGGACTGTGTCTTGAGATACCTTTTCAACCTCTGCAGAAATGTTTCTAATAGATTTCATTCAGTGTATTCTGCTTAAATCTTCCAGTAGGAAGACTCAATACAATTTAGTACAAGCTCTGAGGGCCTAGTTCAGAAAATGAGCCTGTCTCTTAAAATTATCAGACAGAGATTTAACAGGAAAATAATTTCTATTCAAACTTATATATAAAATCTTTAATCCAATTTTGAGAACTTCTTGCTAAAACATACTCAAGGCCTGTAAATCTTATAATCCAATTGCATGTGAACACACACACACAGACACACATAGGCAGGCATGCACATGCCTAGTTTTTAGAGAAAACAGCCATATCCTGTTGCTTTCTAAAAATTTCCTATTCCATTGAATCAGAAAACTTTTTTGAGAAACTTGAAAATCTCTTAGTTTGCTTTGATGATCTTCGTAAACTTTTCTGACATCCTTTTGTAACTTCTTCCTCAGGAGTATATTATTCCTGCATCATTCTGAAAGAAGATGCTTCAAGAATTTAATCCTAGAAACATGAATAAATAACCATTAGCAATGGGGTGGCAAAACTAGGAGCTCCTCAAATTCAGATTGAAAACAGGGAGATCTTTCATACTTGCACCCTATTTTAGTAACTCGGATATTTGAGCAGTACCTATTAATTAATAGATACAGTATTACACAAACTTTCACCTGTCCTCATAATAGAAATTTGATATGAAAGGAAAAAAGAGGGACACAGCTATGACAATTCCAAGACTGTCCCCTCAAGGACACAGACTGACTTGACACAAGCCATAACAAAGGGGAAAAACCTCTTTTAACTCATTTTGATTTCAGGCACAAGTAATATTTGACAGTCAATAAGATAGTACCATTCTGTAAAATTCCTATGAATATAAAGGGTGTAAGCCAGACTCACAATTAACCAGGTGGGCAATTTTCCTATTAAGAACGGAAATAGCACAATCGGGAAACTGAGTCAAGATGATTTTTCCTTTGCCTAAGCAAGGTTGCCCTTCAACTTTTCCCTGATGTTAGACATTCACCTGTTGCAGTTCTCTGACTTCAGGCAGAACATGGCATTTCCCTTGAATGTTGGGCCTCTCGTTTTATGACAATTCAGACAACCATACCTAAAATAAAAGCTCAGAACACCATCAAATTGCAATCCCTTGAGATTTTGCCTCAAATAATAAGATTTTACTAATCACAGTTTAGGGCTAAGTTATTGTTATCCCTCTCTTGTTGCATAAATAAGGATACTTTATAACTTAATAACAATCTGGAGTTTTAAACATATAGTGAACATTAGTTCACACATGCAGTGAATAGTCGGTTCAAAAACATAACTTCAACACTAACTATTAGCCATTTCCAGGGCCATTTCCAGTCTCCTGATCTATATCTTGCCACTAGACTCGGATGGTTCTGGAGGAAAAAGTGAGGCTGGTGACTTTGCACAGCCCTCCCTCACTTAAATATAATTCACTTCCATATCATGGCATCACCCCCCTGACATCATGGTCTTCTTCAAGAACAAAGGACAAACAACCTATGTGAGTAGAAAGAGTCAGACATGACCAGAAATCACTCAACAACACAAAAATGAAAAAATGATCAATTAGTTAATTTGTATTTGTTAAACTTCCATTTAATCCTTCAAGGTCTTGTGAGTTTGCTTTTGTAATCTTATATTAATTGAGGAAGGAAAACATTCAGTACTTGTCAAAGAGGCATTTCTCTAAAAATTCATCAAATTTTTCTTATTTCAGATGGATCAAAACCTTTTCTTAAATCCCCGTTTTCAAAATTCCAAAACACTTCATATTCGAACCTTCTTTGCACTGTGTCAGTGCAGACTCCAACTTTCTTTTAACTCCCTTTCCTTCTTTCTTTTTTTCATATTCTGATTCAACACTTGTCTTATTTTTTACTATTTCCTTAATTCCTCTACCATTTATTTCCCAATCATATCTCAGACTGTCTACAGACTTAATTTTTATTCTACTGAATTTTTGTTTCTAATTTAGTTCAAGTGTTTATTACACAGAACTAATTAATTGCAATACTGTCACATTTTGGGGTTCTCAAAGGCTTACAATAGTTCATTCCAATTTCTTTAGGTGATTTTGTTACTAGTTTACCAGGACAATCATATCATTCACAGTACTTAATTGCTCATGTTGACCAGAAGTAAATACAGTGATATAGCAAATGTTATTTCAAATTAAAATTTACTTAGATTGATCCCTGATTTAAACAGGCTTCTCTCTGTGTTCTTGATCAAGAAAGAGTTAATAAGAAGCATTAAAGTTTGAAGTTTAATCTATTAGACCCCTTCCTTGCACTAATGCAATAAAGGTCTAAGTGGCATTTGTAATGCCAGTGTTTAAACTGATTCACTGACACTAATTTTAATACTAGAACAGTTCTACTTTTCTGAAAATATTCAAACTACAATTTGGAAATTTGCAGTAGTTAATTTACATTTTAGTTGAGATTTTCAGTCTCTAATTAGTTTACAATGCCATGATTTTCCACAGATTAGGTACCAGGATTCTTTCACTTCTTATCTTAGTCTCGCAACTGTCTCTCAAGCTTGAGCAGAGTTAGAAAGTCAGAGAAACAAAGACTATCCTGGAGGTTTTTAAAGCTCTTCAGAAAATTCATTCTTTTCCTTTGGCTAATTAGGGCACACTAGTTACTAGCATTTGCCACAAAACACAGAAAATAGGATAATACAGACAGATGTATTTGCTAGAAATGTTTTTCCCTCTTTTAGTTTATAAAAAGTCAGTGTACACTATTTTATTGACGGTAATCTCAAAACTCTTAACAAGTAAAAATCACTTCTTCGGACCAGATCAGGGACCAAACTGTACTTTTTTTTTTTATTTTTACTTTTTTTCTTAATAATATTTCATTTTTTCAAAGTACATGTAAAGATAGTTTTCAACATGCTTTTAATATAAAATAATGAGTGCCAAATTTTGCTCCCTTCCTCCCTCCTCAAGATGGCAAGTAAACTGATATAGGTTATACATGTATGATCATGGGAAACATATTTCCACATTAGTTATGTTATAAAAGAAGAATCAGAACAGAAGGGAAAAATCTTGAGAAAGAAAACAACAAAAAAGAAAGGTTAAAATAGTATGCCTTGATTCAGACCCCACAGTTCTTTCTCTGGATATGGTTAGCATTTTCCATTATGAGTCTTCCGGATTTGTCTTATATCATTGTATGGCTGAGAAAACCTAAGTCTATCTTAGTTGATCATAATATATTGTTGTTGTTACTGTGTGCAATGTTCTCCTAATTATGCTCACTTTGCTTAGCATCAGTTCATGTAAGTCTTGCCAGGTTTTTTTTCTGAAATCTGCCTACTCATTATTTCTAATAGGCACAGTCGTATACCATTATATTCCTATGCCACAACTTGTTCAGCCATTCCCCAATTGATGAGCATCTCCTCAATTTTCAATTCTTGGCCACCACAAAAAGAGCTGCTATGAATATTTTTGTACATGTGGGCCATTTTCCATTTTTTTATTATTTCTCTGGGATAAATACATGATAGTGGTATTGCTGGATCAAAGGGTATGCATAGTTTTTATAAGCCCTTGGGTATAGTCCCAAATTGCTCTCCAGAATAGTTGGATCAGTTCACAACTCCAGCAACAATGCATTAGTGTTTCAATTTTCCCACATCTCCCACATTTATCCTTTTCCTTTTTCTGTCATATTAGCCAATCTGATAGGTATGTGGCAGTACCTCAGAGTTGTTTTAATTTGCATTTCTCTAATCAATAGTGACTTAGAGCATTTTCATATGATCATAGATGATTTTAATTCCTTTCTCTGAAAACTGTTCACATCCTTTGACCATTTTTCAATTGGGGAATGCTTTGTACTCTTATAAGTTTGACTCAGTTCTCTAATATATTTGAGAAATGAGGCTTTTATCAGAAGCACTGACTGTAAAAATTGTTTCCCAGCTTTTTGCTTTCCTTCTAATTTTAGTTGCATTGGTTTTGTTTGTGCAGAAACATTTTAATTTAATGTAATCAAAATTATCCACTTTGCATTTCATAACATTCTCTTTCTCTTGTTTGATCAAAACTTCTTCCCTTCTCCATATTTCTAACAGGCAAACTATTCCTTGTTCTCCTAATTTGCTTATGGTATTATCACTTACATCTAAATCATGTACCCTTTTCAACCTTATCTTGGTATAGGGTGTGAGATATTGCTCTATGCATATTTTCTGCCATACTATTTTCCAGTTTTCCCAGCAGTTTTTGTGAAATAGTGAGTTCTTATCCCGGAAGCTGGAGTCTTTGGGTTTATCAAACAGCAGATTACTATAGTCATTAAATACTGTGTCTTGTGTACCTAATGTGTGTGTGTGTGTGTGTGTGTATATGTATATATATATATATATATATATATATACACACACCTAATCTATTCTCCTGATCCACCACTCTATTTCTTAGCCAGTACCAAATAGTTTTGATGATTGCCACTTTATAATATAGTTTTAGCTCTAGTATGGCTAGGCATTTTTCTTTGCATTTTTTTCATTAATTGCCTTGATATTCTTGACCTTTCATTCTTCCAAATGAATTTGGTTATTATTTCTTTCTAGCTCTATAAAATAATTTTGGTTTTTTGGTATTGCACTGAAAAAGTAAATTAATTTAGGTAGAATTTTCATTTTTATTATATTAGCTTGGCCTACCATGAGCAATTTATGTTTTTTCCATAATTTATATCTGACTTTCTTTGTGTGAAAATTGCTTTGTAATTGCATTCATATAGTTCCTGGGTATGTCTTGGAAGGTAGACTCCCAAATATTTTATTTTGTCTACAGTTATTTTAAATGGCATTTCTCTTTCTATCTCTTGCTGCTGGGCTTTGTTAGTGATATATAGAAATTCTGATGATTTGTGTGGGTTTATTTTATATCCTGCAATTTTGGTAAAGTTGTTCATTATTTCAAGTAATTTTTTGGTTGATTCTCTAAGTATACCATCATATCTGCAAGGAGTGATAATTTTGTTTCCTCATTGCCTATTCTAATTCCTTTAATTTTTTTTCTTCTCTTATTGCTAACACTCACATTTCTAATACATTATTAAATAATAGTAGGGTTAATGGAGATTCTTTTTATATGTCTGATCTTACTGGGAATGCTTCCAGCTTATCCCCATTACATGTAATGCTTGCTGATGGTTTTAGATAGATTTTAAAGAAAAATTTTTAAGGAAAACTCCATTTATTCCCATGCTCTCTAGTGTTTTTAATAGGATGGGGTGCTGTAGTTTGTCAAAAGCTTTTTAAGCATCTATTGAGATAGGCACATGACCTCTTTTGGTTTTGTTGTTCATATTGTCAGTTATACTGGTACTTGTCCTGGTAGTGAACCAGCCGTACATGCCTGCTATAAATCCCACCTGGTCATAGTGTGTCATCCTCGTGATTAAATGTTGTGATCTCTCTGCCAATATTTTGTGTAATTTTTTGGCATGAATATTCATTAGGAAAATTGGTCTACCACTTTCTTTCTTTGTTTTGACTCATCCTGGTTTAAGCATCAGCACCACATTTGTATCGTAAAAGGAATTTGGTAGGACTCCACCTATTTTTCCAAACAGTTTATATAGTATTGTAATTAATTGTTCTTTAGATGTTTGGTAGAATTCACTTGGGCTTTCATCCTCATTAATGAGGCAAAACTTGGGATAAAGAGAATTGAAAGGAGTTTATTGTACGTATGTCATGGTAGGAACACACTGATAACCTGATCACTGAAGATCAGCAACGGTTTCCAGATGGGGTCAGCTTTTATGGGTAATTTTTTCTTATTTTTTTTGAGAGGGGAGGGGAGGGCAATTGGGGTTAAGTGACTTGCCCAAAGTCACATAGCTAGTTTGTGTGTGTGTGTGTGTGTGTGTGTGTGTGTGTGTGTGTGTGTGTGTATGTTAAGTGTCTGAGGCTACATTTGAACTCAGGTCCTCCTGACTTCAGGGCTGGTGCTCTATTCACTGCACCACCTAGCTGCCCCTTATAGGTAATTTTAACACAATTCATATAGGCCAATATCTGCAAAAGTGTTTGAGCCCTTGCATCTCAGTCTTGACCAGCACAGAGAGAAAAGCAATCTTACTTTCCGACTTATCTAAAGAGAAGCACTCCTCCTGTTTTCTTATTTAGTGTGGCTCTATATAACTTCTCCCTAGGCCCCCACTTTCCTTCTGACTTTCCAATTTATTGCTTCTCCCTCAACCCCCACTTAGCCATAAATACCTCAAAAAGTGCTAAACACTTCAAATATGTATAAATTCCTTACCCTTTTCCCACACTCCTTTGAGCATCTGAGAACATTGTCTCACTGTTCCAGCTTATAAGCTTTTCTTCTCAGGCAATAAATGCAATTATAATATTTGTAAGCTGTGATCAGACTCTGGCTCATTCCAAGCTCGCCTTTTGGACCTGAGGTTTCTACCATTGTAGCAGTTCACAGGAATTTTTATTTTAACAGGGACAGATGTCACAGGTAGGGGGAGACTCGACAATGTGACAAATATCAGGGGACTAGGAGATACCTCCCCCAACACTGATTGACAGGCAGGGCTGCAAACAATGGGTCACTGAGTTAACATGACTTTCAAAAGTCTTCAAATGGTTTTATAGGTTTTGAAGCAATTTGAAATATGACAATTATTCTGTTTCTGGGTCTCTGCATGTGTTGAAGGTAATTCAGTAGTTTGGCAAAAACAACAACACGTCTTTTAACAAATTTGTGATAATCGCCACTAGATCTTTAAACTTTTTTTGGATCTCACAGATTCTATGGATATGGTCAATTTAAGATCATTTTTTTAAGCAATTGGGGTTAAGTAACTTGCTCAAGGTTACACTGCCAGTTATTTCTGGGTGTGGTGGTAAGTATCTGAGCCCGGATTTGATCCCGGGTCATCCCGACTCTGGGGCAGGTGTCTTACTCGCTGAGCCACCTGGCCTCCCCTAAGATCATTTTTAATCTTTGGTTTCAGTGCTGACACTTTCCTTTAATACACTATAATTCATATATTTGATCAAGGCCCTAAACATAATTGATAACCTCAGTCTGATATCCTTCAGTCAATCCAATACTTTCAATAATCTCTCCTTATGATTTTCCAGTGCATTTCCAAAGACAATGATGTCATCTAAAGAGACCAATACTTCCAGGTCACTGAGTAATTTCTGCATCAGTCATTGAAAAGCCATTGAGATGCTTTGGGGCCTATGCTCAGAGTGGTAAAAAAATATAGTTGGGCAGATGAAAGTACCCTTTACCTTGCTTTCTTCTGTCATAAGAGTATGATTGTATTATCCACCGTGTAAGTACAAGACTGAGAACCTCTAGTTGTCTAGAAAACCATCGAGGGCACTTGATCACTTGACATCATATACTCTGATAGTCTCTTCACATTCCCATCTTGACATTTTTCTTCTACCATTACCACTAAAGGAGCTGCTTGTGAGCTGCTAAATTCTGTGATGATGACAATGGTCATAAATTCTTTCTGATAGTTTCTTCAGGCAGGTCTTTCATCACAATCCTCCTAGATTATTCACACACAGTTTAGAAGCCACTAAGACAAATTCTGAAAAGCTGCTCCTCAACCACATCCCACACATCATCCATGAAAGGAGACTCCATGTCTGCTCTATGAGTTTTATGAACTTATTTTAGGAGAATTTTTATGAGATTCTGTCTCAAGAACTATTTCCATTCTTCTAGTACTGGAGACTCATCAAAGGACCTTCTGAGTTTGGGAAGCCTGTGCTTTAGCAACATTAATTAACAATATTTGTTTCTATCCTTCTTTATACCTTAGCATAAATTGTACACATGGTGAAAATATGCAGATACTGTGCCCCAGATGGTTTGCTGTATCTTTCCAATATCTTGAACAGGTTGAAATTGGTTCCAGTCAGTGTTAACATTCAAGTGAAAGCTGCTAAATCTAGCATTCACTGTCTTGTTGATAGAAACAATTTTTTAAAAGTAAGTTTTTATTGATATTTTCTGTTTCTTCCATTGCTATGGATTTATCACAAGTATCTGTCCCTACTCCCCTCCCCATGAGTAATCCCACAAGACAAATAGTATTTTTAGAGAGGAAAAAAATAGTAATACTGATTAATACATTGAAAAAATCCCTAACCATATACCATAAGTAACCAGCGTGGACCTCCCACCTCTACAAGGGAGCAGTTCAGGGGTGACTTTTCATATCTCTTCATCTGAATCCTGCCTGATCTTACAATTTTGTTACACTTACTTTTCAGTTTTTGGTGTATTTTTTTTAATTTAAATTGTTGTAATTACTGTGTATATTGTTTTCTTGACTCTGCTTACTTCACTCTACATCGGTTCATATAGATCTTTCTGTGCTTCTCTATATTTATCACATGCACCATTTTTTACAGAACAATAATATTTCATTAAATTCATGTACTATAATTTATTTACCCATTCCCCTGGTGATGGTCATCTACTTTGTTTCCAATTCTTAGCTATTACAAAAAGGGTTGCTCTAAATAGTTTGGCGTATACATGGACCTTCTTATTAATGACCTCCTTGAGGTATAAGTCCAGCAATAGAGTTTCTGGTTCAAAGAATATAGAAATTTTGGTCACTTTATTTGTATGATTTTAGATTCCTTTCTAAAATAGTTGTACCATTTCACAGCTCCATCAATAACATATTATTGTGCCCATTTTTTCATAACCCCTCCAACATTGACTGTTGCCATTTTTTTAAATCATTTTTGCCAATTTGAATGGTGGGAAGTGAAATGTTAGAGTTGTTTTGATTTGCATTTCTTTTATTATTAGCAACTCAAAGCATTTTTTCATGTGGTTGTGAATACTTTTCAGTTCTTTTGATAAATTTTTGTTCCTATCCTCTAACTATCTATGTGGTCATGGTTACTAATCCTAGATATATTTATTAATTGTGAATATATCTTGGATACCAAACCCTTATCAGATAAATTTGATACAAAGATCCCCCCCCCATTTGACTACTTCCCTTTTTATCCTAGGTGCATTAATTTTATCTATGCAGAAGTTTCTCAGCTTTAGGCAATCAAAATTGTCTATTTTATCTTTGGCAAGAGAGCGATAACTTGTTTGAGAAATTTAAATAATTGGTCAATCTCTGTCCCTCTATCTTCCAAGACTGAGCGTTTTCAAATTCTGTAAATATAACTTTCTTCACTCTTTCTTTTAAAATATAATATTCTCTTAAAATCACTGGAGATCCATGATCAAGGTCAGAGATATAATCACTTCCTCAATCTTCACCTTTACCTCTATGTGGAATCCTATGAGCCTAGAGGGAATAGATCCATGAGGAATCCAATATGATGGAGCCAGGGTAAGCTTCTCTCCTGGTCATTACCTTTTATTAATGTTTAGTATGTGGAAATCAGTGAGTCCAGTTTGGGATTTTTCGCTCAAAAGTAGACATCAGTTGTATGACTTTCTAGGCTATAGTTGCTGCAAAGGATAGTTCTACTGGATGTGATCCCTGCTGATGATATTCTTGTATCAGGACCTTGTGGCTTACATTTCCCTGTACTTTATCTTTCTAAGGATGACCACTTTGGTCACTATTCCATCTCTTACCAGATCCTCTGTAGACTTCTTCCTTTGAATCTGCATCAGTTGTTTGGCTAGATTAATTTTTTCACATGTGGAAAGATATTTCTGGACCAGTTGAAGTTAATATTTCCTGAACTGAATCTCTCTTTGCAAAAGTATTACTGTCCTCTATTGCCATTAGTATTTCCTTTGTCTCCATTAACTGTGATGGTGGTAGCCATGACTCAGGATCACTGACATACAGATATAACTTTGAGTTTCTATATCTGTTGCTATCTGATCTCAACTAGTTTTAAAGATATTAGTCTCTGTAATAAGACATCTATATACAAAGTCAAACTGCTTTTCTCTTTTATATTGAAGAGCAGAGTAGATAAATATGGTCAGGTCTCTGTAATGGTAATGGGATTTGAAGATCTTTCATGCCCCTTGTATTGGCAAGCAAATGGGTACTTAGCACTTAGTTTCAAGTTCATAATTGTGTCAAGTTGTAAGACCCAGAACTTGTGAATCCCATAGTGGGATGAACTTGCTGATGTAACAGGAAGGGGTGAGGTGGGGAGGAGCTAATACCATATATAAGGAGAGGCCCAGGTTGGAGAGGGAAAAGATTTGGAGAACAGAACTTATAGTGACTGAACTTCTGAGAACTTCTGTGGAGAACTTCCAGGAACGAGAACTACTGGGAGCCAGAACTACTGGGAGGAAGCAGCATGGAGGTTGAGCAGCTACTGTGAGTGAGGAGAGGAAGATCCTTGCTTGAGGTAGTGAGTGAGGAGAGGAGGATCTTTGCCTGAGGGAGCCATTTTGTTGTGAAGACTTGGGAATGTGGGTGTTCATTGCATTAACTATGTGTACCAACTTTGTGGTTACGGTAATGACTTTGACTTTCTGCTTTTGGGACTAGGCTTTCTGGTATTTGAATAAATGCTTTGGCTCTGTCCTCCATGTGGAGAGCCTGTTAAATTTTGTGATTCACAACTACACTGTATTTATAGTCACCATAGGCACTGTAAATATCACATTGGTGTTACAGTCTCCACTGACTTGACTTTACTAAATGACTCTTTTCAATTTCCAAATAAGTTTTTTAAAAAGCCAATATCTATTCCTAATATCAAGAGACCTCCATGCATTCTGGCTTGACTTTACTAACATTGCTTTATAATCTCCAAAACGTTTTAAAGGATTTTTTAAAATATCTGCTTCTAATATTAGGTGATCTCTATGAACTTCAACTACCATAACACTTCAACAATTTTCAATCAATGCAGCATCTATCTTATCAAAAAGTTATTTCATCCTGAAAATGTTCAGCAAACCAATAATTCCAGTATAAGTACTAAACTTTGAAAAGTTAGACCATAGAACCACTAGAAAGCAATTCTATATTTAGTTAATATCTGTTGAATAAACAAAAGGTAAATATGCAAATTGTTATCAGTGAA
Source organism: Petaurus breviceps papuanus (assembly GCF_028583685.1). Classification (NCBI taxonomy): domain Eukaryota; kingdom Metazoa; phylum Chordata; class Mammalia; order Diprotodontia; family Petauridae; genus Petaurus; species Petaurus breviceps. The sequence goes on along the minus strand of NW_027187361.1, from coordinate 27,339,900 downwards.
ACAGAAATAAAATTTCCAGATCATGAAATAGTATTTACAACTTTTCATACACCAACAAATAAGAAGTAAATATGAAACAGAATGCAGTAAATAAAAAAATTCATTCATGGTCATGACCTCACCAATATAAAAACCAACACAAATATTTAGCATGAAAAATATTCAATAAATAATACAACAATAGGTAGATTATAGCAGAAAGAACTGTCTGTGAAAATAAGAACAAGACCTAAACAAAATGAAAATGAATTTTTTAAAGCCATTTCTGGAAAAAATATCTGTAAAAATTACAGTGTATAATGAGAAATATTTTAAAATTAAATATAAAAATATGAAAGCAAAAATGGAAAATGCATTCAAAAGGCACTGGAATAATAACATACTCAATGAAGATTTAAAAACCACACAAAATAAAGTGAAATGAACAAATCAAGGGAAAAGAGAAATCCAGTGATAGATTAAACAAAGTAAAATGTAAAGCAATATAAAAACTAAAGCATTAATGAAAAAGTCAGAAAAGAAACATAGTCATTTAAATGTGGAATATAAAGGTACAAAATATGGAGTAAGAAAAAATTTCTTCCAGACAACATCAATAAAATCAGGTTAGGAATAAGTTTGAAACTCAAAAGTATCTATATAAAATATCTATCTATAGATGGATAGATCTAGAGATCTATCTAAGCATACGGGCACACACACAAACACAGAATAGTAATCAGTCCTAACAACAGGAGAAAAAATTGACTTTTTTTAAGGATAATCTTTCAAAAATTAATTCCCAAGGACAAAGTCATATCTAAAACTATTAGTAAGCAAAGCTAAAATTCTCAACAGAAGGCCAGTTGCACTAATCTGCAAATGAACTGACTCTGTGCCAGCAGCAGCAGCCACATTTCAGGTCAAAACAACACCAGAAATTCCTAGAATCTAAGGCAAGGTTAAAAGTGGAGTGAAGGGGCAGCTAGGTGGTGCAGTGAGTAGAGCACCAGCCCTGGAGTCAAGAGGACCCGAGTTCAAATCCGGCCTCAGACACTTAACACTTATTAGCCATGTGGCCTTGGGCAAGTCACTTAACTCCAATTGCCCTCCAAAAAGCAAAAGTAAGAAAGGGGGAGTGACACTTCAGCAGCACCAAAGCCAAAACTCCCAACATTCACCCTGAGAGAATTTTTTCCCCCTATATGAGCTAATAATTGTCTTAATGGACTCTCTAACTAGTATAGAGTATGATTGTATACATTTGTACATTCTCTCTCTTGAAGGGATACGGGGGTTTTCCTGTCTCTCCTCTAAGTTCTTACAGGAAAGAAGTCATGTCTGTCTTTTTCTAGGTAGGAAGGGCTTCCTCTCCCAAGTTCTATTTGTGCTGTAAAGGCAGAACCAACTTTTTCCTCTAACTTCCCCACCTTTATGGGAGAAAGGAAAGGTAGAAATTGGATGAGATGAACAGTGAATAAAAGGGCTAAATTGGAGATTGGGAAGGGTGAGGGGTCATGTGTTTGTCTCATCATCCCATAGTCTGTCTCAAAATTCTCTCTGAATTTTTTAATAGATTACATTGACCAAAAATATTAGATAGAAAAATGAAAAATAACTCAAAAAGTACCTACAATTCCTCTGATTCTCTGTGCATATACAAGGTGTACCTAAATCTCAGTGACGTTTTCAACTATTAAGCTTCTAATACTTAAAACTGCACTGAGGTGTTGGGGACATCTTGTACAAACAAATACATTCATACATATGTCTGTGCACATGTATACATGTGATACATGTATTTGTGTATTTTTTATAGATTATGTTGACAGAAAAGTTAGGAAAAGAAGAAATAACTCAAAAATGACTTACAGTTCTTCTGGCTCTCTCTATGCATACACAGTGTCAAGATATTAAGAGACACCCCGTTTTCCAGAGCCAAGGCCCTGTGGACAATCTGTGCCCTGAGCTTGGCGTAACAACAATCCTCTGGTAAAATCGCATAATTACTGTCTTGCTTTGACCATCACCTGGTGTTCTCTGTACTCGCACAAGCACCAGACAAAGTATCCATGTTCAGGTTATGAGGGACTGCTGCGAATCAAAGTTGTTACATTGTTGCCATTATACACTTTTTTTCAAGGCTACAGCTCACTGCGCAGTGGTTACTGTAACTACTGAGATCTCGGCCCCCTCTAGGGGTGGGACCTCAGCACAGGTGTGCGCATCCCTCCTTGCTTGCGAGACATTCCCCTCACTTTGAAATTAAACTCTTGTTTGATTCCTGACTCTCCTGTCTCTAGCCTTCTCTGTTCAGTTCTAGCAATCCACAGGTTAGAAGCTGGCTCTGCGCAGTTGAAAATAGGGTGTACCTAAAGTCTTAGTGCAGTTTTAATCTATTAAGCTATTAAGACTTAAAACTGACCTAAGATTTTTGGAACACTCTGTATAAACAAATTCACAGATGATTTATGTGTACATATATGAATTTACAAATACATATACTTACATGTTGAATATGTGTGCATATCTGTGTGTATGTATACCTGTGTACTTCTAGTCCCATCTCTCTCATCCCATTTTATAGATGAGTTAATAAAGACCCAGAAAGGTTAAATGATTTTTCTATTGCCACACAAGTAAGCTAGACAGCCAAAATTTTCAGTAAATTCATTTTAATAAACATTTATTGAGTGCCTAATGTGTTCCAGGCACCATGCTAAACCCCAAGGCCATAAAAAAGAAGCAAGACAGTCTCTGCCCTTAAGAAGCTTACATTTTGATGAGGAGACAACAGTCAAGCAAATATACACAAAGCAAGCTATATACAGGATAAATACGACACAATTAACAGAGGGAAGAAACTGGAATTAAGAGGGGATGGGGAAAGTTTCCTCTAGTAGGTGGCATGTCATTTGGAACTTAAAGGAAGCCAGGGAGTTCAGTAGTCAGAGCAGAGGAGAAATTTCCAGATGTGGAGGACAGCCAGAAAAAATGCCCAAGAGTGGAGACAGAGGGGACTTTAAGTCCATTGTCAATCCTGTAGAGTAATGTCAGATCCACGGATATAATGTTCAAGCCCTTTGCAACATCCTGTAAAAGATTAAACATATATCTCTTTTTAAAGAAATTATGAACACAACAAAATGAGATGAGATCTCCTAGTTTTAACACGGAGTATTGGATTATGAAATGGAAAATTCATACAAGCTCCTTTTTATCAACTGCTTATTTGATATGGTCTAATAAAAACCTTTATGGCCTTTCTCAATACTTCTGCCTGCTCCTTCAGTGATTTCTGGTGGTCTCAAACAAAAACTGTTAGCAGTATGTGTGTACTCAGGGTAGAGAATAAACACTATCTATCTGAATTTCAGTTCACAGTAATCCAATTTGATTTCATTACTCTCCAGAAACAAATGATTTCTCAAAGCAAAAACCACCTCAGTTACCCAGAAATCATGAGAACGAAGCCATTTGGCCAAACAAAACTGGGTTTTTGAAGTGAATAGCTAAGTGTTTCTGACCGTGGTAAAATAGGCAATGACCAAAGGACTCAGTGGAGCCTACCATTCCTTGGGTCAGCCATCACTGCCACAGTGTGAATTAAACTGACCAAATATTTCATTCATGTCTAATCCTATCAAAACCAGAAGCAACTGAGAGGCCTTCAGGTACAGAAATGTTATATGTACATTCTTATCTTTTTAAAAGATGTATGCACAAAAACAATCTGAAGGGCCACAAGGAAAACAAAGTGATTGATATTAGCTATATAGAATCTCCTCCCTTTTTTTTTACCCTCATTGTACAACCATGCATTTGGACTAAATTATTTAAGATGCCAGTATAGCTGTGTGCTGAAATTTATATGTTAAGCAGCTTATGTGGTTGGAATCTGAATTTAGTACCTGTTTTAGTGCAGTCACTGATCTCTTTGGCCATCAGAGACCCCTAGTGTGCTAGAGTGTAAGGCCCAGTTTCTCTGTGGGGAACAGGTGGGAGCCTGATTCATAAAGCTAATAGCATAGTTTCTCCCTTCAGTTCTTAGGCACTGGGCCAAGTGAGTGGGCAGGAATCATTCCATTTGCAATGTAAAACAGAGTGGAAAGCACTTCTGGCACACGGTGTCCATATAAATTATACTTGTTTGCAATTCATCAACTCCTTCCCTCTTTTATGTCCATATGCAATGTAAATGATTATCTTCTCTGTAGCTCTATAATGATGCCCAGCTCAAAAATATGATACAATCAGCTGAAAAGAGGACAGGTTTTTTTCCCCCCTCAATATCCATATTACTAAAAAAGGAAAAAAGAGAGAGAACTCATCAAAAGGAGATGTAAACGCTTTTATCACCTGGGGACATTATAGACTTACATACTGATAATGTTTTTTGCAACTATTGATTCTGGAAATATTGAATAATTTACTTCAACAATAGAAAGTGTAAATTGGGGAAAATATTATCTCTATTGTTTCTATCAATAAATATCTTTTTCTTTGCATTTTGTACTTTAAAAAATATATTTATCTAAGGTAAAAAATTTGATTTCTAGAAACAATTATATGGAAAACAATATGAAAATGTAAGGACTTCAACACCATTTTTGAAATTATAAACTATATGCTTTTTTTTTAAAGCAATCGGGGTTAAGTAACTTGCTCAAGGTTACATGGCCAGTTATTTCTGGGTGTGGTGCTAAGTGTCTGAGCCCAGATTTGATCTCCAGGTCATCCCAACACTGGAGCTGGTGCTCTTACTCGCTGAGCCACCTGGCCTCCCAACTATATACTTTTAAAGGCACATTAATTGATGCCAAAATGGAGAATGCAAGCAGTGTCAGGCAACATTTATTTAAGAGGAAGAATCTGGCAACCCCAGAAAGTCAAACTAGCGTATAGGGCTAACATCAAGAATGCTACTGGGAAGTATGTTGGAATCACAAATGGGGGAATTAAAATGTATTTGTTTAAAAAAACAACAGTAAAAAAGGAATGCACATTAAAGAGAAACTTAGGTATAAGCATGACAGCAGGGATACTCCAAAATTTAATTAGTAATTGTCAAAAAATAATTGGCCTTTAAAAAAAATCTCGTCATTAGAAAGGACTTCTTGTTCCATAACCTGTTCTCCCATGTCTACCACTACTTCTGGTATCAAGAGGTCTCATTGACCCTTTCCCCTTGGTTTCAAGATTGGCCCCCTTTCCCACCTAGGACAAATCCCAGACAGGGAGTTTCGTGTGACATTAGGCTTATTAGGAATGATCCTAGAACTCTTCATTTGCCTAGCCTTCCATTTCACGTAACTTGTCCATGTCCAGCCATAGATCATCCCTGTCTTTATTTACTTTTTTCCAAAGCTGAGTACTCTAAGGGAAGCCAAAACAAAAACATAAAAATCAGACTGATTTCATTTATTACAGATTCACACTCATGGACCCACCCTAGTGATTAAAAAAAAAAAAAAGCTTCATGGTTCTTCCTCTACTGACTCCCAACCTGGTACTCATGCTACTTATGCCACAATGACATCCAGGCCAACAGGAACAAATACTTCAATTGCCCACTTCCCCGTCTATTTGGAAAAATAAGGATATTGACTGACTTTTTTTTCTAGCTATTCGCCATCCTGTAGATGCATGAATGACTCATACGACTCCTATGTTTATTTGTGTGCTTTTTTTTTCCAGCTCTAAAATTCTTTGAGTTCCTGATCCTAAATCTTTGTGCTCAAATCTGTCAGAAAATACTAAAAGTGGTCCCTGCTGCATAAACCTTACACTATTTACTATCCAAATGAGTGGTTACAAAAATGTATGCCCAGATAATTTCCGAAACTGATGAAAATATTAAACTTGCAAGATGTTAGCATTCAGTAGGATGACTGATGAAAGTGCTGTAATACCTTAGGGCTCAGAGCACTGACTGTGCTTTAGGACATTTTTATACTTTCTAAGTCCTCTTGTGTTTTAAAAAATTAAACTCTAATCCTGACACCCTGTGTCACTTACAATTAACAAAAGCATAGGGCCTAAAAAAAGAAGTCTAACTTTCTGTCTTCAAGTTAAACACAAACTTAATAGAAAACTCTTAATGGCTACAACCGCTCCATGAGCTGCCTGCTTTTGGGATCCAAATGACTTTATTTCAGTAGAGACAACTCTCAGAAAACTGAAATAGGAAATTCCTCAAAGAACACTAATTTCTGCTTCTCCACATTAGTTCTATTTCTACGATACAAAGTGCAAGCTCTTCTTTAAGTCATTTAGAAATGGAGCTTCTTGGTAATCTCTGTAGACTGGGGAATGGAAGGACAGAAAGTAGCATTGTTAAAGACTTCCGTTATGTCTACTAGGAAAATATTTATCAGAGTGACGACTATGAGGGCTCCTCAGTTACCAAGCTCTTCTCTTAATGACATTGGGGCATGGGAGAGCCTAGACACAGCTAAGAGTGACAGTTTTCCTTTCTCTGTGGGATCAAAACAAGCACTCTCAAGGCAAATGGAGCACAGCAAGCCAGTACTATTTTCTGATGAGAATGACCAAAAGATACGACATGGCTGTTCCCTCAATAAGCATTTGTTAAGTGCTTTCCTACAAGCCTGTGCTC
>NW_027187361.1:27290985-27333292 GCF_028583685.1 Petaurus breviceps papuanus | reverse complement strand
TTGAAGGGAGCTAAGGATTCCATAAGGGAAAAGTGATGTGAGAGTGTGTCACAAGGATGGGGTTATAGCATGTAGATAGTTATGGAGATGGAAGACGGAATGTGCTTCTGTTATCCTGGTGGCAGCTTTTTGACACTTTCTGGCTTATCAGAATCTTGCCTGTTTTGGTCTGTTTGGAGCAGAACAGAGAGAGACAATCACCACCTTATTCTTGAAATCTGTTTCTTTATGAAACCTAAGATCTCATTAGCTTTTCTGACTGCCACATTATATTGCTAATTTATATTGTATTTATAATCCACTGAAGCATACATACACACATATATACATACATGCATATACATGTATACACACATATGTGTATATATACATATCTATTTTTGTGTGTCAATCATTTACTTTTTTTCTTTTCTTTAAAACTTCCTCTCCCCCAAGCAGAAGCCGCTCTTTGTAAAAGAAATAAATGAATTTAATCAAGCAAAACAAACTTACACACACTGTCCATGTCTGACAAAGTATACCAAATTCTCTACCTCTCGTCTGTCATCTCTTTGCTAATATGTGGAAAGCATGCTTCACTGTCAGTCTATTACACTCATAATTGGTCATTTTATTGATCAGAATTTGTAAGTCCTCTGAATTTATTTTCCTGTATGTTATTATAGTCATTGTATGGATTATTCTCCTTGCTCTGCTCATTTCACTCAGTGTTATTTCATTAAGTTTTTCCAGATTTTTCAAAATTGATATAGCTTTTAGCATATATTACAGGACCTACCTGGAAGAATTTGAGAAATGTAAGGATAACTCTGTAAGTTGGTACATACCAATCATTATTTCGTAAAGTCTTTCATAAAATGTTCAATTATTTTCAACTAGTTTTTATTACATTATATTGACATATAATATGTTTTCAGCATTCCTAAAGAATAACTATTCAGTTTCTTGACAGTTATTAGCTGCTTCAACAGCAAAGGTTTTAAATATGTTAATGAATATGGGTGTTTTCCTTTCATCTTTGAATTTTTTTGGTTTATATGATTATCAGTGGTATCACTAAATTAATGACTGTTGGGGTAATATTTCAAATTGCTTTTCAGAATGGTCAGAAAAACAATGTATCAGGAAATGCATTCTAGAGGCAGAATCTAGATGGTGGAGAGAAGTCAGGAAGTTGCCTGAGCTCTCCCCAGTTTTCCTCAGAATTACCAGGCCTGGAATCCTGACAGAACAGGTATGACTAGGCCATGTCACTACAATACAATGGGCAAGTCATGAGCCACAGTAATCCCAACACATAAAGCCAATGACCAGGCCCCTCACCTCCAGTGCAAGAAGCTTGGAACAGTGGGTCCTGCACCCTAAGAGCAGAGCTCAAATTTTAAATTCATGAAATAGTCTTTAAAATGAGCAAAAAATAGAAGAGTCCTGGCCTTAGAAAGCTATTATGAAAACAGGGAAGATCAAAATACAAACTAAGAAAAGGACAACTATGTCAAAACATCTATACACAAAGCATCTAAAAGGAAATATAAATTGGTATCAAGTTCAAAAAGGTTTCTTGGAAGAGCTCAAAAAGGATTTTTAAAATCAAATAAGACAGAAGCAAAATTGGGAAAAATAAATGAGGGTAATGCAAGAGAGAGTCAATAGCTTGGAAAAGGAAAGACAAAAACTGACTGAAGAAACCAATTCCTTAAAAAGTACAATTGGCCAAATGGGGGGAAAATCAACTGAAGAAAACAAGTCTGTAAAAGGAGAATTGGTGGGGCGTCCAAGTAGCACAGCAAATAAGAAGACTGGTCCCAGAGTTGGGATGACCTGGGATAGAATCTGGGCTCAGACACTTAGTACCCACCCAGAAACACCTGGCCATGTAACCTTGAGCAAGTTACTTAACCCCAATTGCTGGTACAAAAGCTAACTAAAGAAAATAATTACTTACAAATTATAATCAGACAAGTAGAAACTAATGAATATGAGACATCAAGAATCAGTCAATCAAAATAAAAAGAATGAAAAATCAGAAGAAAATGTAAAATACCTTGTTGCAAAAACAACTGACCTGGGAAAGAGATTCAAGAGAGATAATTTAAGAATTATTGTCCTACACAAAAGGCAAGATCAAAAAAGAACCTGTAAAGCATCTTTCAAGAAATAATCTAGGAAAACTCCCCTGAGGTCCTAGGGATAAAATAGTCATTTAAAGAATCCACTGATTACATCCTGAAAGACATCCCAAAATGAAAACTCCAAGGAACACTGTAGCCAAATTCCAGAAGTATCAAGTTATGGAGAAAATACCGAAAGTAGCCAGAATGAAACAATTCAAATATCAAGAAGCCACAGTCTGGATTATACAGTATTTTACAGGGTCTATATTAAAGGAATGAAAGACTTAGAATATCATATTCCAGAAGGCAAAGGAGCTTGGATTGAATCCAAGAATCAACTGCTCAGAAAAACAGCATAATCTTTCAGGGGAAAAAGATGGATATTCAATAAAATTGGGGGATTTCAAATTTCCTGAGGAAAAACAAAAACAGAGCTAAACAGAAAAATCAGTCTTTAAATACAAGACTCAATAGAAGCATAAAAAAGTAAACAGGAAAGGGAAAAATGTTATTCAATAAAGTTAAACTGTTTATATCTCTACACAGGAAGATAATACTTGTAATTCTTAAGAACTATATCACTATAAAAGCACTTAGAAGGAGTAATATACACAGAAGTATGAGTATAAGTTGACTGATGTAATGATATAGAAAAATGAAGGGGTGGAAAAAGTATTGTACTGGGAGACGAGGAAAGGGAGAGGCAGAATAGGGTAAATTACATCCCATGAAGAGTCCTGAAAGACCTAATACACTAGAGGTAAAGAAGGGAGGCAGTAGGCATTGTTTGAACCTTGCTCTCATTGGATTTGGTTCAAAGAGAGAATAACATAGAAACTCAGTTGATGATAGAAATTTATTTTACCCTATAGGAAGATAAGGGAGAAACAGGAAAGAAAAGTAAAAAGGAAAGGGGAGGACCTGATAGAAGGGAGAGCAGAAATAGGAGGGAAAGAGGGAAAGAAAAGTGAGAGGGACTGATAGAGGAGAGGGCATATTGAGGGAAGCAGTAGTCAGAAGCAGAAAATGGTGAGAAGGAACAAGGTGAAAAGAGAAAGAAAAGTATGATGGGGGAAATAGGATGGAGAGAAATACACAGTTAGTAATCATGACTGAATGTGAATGAGATGAACTCTCTCATAAAATGGAAGTGAATAGCAAAATGGCTTAAAAGCCAGAATCCTATAACATGCTGTTTATAAGAAACACATTTGGGAGGGGCGTGAAGCCAAGAGAGTGCAGTAGAAGCAGAGACCTGCTTGAGCTCTCCCCCCAACCCCTCAAAATACAAGAACCAAGAGAAACATGAAAAGGTCAACAGGAAAGAGAAGCACAATGGACGCATTAAGGTTGAACTGTTTACATTTCTACATGGAAAGATGCTATTTGTAGCTAATGAGACCTTTCTCGGTATTCGGGTAGTTAGAGGAAATATATATGTTTATGTTCGTGTGTAGACAGAGGGCACAGGGTGAGGCAAATGCAAAGGGACGATACCTAAAAAATAAAATTAAGTGTTCAGAGGAATGTACCGGGAGAAAGACTAGTAGAATATGTTATTCTCTCCTTAAGCCAAATCCAATGAAAGTTACGCTCATTTATTCCCTCTCAGCTCCCTAATCTTCCCCTCCATTGTAAAAGCTCTTTCTTGCCTCTTTTATGTGAGGAGAGAATAACACACACTCATTTAGGTATGGAAATCTATCTTACCCTGCAGAGAAGCAGGACAGAAGGAGATAAGAGAGAGGGGATAAGAGAGGTGATGGCAGATTGAGTGAAGGGGTAATCAGAAGCAAACACTTTTGTGGGGGACAGGCCAAGGAAGAGAATGGGATAAATGGAGGGCAGAACAGGATAGAGAGAAATGTGGTTAGTCTTTTGCAGCATGACTGTTATGGAAATATTTTGCATGGCTACATGTGTAGGACCTATATTGAATTGCTTGTTTTCTTAATGAGGGTAGGTGGGGAGGGAGGAAAGGAGAGAATGTGGAACTCAAAGCTTTAAAAATGAATGTTAAAAATGGCTTTTGCATGCAACTGGGAAATAAGATGTATAGACAGTGGGGTATAGAAATCGATCTTTCCCTACAGGAAAATAGAGGGGAAGGGAAAGGGATGGGAGAATTGTGGGGGGGGGGGGGGGAGTGATACAAGGGAGGGAAGATTACAGGAAGGGGTAGTCAGGGTGCATGTTATTCTGGGGAGGAGGAGGGAAGAGATGGGGAGAAAATTTGGAATTCAAAATCTTGTAGAAATTAATGTTGAAAACAGAAAATAAATAAATTATATAATAAAAATAAACACATTTGAAACAGAGAGATGCACACAGAGTAAAAGGTAAAAGTTTGGAACAGAATATATTATGCTTCAGATGAAGGAAAAAAAATGGGTAGCAATCCTGATCTCAGACAAAGGAAAAGCAAAAATAGGTATAAGTAAAAGAGATAAGAAAGGAAATTACATCTTGCTAAAACGTACCATAGAAAATGAAGTAATACTAATATTGCACCAAGTAGCATAGCATTCAGATTCTTAGAGGAGAAGGTAAGTGAGTTACATGAATAGACAGCAAAATTATACTGGTGGGGGACCTCAAGCTTCCCCTCCAAGAAATAGATAAAGCTAACCACAAAATAAACAAGAAGTTAGGGGAATAGAATTTTAGAAAGTTAGGTATGATAGACCTCTGGAGAAAACTGAATGGAGATAGGAAGGAATGTATTGGCTTTTTTCCAGTGGTGTATGTCATCTTTTCAAAAACTCACCATGTACTAGGGCATATAAACCTCATAATAAAATGCAGAAAGGTAGAAATATTAAATGCATCCTTTTCTCTTCAGATTATCATGCAATAAAAATTACACGTAATAAAAGACCATGGAGACACAGATGAAAAAAAAATCTAATCCTCAAGAATGAGTAGGCCAGGGGCAGCTAGGTGGCACAGTGAATAGAGAATGAGCTCTGGAGTCAGAAGGACCTGAGTTCAAATCCAGCCTCAGACAATTATAGTTACTAGCCACGTGTAAGTCACTTGGGCAAGTCACTTAACCCCAATTGCCCTGCCTTTCTCCCTCCAAAAAAAAAAAGAATGAGTGGGCCAAACAAAAAAATCATAGAAACAATCAATAATTTCATCAAAGAGAATGACAATATTTAGACAAGATAACAAAATGTATGGGATGCAGCTAAAGTGGTTCTCAGGGGAAATTTTATATCTATAAATGTTTACATGAGTAAAATAGAAAAAGAAGAGATCAATGAACTGGGCATGCAACTAAAAAGGCTAGAAAAGGGACAAATTAAAAATCCCCAATTAAATACAAATTTAGAAGTTCTGAAAATCAAAAGAGAGATTCATAAAATTGAAAGTAAGAAAACTATGGAACTAATAAATAAAACTAAGATTATTTTATGGAAAAAAATTGATAAAATAGGTAAAACTTTGGTTAATTTGATTTTCTAAAAAAAAGAAAGAAGAAAGCCATATTACCAGTGTCAAAAATGAAAAGGATGAATTAATTACCAATGAAGAGGAAATTAAAGCAATAATTAGGAACTATGTTTAGCTGTATGCCAAGGAAGCTGACAATCTAAGTGAAATACATGAATATTTACAAAAATACAAAATGCCTACATTAACAGAAGAGGACATGGAGTACTTCAATAACCCCAGTTTAGAAAAATAAATTGAACAAACCATCACCTTAAGAAAAATACACCAGGGCTGGGTGAATGTATAAGTTAATTCTACCAAACATTTAGAAAACAATTACTATATAATACTATTAAAACAAATACTATATAAATATAAAAACAATACTATATAAACTATTTGGAAAAATCAGTGGAGACCTACCAAATTCCTTTTATGATATAATTATGGCTCTGATAACTAAACCAGGAAGAGCCCAAAAAGAGAAAGAAAATTATAGGCCAATTTCCCTAAAGAATATTGATGCAAAAATTTTCAATAAAATATTAGCAAAAAGATTACAGCAATTTTCATGAGGATAATACAGTATGATTAGGTGAAATTTATAACCAAGAAAGCAGGGATGTTTGAATATTATGAAAATTATCGGCATAATTGACCATATCAATAACAAAATTTACAGAAATCATGTGATTATCTCAATGGATACAGAAAAAAGCTTTTGACAAAATACAGTATCCATTCCTATTAAAAACCCTGGAGAGCATAAGAATAAATGGAGTATTCTTTAAAATGATAAGTAATATTCCTCTAAAACTATCAGCAAACATTATATGTAATGGGGATAAGCAAGAAGCTTTCCCAATAAGATCAGATGTGAAAAGATGATGTCCACTATTATTCAACACTCTACTAAAAATACTAGTTTTTGCAATAAGAGAAGGAGAAATTGAAAGAATTAGAATAGGCAACGAGGAAACAAAACTATCACTTATTGCAGATATGATCATATACTTCGAGAATCCTAGAGAATCAGCTAAAAAATACTTAATTAACAAATTTAGCAAAGTTTCAGGATATAAAATAAACCCACATAATCATCAGCATTTCTATATACCACCAACAAAGCCAAGCAGCAAGAGATAGAAAGAAAATTTAAAATAACTGTAGGCAACATAAGAGTCTATCTGCCAAGACACACCCAGGAACAATATGAACACAGTTACAAAATATTTTTCACACAAATAAAGTCAGATCTAAACAACTGGAGAAATATCAATTACTCACGGGTAGGCCATTATTAAATAATTATTATCACATAATAAAAATGACAATTCCACCTAATTTACTTATTTAGTTCCATACCAATCAAACTACCAAAAATTATTTTATAGAGCTAAAAAAATAATATTTAAAATTCATCTGGAAGAACAAAAGGTCCAGAATATCAATGTAATTAATTAAAACAAAAGTAAGGGAAAGTGTCTTAAATTTGCCAGATCTAAAAGTATATTATAAGTCATCAATCATCCAAATTATTTGGTACTTGTTAAGAAATAAGAGTGGTGGATCAGTAGAATAGGTTAGGTATACAAGACAGTAGTAATTGGCTATAGTAATCTACTGTTTGATAAACCTAACGATTCTAGCTTCTGGAATAAGAACTCACTATTTGACAAAAACTGCTGGGAAAACTGGAAAATAGTATGGAAGAAAATAGGCAGAGACTAACCTCTCACACCCTATATTCAGATAAGGTAAAAATGGATACATTATTTAGACATAAAAATGATACCATAAGCAAATTAGGAGAGAAAGTAATAGTTTACAAGTCAGATCTATGGAAAAGGGAAGAATTTATGACCAAACAAAAGACAGAGAACGTTATAAAATGCAAAATGGAAAATTTTGATTACATCAAATTTTTAAAACCGCACAAAACAAGCCAGTGCTATGAAGATTAGAAGGAAAGAAGAAAGCTTTTTTTATAGCCAGTCTTTCTGATAAAGGCCTCATTTCTCAAACACATAGAGAACTGTGTCAAATTTATAAGAATACAAGTCATTCCCCAATTGATAAATCATCAAAGAATATGAACAGGCAGTTTTCAGAGAAAAGAATTAAAGCTATCAATAGTCATATAAAAATGTTCAAATTACTATTGATTATAAAAATGCAAATTAAAACAACTCTGAGATATACCTCACATCTATCACATTGTCTAATATGACAAAAAAAGGAAAATGATAAATGTTGGAGAAGATGTAGGAAAATTGGAACACTAATGCATTATTGGTGCAGTTGCGAACTGACCCAACCATTCTGGAGATCAATTTGGAACTATACCCAAAGGGCTATAAAACTGTATACTCTTTGATTCAACAATACCACTACTAGGTCTTTATCCCAAAGAAATCATAAAAAATGGAAAATGACCCACATGTACAAAAATATTTATAATAGCTCTTTTGTGGTGGCCAAAAATTGGAAGTTGTGGGGATACCTATCAATTGGGGCATGGCTAAACAAGTTGTGGTTTATGAATGTAATGGAATATTATTGTGCTATAAGAAATGATGAGTAGGTCTATTTCAGAAAAACCTGAAAAGACTTATATTAACTGTAACAGAGTGGAGTGAGCAGGACCAGGAGAACATTGTACATAGTAACAGCAATACACAGTACACAGTAATGAACAACTGTGAATGACAGCTATTCTCAGCAATACAATGATCCAAGACAAACCAAAAGGTCTCATGATTAAAAATGCTATCTGCATCCAGAGAAAGAACTGATGGCATCTAAATGCAAATCAAAGCATATTATTTTTCACTTTATTTTTTTTCCTTCTTTCTTTTTGTTTGCAGGTTTTTTTCCACAAAATGACTAATATAGAAATGTTTTACATGATTACACATGTGTAATCTGTATCACATTGCTTGTTGTCTCAGGGAATGGGGAGGGGAGGGAGAGAGAGATAGAATTTAGAACTCAAAACTTAATAATGAATGTTGAAAATTGTTTTTACACGTAATTGTGGGGAAATAATTAAAAATGCAAAAAAAATGCATCAAAATACCAGAGACCCTCTAACAATTAGTTTTTTCCTTGACAACTACCCATTCATATCTTTTGACCTCCTCTCTACCTTAAAAAAAACTGCCTGACCATGTTTTCTCTATCCTGTTCTTGATAAGTTTATTTTTTACTGAAATGTAATATTTTACATTCAGCCCAACATTCTAGCCTGTCAAGGTCTTTTTAGATCCACCCTCATCTTCCATCTGTTAGCTAACAGTATGTTGTTTATTCTCTTTCCCAGATGTGTATCATTTGCAAATTTGATAAGCATACATACCATCTGTGTCTTTATCCAAGTCACTACTAAAAATAGCAAGCATCCTGGGAACCAAAAAAGATCTCTGGGTCACTCTACTAGAGTCTTCCAAATTGTCATCAAACAAGTTGTCTTCAAACCATTAATGACTAGATTTTGTATACAACCATTCAACCAGTTTCCAGTTCATCTAACTACCTTCTAATCCACCTTATTCCATTTTCCCCACAAAAATAGTATGAGGCATTTTATCATATTCCTGGATACAATATAGGTAAACTACATACCTATATACCATATAGGTGAACTATAATAGTTGACTAAATTTTTTCATCCCCATATCCTTTAGCTTTTAGTAGACCTATCTATATGCTCTATTCAGTATGAAAGGAAATAAATTCTACATTTTACCATGAATTTGCAATATATAAGAAATATAATTTATAGATTAATTTTATGAAAAAAATCTTATTTGGCATATAACAGTATTTTAATATGATGAAGTTTTTAAATATTTATCTAAATATGGTTACATAAATTAATGAGATCTTGTTATTGTTTGATATTGTTTCTTATTAATAGTTGCATTTTTAGTATAATTTTTGAAAGATGTACCTTTATATTATGTTCAGCCTCCAGTTTATTCCTTTCTTTAGATGTGATTGGGAACAGTACTGAGAATCCTGATTCATAGGCATAAATTTTTGTAAACAGAATTAAAGTCTCATGAGCATATTAAGAATGGGATATGCTTCACCAGGGATACACCTAAAATTTTGTAATTAAATTGATTGGAAATTAATTAGAAAGATCAACTAGCTGATGTGTCTTTTTATCATTTCTGCTGATTTATTTTCTGATCAGTATGAAAAGGGTGATGTCTCTAAACTTCATTCATTTGGTTTTAGTCAGTAGGAATTATTCCTTCAATTATCTCTTTTACATTTTTCACGCCGTGGTGCCTTTCCTAACCCCTCACCCCATCTCCCCATTTTTTCTCTAATCCACAATTTCTTTTCACTAATACCACTCTTAGAATATTTTAACAGGATAATGTAGTTATTTCTTGAACTCTGTTGACAAGATTCTTATGCCCCCATTGGTATCCATACTCTAGGTGGGAAATTCCTGATCTACACCATTTTCCTGATATAGTAGTTTAACAACACTATGGCCTGGGATGGGGGAAGCAGGGTGGAAATTAGGCTGGTCTAGCATAATCTATTCGATGATTTTTGCCTGGGGCATTCAACTAAACTCAAAATTACTTTATTAACTATCTACTATATGAAAGGTTTTGTGCTCCCCCTGCTTCTCCCCCCATATGTGTATATGTATGTATGTACACATACATACACACACAGCTCCTGTCCACAATGAGCTTGCATTCTACTGGGGACTATTGTATGTACACAGATAAATTATTACAATTTAAACTGAGAAAGGAGGAATAATGGAAGGTTTGGAGGAATAATGGAAGGTTTTTCAGGGAAAGTGGCTCCTAAACTGAGCCTTGAAGATAGATAAGGATTTTGAGAAACTGAGAAATGTATTTTATAGATTTATGATAGCTTTTGAAAATGCATGGAGATAAGAGGAAAAAAATGTACTGTTCAGGGAACAACTAGTAGTCTGGCTGGTTTGGTCCACTGTACCTGAAGGAGAGTAATTAACCTGGGAAGGTAAGTTTGAGTCAGATGTACACAGTCTTCCAGGTTAAGGAGATGGTACCATGTAAGAAGCACTCAGGAGTCACTGAAAGTTTTTGAGTCAATGTTAGACCTGTGTGTTAGGAAGAGTATTTTGGCAGACAGAATTGAGATGGAAGGGAATGGAAGCAGGGCAACCAATTAGGAGGCTATGAAAATAAATCAGGTAAAAGGTTATGTGAGGTAGAATTAAGATGGTAGCCTTGTAAAAGGATAAGCGAACAGATGATGAGATGTCATGGAGGTAGAATCATCAAAATCTATCAACTGACTCAATAGAGAGAATGATGGGGAAGGAAAAGTTAATGATGACTCCGTCACATTGGATAAATAGTGACTGGATAAATAGTATCACTACTGTTAGGGACTTAATACTGAAGGTTCAACCATATTTCAAAGAACCTCTAAGTAAAACTTGAAAATCTAAGTTCCTACGATTGTCTTCCATTCCACTAGGGAAAAAATAATTATTGGATTCTTACTATCGTATGTATTTAATCAGTGTTTTTCCATCTTCTCAGACCCCAAAGGATTAATGTGAAGTATTTTAAAGATGTGCTGAATCGATAAACAGGGGTCTATGCAGTTGAGTTGGAGAAGAGCTTTGTTTTAAACTTGTCATTTGTAATAGGAGCATAATTTAATGTATTATAGTGGAGAGTTTTCTTACTCCTGCATAGCTGTGGGAAAAAATTGTGATCATCTTTGCCAAGAGGATGTTCAAATTTACAGTAGACATAATTCAGCAACAACAGATTCCAGATAACAGGATTACAATTTACAGTAGAGTTTCTCACAATTTCAGTAGCAACTACATTTACAGTAGGGCTCATTTAATTAAAACCTGTTCAACTGTATCTCCCATTTGTCTGAAACAAATGTTTATCCTATTTATACTGTCAATGAACTCTTCACATGAGTAGCTAACAATAAATAGTGGAATGAAACACAATGAACATCAATGAAAACATGTTACTCTCAATTCACTTTATGCTAAGTATACATAGAAGCACAATATAATTTTTCTGTGTTGACAGCCACTTTCAAAAGGATAATTACCCTTAGTTTATACTCTGAAATTACTATTTCTGAATTACTATTACTGAAATTACACTTAACCATAGAAGCAGCAATTTTAGTCACTGATAAAGCATTAAAAAACATGGTCCAGGGATTGAATTCATTTAAACACTTTTTTCATGTCCAAATTTAGATCTCTTTCTGCACCTTGATTTCATTGCCCCTCTATCAGGAGGTGGGCAGTGTGTTTCATCATAGGTTCTATGCAGTTATAAGTGGTCATTGCTTTGATCAAAGGTCTTAATTCTTTCAAATTAATTTTGTTTGTTGTCATTGTTGTGCTATATTTTTTTTCTTCTGGTTCTGTTCACTAAACAATGTATTATACAAGTCTTGATGGCTTTTTGGAATCTGTCTCCTCATTTTTTAATGGCACAATAATATTCTATTACATGCATATATCACAATTTATTTATCCATTTCCTCTAACTAGTTCCCCCAAAAGTAAGCCACACTTTACTTTTCAGTTTTGTTTTTAACAAAAAGAGCTACTATAATTATTTTATAAACAAACACTTTTTAGTTAAGGACTTTCACAAAGATTACATTCTAAATGCAAGAACTAAAAATGATTGGATACACATTTCAAAAGAGTTATATTATTGATGTAGATATTCCTCCTATTGAAGCAGATTGCAATCATTCTGTGACTTCACAGCTTATTTATGATCACTTATGGAGAAAAAAAAGTTTAAAAATCCTCCAACACCTTTTGGCCAATTTTTTTTATAACACTATTTATATTTTGCTCTTCTAGCCTCCACATGACAGGCTGCTAGGTGGCACAATGGATAGAGTACCAGACCTGGATGAAGGGCAACCCATCTTCCTGAGTTCAAATCTGGCCTCAGAGACATTCTAGCTATGTTATCCTGGAGAAGTCTATTTGCCTCATTTTCCTCATCTATAAAATGAGCTGGAGAAGAAAACCCCTCCAGTATCTTTGCCAAGAAAACCCCAAATAGGTTCATGAAGAGTTGGATACAACTGCAAAGACTAAATAATAATGAAAATCTTCACATGATAGACAAAAAGTCTATCAATGTACTGTGTGGGATCTCCCAAATCTTCCTGTTCAAGCTTTTGGGGAACCAGAATCATCCCCAATTAAAAATTAGGCACTGGACTAAGATTTTAGTGGAGGAGTTCAGTATGCATTTGCCTGAAACATATCACACTTACCTTTTCCTATCTGTTTCTGATAAAAATTCACGTTGAAGGAATTTAAAAAAAAATCTTTTCTCCATCTTACCAACTACGACTCAGATTCAATTTATCAGAAATATAAGGTAGAGTAGCAAGACATCGAAACTACCAAATTGAAGAAGTGATATAGTGAGGGCAGTCAGAAATCTTTCCTGGATTTAGAAGTGGAGGAGGCATAAAGGAGGGTCGGGAAGAAAAGGAACTATACTTACTAGGGCTCCACTGAATTTTAAGAACGTGTTTAAGAAAATCAGAGTATCAGAGCACTAATGAGCAATGTTACTTGTAAACAGGATAAAACTGTTAAAAAGGAAAAGATTGTCTTTCTGACCTTCTTCATCACTAGCCCTTCCCCTTATCTTTAGGAGCCTGGCATGAATTACATTCAGTTAAGCATTACCAAGAATTTCATTAAGGGCATACTATCTGGAAGATATATTGTAAGGTATTCCTTCAGAATATTGTTTTAAATGATAATGTTAGGTGAGGTTTATACATTCTCAGGAGGGTTTGCATCATTATAAGTTAATCCAAACCAGCAAAACCTTCAAGATTCAAAGTAATGGAGTTATTATTTAGAGTGACAGGCAGAAGGGTTGATTTGGGGGGGCAAGGATTCCCACCTGTGCTCTCTTCAAATTGCATCACAAAGGTGACTGTCCACTCATAAGACTAGTCCTTCTTGTCAAAAGTCAAATCATACAATGAAGTGTTGCACAGACATCCATTAAATCAAAACCATGCTAAACCTTGTTCTTGTGAAACAAAAATTTTGCATTATTGAAAGGTTCAATGGGAGATGGCCAAGGTGCTTAAAATAATGGCAGTAGTTCTCCCTTTGGCTGCAGAATGTCAGCATTTATGGGAAAAAGTCGATCAAGTGCTTACTGGATCTGCTTAATCAAGCATAATTGTCATCATGTGACAGCAGTTATTGGAAGCTCCTTTGTGAAAGAGTGCCAGGATCATTTTACAAAAGAACTACCTACATTTTAAAAAGAAAAAATAGAAAATTTCCTGTGTTGGAAAAGACATTGGAAAATACAAACACATGTCTTCATGTTCACTTTCAAAGTCATACCTTTTCAAAGAAATAGAAGAAAATCCCTGAGAGGAGCCTCAATTGTTTTTCTTCAGACAAGAATGGTATTTATTTTTTGAAAATGCTTATTGATGTTTTCCATTTTATAGCACATTATTTTCAAAGACATCCCTCCCCTTCCTTTCATGTGAGAAACTATCTATTGTGACAAAGACATTTTTCAAATGGAAGAAAAAAAAGTAGCTCAGCAAAACCAACCAACACATCAAGTAAGTCTATTAGGAAATGCAATATTCCACACCCATTGTTCCCTACCTTTGTAAAGATGGGAGGTGCACTTTATTCACATTTCTTTAAGGCTATTCTCTTGATCATATAATAATTACAGTACTCATTAAGAAAGAGATTTCATAAAATCACTTTAAAAGATCTATCAGCAATATTGTGGTGCCATTAGTAATTATCACTGAGAATGATGCTCTAGAGATGCACAGAATTTCCTCTAAAACTTATATATCACTTTGTTCAGACTAAATGTTATAATAGTTGTTCATTATTGTCATAACTTCTTTCCAAATTAGAAACATATGTCCCTAACTGTCTAAATACTAACTTTTAGGCATGGTTAGGCAGCACAGTGAATAGAGCACCAGCCCTGGAGTCAGGAGGACCTGAGTTCAAATCCGGCCTCAGACATTTGACACTTACTAGCTATGTGACCTTGGGCAAGTCACTTAACCCCAATTGCCCTGCCTTTTCCCCTCCAAAAAATAAAAATATAATGTAAATACTAACTTGTAGGTAGAAAATATTATTTTATTAAATTTCTATAAAATCTTGAATAATTTAATTCACATTAAGAGACACTGGCAGAAGGATTAATAATCAGATTCCATGTTATAAGGATAGCTATCTATACTAACATTCTGATTGCAACAAAACTTTATACTGTTTAATAATGACCTCTTTCAGGATACTTCTCTCTCAGGTAGATGAAAGGATGATTTAGTCAATTTTTTTAGGCCTACATAATCTAAAACCAAGAAACAAAACTATTCTACATTATATGAAGTGCTGAATATATATTATTTTAGTCATACAATCAAAGAATTATAAATGTACAGCTGGAAGAGTCCTTAAAGGTCACCTAGTCCAACCCCTTCATTTTACAAATAAAAAACACACAGTTTTGGAGAGTAATGGACTTGCCCAAGGTAACATAATCATAGAATTTAGATTTTGAACCTAAGTCCTCTCATTCCCGTGTTCTTTCCACTTTATGTTTTTGCTTTTTGGAGGGGGAAGGCAGAGCAATTGGGGTTAAGTGACTTGCCCAAGGTCACACAGCTAGTAAATCTTAAGTGTCTGAGGACAGATTTGAACTTAGGTCCTCCTGACTCCAGGGCCAGTGCTGTATTCACTGTGCTACCTAGCTACCCCTCTTTCTACTTTATGATTCCACCGAGCCCAACTTTGATGTCTCAGTGTGTTATATAGGTAACCTCGAGTTCTTAAATATTATGTCAGTGAACAGAGGGGATTAGGGGAAGAAAATGGGGTACCAGATCCCTTGCAAACACCATATATCTAAATAGGCTTAGAGACATGGAGGGAAATACACAATTAACAACCATAAGTGAGATGAACTCATTTATAAAACTGAAGCTAGAGGAATGGATTAGAATCTGACAAGAAATACACTTGAAAAACAAAGATCCACAGAGAGTTAAAATGAGAATTTGGAGCAAAATATACCATACTTCAGTGAAACTCAAAAACAGGCATGAGAATGATCATGATTTCAAATAAGGCTACTGTGAATAGAGATTAAAAAGACAGATAAGATATATAGATAAGAGAATTCTCCTGCTGGGAAATTGTCTTTTAATTAAAGATACCCATAGTTAATGAATCAATACCAACACTTAGTTTATATGCACTCAATAACAAAGCATGTAAAAGTTAATGGAATTGGAAAGAGAAATGAAGAGCAGAACAATAAATAGGACTGACCTTCCTGTATCACTTTGAGACCTAGACAAGTTGAATCAAAAGACAAAGAAGAAAGAAGGCAAGTACCTGGACAGAACTTTGGAAAACTTCTATGTAATACATCGTCATTGGCAATTATTGAATGAGACCAGAAAGGAATTTATAAATTCTGCATCTGTATATGACACTTTTAACAAAATTGACCATGCACTGGGGCATAAAGACTGGAGAAAAATGTAGAAAAACAGATATGTGAAACATAACGTTTACTGATAATTGTTCTTTAAAAGGGTATTTAAAGAAAGAATTAAAAGGCAGTTGGTGCTTAAATAATATAATACTAAAGAATAGGTAGGTCAATTGACAAGTTATAGAAGCAATAGAAAATTTCATTTAAAAAAAATGACAATTAGTTGTTGCTGTTCAGTCATGTCCAAGTCTTTATGACCTCATTTGAGGTTTTCTTGGCAAAGATACATTTCCTTCTCCCGCTCATTTTATAAATGAGGAAACTGAGACAAACAAGGCTGATGACCTGCCCAGGGTCACACAGCTTGTACGTGTCTAAGGCCATATTTTACTTCATATTTTTCTGACTCCAGGCTCAGCACTCTATCCACTCCATTACTTAGCTGCCCCAGTAACGAGACAACATAGCAAAACTTATGGGGTAGAGCTAAAACAATTCTAAAAGGTAGATTTTTTTAACAGAGGGACAAAGAACAAACTAATGAGATGGGCATGAATTTTATTTCAAAAAACTGAACAGCAAAATAAATCCTCAACTATAGAACAAGGTATGTTATAAAAATTAAAGAAGTGATTAATAAAATTGAAAGCAAAAATAGCACTTTTTTAAAAGTTAAAATAAGCAATCAGTTTGAGGGATGTAAGGAAAGAGAGAGAAATAAGAAAGAGATGATGAATTGTTTATATTTTTAAAAAGGAGTTTCTTCTGCAATTGAAGAGGAAAGAAAGGGAATTCTCAGAAACTCTTCTATTCAATTATACCCTAGTAACTGATAAAACTGGTAGAACATGGAGGAAAAAGACAAATACTGCAATCATTAACTATCCATAATTAACAAAAGATGAGACATACTATTTAAATAATTAAACATTAGAAGTAAAATTGGACAAATCACACATGAACTCCCAAAGGAAAAATAAAAACTCTACGGCCAGATGGATTAACAAGTGAATTCTAACAAGCAGTAACGGTAGCCGTGACAGAGTGGTTTTTTAAAATAAGAACAGAGAATACTATTTCAATTTTTAGATCATCTACAAACATTAATTTAATTTTTTGTAATCTAAATGTAAGATCTTTGACCAACAACAAATAAGTTAATATGCTACTAAAAGAGTTAAATCACATCAGTACTGCAATATTTGCTATATGAAACAATAAGAAAATGAAGTTGTATCAATGAAACAATGAATAGCTCACAGGTTCTTCAACAGATACAAGAGTTAGTAGAGTTGGTTTTAGTTTGTGCCTGGGAGTAACAAACATTTCGGAGACACATGTTGTAGGACTTACTAACGATAATGGTTAACATTTATAGCTTTATCATATGTCAGGCACTGCACTAAGTGTTTTACAAACATTTTCTCATTTTGAGCTCACAGCAACCCCATTGATGCTATTATTTTCCCTATTTCACAGAAGAGGAAACTGAGGCAGATAGAGATTGTTAATTGTCGAAGTTCACACAACTATTAAGTGTCTGAGACTGGGTTTGAACTCAAGCCTTTCTGATTCCAGGTCCAGTACTTTATCAACCATGCCATCTAGCTGCCCTAAGCTCAATTAGGCTAAGATGAACTTCCTGTTAAGATGGTAATGTGAAATTCTAGTTCTCTGATGTAGATCCCAGCAAATATCTTTAAAATGTGGAGGGGAGGGGGCCCTGAACTTGTTTTCTTGAGTTGCCCTGTTTTGCAGAGATGAAGCCCCCTTGAACTCACATAACAGTGATCTTTTGCAACTGAACTCTATTAAGCTCTCAGTGACCTTGAAGCAAAGTCAGCTTCAACCTTGGCTCCAGACGGCTTAACCAGCCTGGTAAACTGTTTGTGCAGCTTAGACTTTCCAGATGAGTGAGACCATCCTACCTTCATGGTCTGGCACTTCCCAGGAGGGCCCCAGCCAGGCTTCATTTTTCTCATAACTTGATTCTAAATTTTCCCTTTCCCCACTCCTTCTCCTCTTGTAAGCTCCTATTCTTGATGTAACACATAATACCCAAGGCTTTGTCTGCATTGCTGAGCTCCTTTGTACTTGCTATAAGGAGTTCCCACATCCATGTGCTTTTCTCTTATAATAAATCAAGTTACTACTCATATCTTGTGAAGAAAGACAAATGATAAAACAAATCAAAAATAGATATGAGCTTCTCCATATGCTACAAAATCCATACCACTACAAAATCCTCACCACTACAAAAGGACAAATAAAATCCAGCAAAGGCAGGTAGATGAGGGACCATTAGGTGGGTAGATGAGGGATGACTAGGTGTCGCAGTGAATAGAGCACCAACCCTGGAGTCAGGAGGACCTGAGTTCAAATCTGAACTTGGACACTTCAACACTAGCCATTTGACCTTGGGCAAGTCACTTAACCCCAATTGCCCTGACTTCCCCCCTCCAAAAAAAAAGCAAAAAAAGAAAAGGCAAGTAGATGGCTCATACAAATTCTGTTACATGGGTAGGAAGATGAAAGAGCTAGGGAAAGGGATTGGGCTAGGGAAACCAGCCTAAGGAAATGGTGAAGTTAATCAAACTCAAAGCAAAAAAAGAAAGAAAATGAAAAAAAGGTAGTGACTAAAATTTTAAAATTCCTTTCGCTTGGGGAAAGGGGTGACCCATGCTGTTCTCTATACTTTAACTCCTGCATCTCACTAATATGTCTCTAAATGAATATCATTGTATATTGTGTATACACAAGACATACAGACATATCAAGTACTATTAGACAAAACATATAAACATAGCAAGTGTTATCAGACAATATACTTTGTAAATGAGAGATATTCCAAGGCAGTCCTTAATAATTAACATATGTCTCTCCCATCATAACCAGACAGTGATTCTGAATGTCCAGTTGCCATTTTTCAAATCAAATTCTCCATGCTCCATTGACCACTCCCTTATTCTCATCCTCAACAACCCAAAAGCCCTCCCTGATCTCCCTCTCTAAAGCTACCTAATCTACTTCTATTGTGCTCTGTGGAATATTTACTCAGTAGCCAATAGATTAGTTCCTTCCTGAACTTTAAGTTTTCTTGTTTTTTCTATCTTCTTACATTCACTGAGATGTGGATTTCTCCTTATGACATACCTGTTCTGGCTACACTTTGTAGTAATGGCTGTATTTTCTCTCTTCCTGACTCATTGATCATAATGGGTCAATTATTACTCCTTGTTATCCAGTGACAATAACAGGCTGTCCCTTGACCACCATCACTTACTAATCTCTCTTTCTTTGTGTTCTTTCAGTTGACAGTTATAATACAATCAATATTCTTGCTGTCTATAGCCTTCCAGGACACTGTTTCCTTCTTCGGTGAATTTGATATTTGACTCAATTTTTCTGTCTTTCTCAACTCCTAGGTTTATACTAGGGGACTTTAACTGCATATTGATATTCATCCAAATTCCCATCTTCCAAATTCTTTAACTTACTCATTGCTCATGCCTGCTCCTCCAGCCCACCACAGCTACCCACAAAGAGGATGAATAACCAGCCATCATCCACAAGTGGCCCACATCCATGTTCATGAATCCTGAAATTCCTTTATCTAATTATAATCTGTTACTGTTACACCCCTCTCTTCACCTTGCAGCTCCTTCTGCTCTTTGTCCTGATTGTGACCTTGAATCCCTCAGTCCTTCAGTTCTTTCCCAGATCATCTCCCTTGTACTGGTTACACTCTTTTATCTTCCCCATTTTAACTCCCTATTGAACCAGTTCAGCTTTACATTCTATACTCTACAATTCTCTTGATTCCTCTGCCCCTTTATGCTATAGAAGATTTTGCCTTTCCAAATCTCAGCCTTGGATTATTCTCATCATCTGTTGTATTAGGACCTACATAACTGCTGCTGAGCAAAACTGGAGAAAATCATGGAATTATGCTGACTGGATTCACTACAAGTTTGTTTTATAATCTGAAGTGGGCCCTTCTTGTAGCACGGCAATTCTTTTCAACACCTGCCAAATCTACTCACTATCTTACTCATACCTCTCCCAACCCTATACTCTCAACTGAGAACCCAGCCTCATATTTCATTGAAAAAATTGACACCATTTTCTGAGAGCTCCCACTTCTTCCCTCCTTTTCATATCACATCACTCAAATGCCCTCTTCCTTATCTCCCTCTTCACCCTAGTTTCACATAAAGAGATATCCTTTCTCCTTGCCAGAGCAAAGCCCTCTATATGGACAGATGATCCCATTCCATCTCATCTTATCCAGAAGACCCCCATCCCCTCCCCACCATCCCTACTGTCTTATTAATATTAAAGTGCTACTGGTTGCTTTCCTGTTGCCTGTAAACCTGCCCATGTCTCACCCACCCACAAAACAATCCATCATCCTCACAGTCACCCAAGTGTGAGACTTAGGGTTCATCCTCCACATCTCACTCTTTGTCACCTCTTATACTCAGCCAGTCATCGTCTCATCATCTGTGCCTTTGTAAAGTCTTTCATGTATGCCTCCTTCTCTTTTCTAGCGTGGTCACCACCCGGGTACAGGACCTTAAAACCTCATTCCTGGACTATTGTAATAGCTAGATGGTTGATTTCTCTGCCTTGAGTCTCAACTCAACCCAATTCATATTTGATTCAGCTATCAAACTGATCTTCCTAAAATATAGGTCTGATCATATCATCTCTATATTCAATAAACTCCCATAGCTCCTTATCACCTGAAGGATCAAATATAAAATCCTTTGTTTGGCATTCAAAGTCCTTCTTACCTTGCCTCCTTTCTACCTTTACGATTTTCTTACACCTTACTCCCCTCTGGTCACTCTTCAACCCAATGACGTTGACCTTCTCACAGTTCCTCCCATGTGACACTCTATCTCTCCATTCTTAAGCATTTTTTATTGGTTGTCCTCCATACTTGGAAAACTCTCTCTCCTCCTTTCCATCTCTTATCTCTGTTGGATTATTTCAAGTCTTGGCTAAAATCCCTCTTTCTGATCATAAAAAGGGAAAAGAACATACATGTAGGAAAATATATCTATAGCAGCCCTTTTTGTGGTGGCGAAAGAACTGGAAATTAAGGGGATGCCCATCCATTGGGGAATGGCTGAACAAGCTGTGGTATATGAATGTAACAGAATAAAATTTTTCCATATGAAATAATGAGCAGGAAGATTTCAGAAAAAAACCTAGAAAGACTTAGAGAACTGATGCTGAGTGAAGCGAGCAGAACCACAACATTATACACAGTAACAGCAATATTGTACAATGACCAACTTTGATAAACTTAGCTCTTTTCAGCAATGCAATAATCTAAGACAACTCCAAAAGACTTATGATAGAAAATGATATTCACATCCAGAGAAAGAACTGTGGAGTCTGAATGCAGATCAAAGCGTACTATTTTCATTTTTTTGTGTTTTTTCCTTCTCATGGCCTTTCCCTTTTATTTTGATTCTTCTTTCACAATATGGGGAAATATGCTTGATATTATATATATATATATATATATATATATATATATATATATATATCCTATATCAGATTGCATGCTCTCTTGTGGAAGAGGAGGGGAAGGAGAAGGAAAAATTTTAGAACTCAAAATCTTATAAAAGTGAATGTTGAAAATGAAAAATAAATTAATTCTTAAAAATTCAAAAATAAAATAAAATCCCTCTTTTTCCAGGAAGCCTTTCCCAGTCCCTTTTAATCTTAATGCCTTCCCCCTGAGATTACCCTAAATTTATCTGGTATGTATCTTGCTTGTACATAGCTATTTTCATGTTAAGTGAATACCTAATTGATATATGCTGACTGTCAAATAATTGGTACAAACAATAAGAATTATCTATGCTTGGAGGAAGGAGGGACTATTATAAACTGAGTTGCTCAGGAAATTTCTTTCCTAACATCATTTACAATTTGACTTAAAATTTATGGTTTTATTACCCAAACCACTTTTTAGGAGGCAATTCAAACATATGACTAAGCCATTGTGAACACCATTATTCATGTTAGTGAAACATCTGTTGCTGATATTAACAATTGCTTTCTATACCACTTAGCAATTATCATACCCTGTACCTCCTATATTATATAATGCAATCTTATTATAGACTACATGCCTTGATAAAAATGTATTTTCCAGAAAAAAAAAACACAAATAACTGACCATTACAGCAGTGCAGACTTCAGTTTACTGTAGATCATATGATGAGTTTGTGTACACAAATGAATTATCTCCATGCCATTAGAGAAGTAGAAAATAACTTATTGAATAAAAATAGCTATTTTTATTATAGATTTTTCTAAGAACTTTAAAAATAACTTTTATACAATATTATTATTATTATTATTAATGAACCTTTATTGAATACCAATAGACAAGGCACTGTGTATCCTGAACTGCCTGCTAGGTATCTCCATAAGAGTGTTCCACCAACGTCACGAACTCAACATGTTCAAAATAAAACTTTTAAAAATCTTTTCCTTTAAACTCACTCAGCTCCTAAGTCTCCTATTTCTATCAAGGGTTATATCATTTTTCCTTGGTATTAGATCCTCCTCATTCTCCTTCACTCCCCATTTCCAATTGGTTGTCAAGTTTTATTGATTCAATTTCTTGAATATCTCTCATATCCACTTCCTTTCTCTGCTCATACCATAGCCACCAAAGTTCAGGTCTTCATCACCTCTTACCCAGACAATTACAATAGCTCTTGATGCCCATAAACACCAATCTCACCCTTCCAACCCATTCTCCGCACACAACTGCCAAACTGATATTCCCAAAGCACAGATCTATTTATATCAGTGACTCCCATTCCTTCTAGGACAAAATATGAACTCTTTTGTCTGGCCTTTAAATACCTTCACAATCTAGCTATAATCTACTTATCTAAGCTGATTAACGGGTGGCGATTTCCTCCCCTCATCACTCTTAGCACTAGTAAAATTTGTTTATTTGCTGTCTTCTCTCTGTTGTTCAAGTTGTTCCCCAAGCATGTGATACTTTTCATTATCTCCACTGCTTAAAACTCAAATTGAAATTCAATTTCACACCCTTCAAAAGTCCTTTCCTAATTCCCCTAATTCTACGGGTCTTAGATTCACCCCTAGATTACTGTGTTGTAACATAACCTACATTTATTTATCTGTAAATATACCATGTCCCCCAGTATAATGTAAGATCCTTTAGGGCAGGGGCTGCTTTGCTTTTGTATTTTTCCCCTGGCACCTAGACATACAATAGGGTGCTTAATAAATATTTTAATAAATAATTAATAAATATTGACTGATTAATGCTGTAAAAACTGAATGTGCAAAGTTTCTTTCTTCAAGGATTTATAAATAAGGAATAGCAATAAATAATAATATGGCATATGAAAAATGACTATCAATAAATAATACAGATTGTGGGCTATAGAATTCAAAATATCTACTATAACCAAGAAACTCCTTCTGCATCCAGGATTCTATAAGAATTGCAGCCGTTAGATTACATGTCTCACAAAGAATAGTTTTGTAGTTTAAGACTTCCTTGACATCAACTATGTTCACAGTACAAAATTTGGCACGAGGGTATCATGACTAATAATAGCATCACTATCATAACAGCTCAGACAATATTTTAAAGTTTGTTAAATATTTAATGTACATGATCTTATTTCACTCTCACAAATAATGCCGTGAGATAGCCAATATTATTCCCATTTTATAGCCGAGGAAACTGA
Organism: Petaurus breviceps papuanus; assembly: GCF_028583685.1. NCBI lineage: Eukaryota > Metazoa > Chordata > Mammalia > Diprotodontia > Petauridae > Petaurus > Petaurus breviceps. The sequence goes on along the minus strand of NW_027187361.1, from coordinate 27,309,424 downwards.
ATCTCAAAGAGTTTTAAATGACGTGCTAAAGGACACATAGAAGCAGGTTTGAAAACCACATCTTTCTGACAGTGAGATAAACATGCTCTCCCCTAGGCCACACCACTTATGAAACAATAAAGTACTCAAGGCGAGAGATCATATCTCCAACTTCCTTCTCCATTCTCCATTTGCAGGTATGGCACTACATGAAACAAGAGTTCATCAATAAAGAGAAAAATTCCTCATCTTCCTATTTCTCACATCCTCCCAGTTCTATGTCATCCTGGAGCTGACTTTGGCAAGTGGGACCTCCATGCCTTGTGGTCTTCGGACATCGAAATATTGCTCAACTAGAACAGCTCCCTTCTCCTACTGGCGAATTCCTTCTAGTGCCTCTTTTTTAGAGGAGCCCAAAACAACTGTAATATGAAGGGAATTTGAAGATCTTCCCTGCCCCTTAATAGGCCCAGCTCTGGCCCACCCCACAGCTGAGTCCCAGGGAGCCCATGGTGGGAAGAGCAGGAAGAGAGAGTGAGGAAGAGCTGAGGCAAAGCTGGGAGAGAGTTGAGACAGAGCAGACAGCATGAGTGCGAGAGGGAGGAATTTTGCCTGTCTAGAGGAGCTTGTTTGTGAGGAGGTCTAAGGGAGGGAAAGCTTGGGGATGGCAGTACTCCCTGGATTGGTGATGTGCATAAGCTTCTAAGTTACCATAGTGGAATCGATTTTCTGGTGTCTGAATAAATATCTTGGTTTCGTCTTTGAGGAAGAAAGTTTGTTATATTTTGTGATTCAACCCTGGAAATATGTCTGCACATTCGTGGGAGCTGCTGTAGGTATTGCATTGGCAATATAACAACCCATTTTCATTCCCCTCCCAGTTCTGCTCCTGACTTTTTGGACTTCAAAAACATCCTCCCTTACTCACTCCCTAATATACTGCCTCCACTTTTCAGCTCCCTTTTGTGTCTCTGTCTTCCCCCTGTTAAAGTTATGTTGACTCAGTTACCCATTGTTCCTAGTCCTACTTATCAATCAGAGTTGGAGTAGGGTCTAGTGGGAAAGGACATGCCAATTCTGCAGCTTTTTTTACACATGATCTTTTACCCCAGTCTTCAAATTGTCATGTTCTCGCTACCTTGGTGTAATGGAAATGCAAATTTAAAGATCTTCCCTGCCCTTAGGCCCTTTGATAGGCTTAAGAGACTTTGAGAAACTTCCTTGATTTGAAAATATACTCTGCCTCCGAATAGGCTGAATGTGGTCACATGGAGCCTGTGGCAGGAGGCTTGGTTTTCAGGAATGCCCACACCTTGATGCTGTGTGATTGGGCAGTGGGTCAAGAGGGTGGTTACATTCTCTGACCCAGGAGAAGGCTATATAACCCCTGATGTGAGGCTTTGCTTTGGGGCTCACTTTGAGAAGTGTTCTGTGATTTGATCAGATGAGACTCTGGGAAGCCCTTGTTGAGAGCCCCCCAGCTTTGAAAAACCCAGATGTTGATTTGGTATGGATGTAATGGTTGGACAGTTTGGAAACCTGTCTACTTGATCTGTTTCTCTGTCTTGATAATTCTGTCTGTATACTCTGAAGTTCGGGGTGCTGACCTTTTTCCCCTGAAGTAGGTAAACGATATACATTTGACTGATTAAAGTAAGCTTGTTAACCCATTTTGAGTTGCTTTCCTTTAGCAAAGCAGATCTAAGAACTTGTGTTGGCAGCCACCCTGGGGACGCTGGGGTGCTTGCTGCTACACTTGGGGAGGAATTGACACTCGAGGGCCCAACCTCTTTTGGTGGACTTATCTGAATAGCAGTAGTCTTAATGATATAATATAGTAATTTAATCATAATAGTAGTCTTAAAGTCACCTATAAAAGCTGTTCCCTTCATGAAGCCACTGCTGCTCTTCTGTGATCAACGTCAATCTGTTGCTACCTGATCATACTTATAATAAAATCATTTTAATTGTCTCCCCTGAGTTTTTCCTTGTTTATCAGGATGAAAGCCACAATGAAGAATGTCCTTTCAACGCCCCGTGGGGTGGTCAGTTTCTTGGGAGGAGGGACTATGATGCTTTTTGTTTTTATTTATGCCCACAACACAACGCAGCACCTAGAACATAATAAATGCATAATAAATAATTTTTGTCTAAGACTAACAAATATAGAGACAGTGGTATTGTGGAGCTGGCTCGTCCTGGCTCTCAAGAATCAATTGTTAAATATTCACTGTGACAGTAACAGGCACATCGTGTGATGACCAACTTTGATAGACTTAAAACTCTTCTCAGCAATACAGTGATCTAAGACAATTCGAAATGACTCATGATGGAAACTGCTATCCACAGCAAGAAAAAGAACTATGGAGTCTGAATGCAGATCAAGGCAGACTATTTTCTATCTCTTCTTTTCTTTCTTGTGTTTTTTTCCTTTTGTTCTGACTCTTTCTTCTTTCACAACATGACCAAGGTAGAATATGTTTAATATGATTGTACCTGTATGGCCTATATCAGATTGCATGCCACCTTGAGGAGGGGAGAGGAAAATTTTGGAACTCAATCTTTTAAAAGTGAATGCTGAAAACAAAATAAATAAAATTTTAAAAAAGAAAAAAGTTACAAAAAATAAATTTTCAGTGTAAGCATTTATAATACCTCAGAATTCAGCAAACATTAAAAATGGGGCCTTGGTTTATTGATTTCCTAAATTTAAGAAAGTGATGAGAAAATTTTAATAGTTATGCAGAATACACTTAAAAGTACACCATGCATATTTTTTTTAAAAAGCCAGTTGTTAAACATGTGGAGCAGAACTAAAAGGCTTGCTTGAAATTATAAAGGGAAGAAATCTATCCTAAATGAATTATATTTACAAATATAAAAAGTATAAAAATAATATATGCATGAGATGTGGCATTCACTGAATTCCAGTTATATATAAGGCTCTATGTATCTGCAACTATCTGCTGGACATAGAGTGCTGAATCTGAGTCAGGCCTGAGCTTGAATCAACCCCAGACACCTACTATCTGTTAGGGCTAGTGACCCCGGGCAAGTTGCTTCAAGTTATTTAACCACTCGGCCCCAGTTTCCTCATCTGTATATGGATATAGGAATAGCACCTAGCAATAGCACAGGGTTGTGATGAGGATTAAATGATAAAATATTTGTAAAGTACTTTCCAAACATTAAAGACCTCTATCATTGTTAGTATCATCATTACAGGGAACAATACTTCAGAGGCCGTGCCTATTATTCACATTCTGTCTGTCAACTAGGAAAAAGATAATACTTACTATAAGGTTTTAAACATAGTCTTGTAAAACAACATTTTGATTAGGAAAGTGAAAATGAATCATGAGTGTTGGCTTAAGGCTATGTCAGTTTTATTCAAATCATGATTAATTGGTTAAGGGGAGATGAAAAATCAAATAGAAAGATTTAGTCTAGAAAAAGCATTTTTTAAACCATATACCTGGTCCCCATGTAGGATCCCTGCCTTCTTTCTCATCAGCTGGAGATAATAATTTTACAAAGGTATGGTAATGGAAGGCTCTTAATCAAAGTAGATTTGCTGCATCTGCAAGAACCACCTTGTTGTAAGCTGGCCAGGAAAGATTTGCTTGCCTGTTAGCTGGCACAGTAGGTCTTATAATTGGCCTAGTAATAGTTTCTACTTTCAATCTTCCTATGATGTGCCTTGATAGAGTAATTCAGCTAATTGGAGATGTTGGTCATAGGAGGGAGAATCTTTCATAATGCTAGTGCCATTTCTAGTTCACTGTGAAAATGGTCCAGAACCAAACTGCTGAATGCTGCAAAGCAGTCCCTTGCAATAGCAATGGTGTTCCAGAGGACACAGGAACCAGGGACACTTGAGAATCTATCATTCCGACAAAAATCGCTAACAGAATATATTTGGGTAGATTGCCTTCATGAGAAGACAAAGTTTCCCAATAATATAAATGGTAAAAAAGAAATGTTTCCCAACACTTAATTTCTAGCACCACAAGATGGGTCTAAATAAATTTTTTAAAGTATTTTTCGAAATTTTTCTCAAAAGTAACTATATTTTTTAAATGTATAGTACAGAGTGCTTCTTTTGGAGAAGGAAAATGATGTTAAAATCAAACAATGATTGGACAGAGGAGGAGGAAGAAGAGAGAATCTGAGAATTGAACAGGACCTTTTTTCTCTGTTGTTTATTCTTTTACTTTTTTTTAAGAATCAACCATAAATAGAAGGAAAATAAACCCAATAGGATTTTTTTTACAGACTAATAAAACTAGCTGAGATGTGACTTCCTGAGAACTATGTGGGTAAAGGTTGGAGAGTTTGAGATGTTTGCTACTTGTTTCATTTCCTTTGCATCAGAACTAAATTTCCTTAATATCTAAACCACAAATTCTTAAACATTTTTGGTAAGTAAGCAGGGGTACAAATACTATGCTTTAAATGGCCTAATAAACCACAGACCAAGGCTCTATAGTTTTTCTATGAGTTGAGGGGTTCTTTGTAGGGGGAACTTTATGGGTTGAATTGAGAGAATGGCATAAACACAATTATAAATTATAGAAAAATTATCTTCTGAAACTAGTAGACACTAAAATGACTTTTCTAAAATCGTATTATTAATAAGTGATGGTACTAGAAATTTATGAAATAGACTTTTAAGCCAGTGTAGTTAATATTGTACACCTTGAACAACTGGGAGGATCAGGATGGAGTTCACGTGGGAGGTGGGATTTATGCTGAATCTTGAAGGAAGCCAGGGACTCTAGTAGGTAGAGATGAGGAAGTAAGGTATTCCAGGCATGAGGATTAAGTAACTTGTGTAATGATGGGGGTAGAAGATGGCATATTCCATAGGGGAAAGAGAAAATGGGCTGGTTAACGTGGAATGCAAAGTATATGAAGGTTAAAAATATGTAATAAGCTTAAAGTAGGCTGGAGACAGATAGTGAAAGGTTTTTTTTTCCATTCTTTTTTTTTTAATTTTATTTTGAATTTAAGGAATGAAACAATAACACAGTATGATAAAAAAATGATTTCACATTAAACTACAAAGCTACTATGTATAATTTGCTACTCCTTTCAAAAATACAACAAAATTATCATGTGAATTTCTTTTTTTTACTTCCCTCCCCCCAAGATGGCTACCATCAGCCACAAATAAGTATACATTTATATATACATATATATGTAAAATTATTCTATATATTCTTCTATTTGTCAGTTCTTTCTCTGAATGCAGATAATGCCATTCTTCATACGTCCTTTATAATTAATCTGGGTATTTCTCAGAGTCAAAAATAACTTATTCACTCAAAGTTGTTCTTAAAACAATAGTGCTGTTACTGTTCATTATTTTGTGCAAGTCTTCGCATGTTTTTCTAAGATCATGGAGCTCATCATTTCTCACAGCACAACAGTATTCCATCACAATATACACAACTTGCTTAGTCAGTATTCCTCAACCGATGGGCACCCCTGCAATTTCTAGTTCTGTGCCAATACAAACAGAGCTGCTAAAGCATTTTAGAACACACAGGTTCTTTTCTTTTTTCCCTAATTATCTTCAGAACTAGAGCAAGTAGTTTATTGCTGGGTCAAAGGAGTATTTTTGCCATATCTCTGTTACCTTAACCCTTACACTCTTCTTCCTTACTTTAGCCAACCATCTAAAAATCCTTCCCTTATCTATTCACCCTACCCTCCTAAAAGTTTGGGGAGGGGAGGGGTGACATCTGGTTAGAACAGCAGGCTCAGGCTCCAGGCGCAGCAATGGAGAAACTGTTTTGGACCTGCTCAGGTTTTTAAGTCAGTTGGGAATCCGTCAAGTATACCCTTCTGATGTCTGCATTCAACATTCTTATTTAAACTTGCCTAAAGACAAGCAAAGTAGTACTTTGCTGCTTGTTTCAGTTATTCAAGTGCCTTTGAGCCTTGCCTTTGATTGTTTCAAGTCTTTTCTGGGGACAATGTACATTGTGTTGCCTTAATAGGCCTAAGAGAGTTTGGAGACCTTCCCTGCCCTTAAGAAGCCTAAGGAGTTTGAGACAAGAGTGAAACAGGAACAGAAGAACAGGAAGGGTGAAACAGGAAGGAACAGATCAGATAAAAACTTGAGCATGAGCAGGGAACAAGCAGGGTTAAGAGAGAGAATGTTTGTGATATAGGCACTCTGTTGTTCTTTCTATTGATTTGTGTTAGTGTTACTTTGTCAGACAGAAGCACTGCTGTCTGTTGATTTGTGTTGATTTCTCAAACACAAAGTGAAATGAGATGATAGTGGTGGCAATGTGTGTAAATGTTATTGTAGATCTGTTAAGTTTTGTTTTCCTAGAAACAGAAACTACAAAGGGCTTGAAGTGGAATAGACCCCATGGGCTGAGATATAGAACCAGAGCAAAGAGCTGTCTACATGTGAATCCAGGCAAGAGCTGGGAGGGTAGAAGAGGAGCCATGGGGTTTGGAAGCCAGCCTCGGGAGTCAAGATGAAAGAGAACTTTATTTGGACACTCTGTATTATTATTAACAGCAACGTCCTCTGTCAGCAGACAGATCTAGCAAAGTAACATCAAAACAGACAGAGTACCAGCATCACAGATAAGCTTCCTCCCAGTTCTGCTCTGTTCCATCCTGTGCTTCTACTTTTATATGATGAGATTGTGACTTACTATGACCTAGGGGTGAATGGCCTTTTGTAAAGCCAAGCACAAGCCATTTTCCAGAGCACTGCTGTTGTGAATAGCTCTAAGATTTTGATCACATAGTGTAGCAACTTTTTATTTATTCAGCAATAAACTAAAGCAAAACATTCACAGAAACAAAAGTACAGCATTCACAATGACATAACATAGTAACATCACTAAAGTGGCCACATAGTTTTCACTTAAAGTGGTCACATAGTTGTAAACAAAAGATATCATTTAGTAAGTCCTTAACCCAATCATCCTTAAGGAGAAATCCTCCTGAAGTGACACAAAGGTCAAAGGTCAAAGTTTTCCCACCCCTAGATCACAATGTCTTAATCTCTCAGTCAAAAAGGCTTTTTTTCTTCTTGATTGAAGATTAGTTTCCAATCATCCTTAACTCAATTATCCATAAGGAATACAAGGTACAAAGTTCTCCTACCCCTAGATCAGAGTAAATCATGATCTTGTCAATCATCACTAAGTACCCAACTAGAGGTCTTTTTATCTTGGGTTGAGGCTGGCTCCCAAATTCCATGGTTCTTCTTCCATGGGTCCAGCTCCCTGAATCTACCCAACTGTCACCTGGATTCACAGGCAGGCAGATCTCAGATTCTCATCCAGCTCCTTGTCCAGTTCTTCATCCAGTTCCCATTCCATATTGAAGCTCACAGTACCCAGTCCACCTCAAGTAGCAGAGCCACAATTACATTCATCCACATTACCCGCACCATTATCAATTCACTTTCTGCCTGTGAAATCAACACAGACCCACAAACTAGGTCTGAGAAATCAAAACAAATCATCTGAAAACATCAGTAAAACCCTCCTCCAGGACTTCTGTAAACAGACAACAAGAAAGTCCTCTTTCAGGGCTTCTGAATCAGCAGGAAGGTCCCAGGGCTTCTGTAACAACAGCAACGTCCTCTATCAGCAGACAGATCTGAAAAAGTAACACCAAAACAGACAAACAGTACCAGCACCACAGATATACTTCCTCCCAGTTCTGTTCTATCCCAGCCTGTGCTTCTACTTTTATATTGTCATTAGTCCTGCCCTGTTCCAACCCTTCCTGTTGCCTCAGCAAGTTCCTCCCACCTTCAGATCACAAGGGGCTCAAACAAGGTGCTAAATACTTAAGCAACTGAAACAAGGTGCTAAGTACTTCTTTGCTTGCCACTACACCTTTGTACTTTCCACTACCCCTTAAGGATGATTGGATTAAGGATGATTGGAAGCCAGCCTGGAGCCAAGATGAAAGAAAAGTTGACTTGGGTACTCTATGTTAGGAGAGCATGACTCACTGAATGATATGTTTTATCTAGGACTATGTGGCCACCTTAGTAATAAGTTGTTATGTTATGTTGTTGCAAATGGTGTGCTTTAGTCTCTTGAATGTTTTGCTTTAGTTTACTGCTGAATAGAGAGTTCACTATACTCTGAGATTAGATCCTTAAAGTTATTCACAGTAGCAGTCCTCCAGAGAGTTGTTTGTGATTGTCTTTACAAGTTGTTTCCATCATTCTCTTTTAACAGATTTCAATTGCCCTCAGGAAATTTGTAAGTCTAGGATGAGGCTAGGTTAGCAACTGCATTCAACACTTCATAAAGAATCTGAAACTGGGAAATCTTTTGGAAGTGTATAAATTCACCAGCTATGCAAGCTTCATTTTATGACTTAGATGAAGAATATAGAATTGCTTATTTTATTCCATGCTTCTCTTCTCACTTTCCCAAAAAAAATTCTTCACAGTCAAAGAAAGCTGCTAAAGCATTTGGAGATCATCAGAAACAAAAGATTTAACTTCTAATTTAATATTGAAAATTCTTTCTGAATTATTTTGACCTTGTTATCTCTTTTTTTTTGTTAAAGTTCATGCTTTTTATTTTTATCTCTCTTTTTTTTGTTTTTTAAGCAATTGGGGGTCAAGTAACTTGCTCAAGGTTACAAGGCCAGTTATTTCTGGGTGTGTTGCTAAGTATCTGAGCCCAGATTCGATCCCCAGGTCATCCCAACACTGGAGCCGGTGATCTTACTTGCTGAGCCACCTAGAAGTTCATGCTTTTTAGATGATGAAGGTACCTTACTAGAGAACTTTAATTATTTGCCCAGGAATGAACAGCCTGTACCAGTGCCAGAACTGGAACTCAGTTCTCTAAACTTGCAGTCTTTTTTTTTTTTCAAAAATAACATGATTCAGACAAATTCTGTTATTCCTATTATGATAACAGAAATCATATCACACCTGATATTAATTCTGTTCTCCAGAAAAGTCAGCTTCTCTCCACTAAAAATAATTTTATTTTTCAGAATAGGAATCACTTGGAAATGTTTCTTTTTTTAATGTGTGGTAGTGGAAGCTTTTGTACTTTTATCAGCTAAAGACACATATCAACAGATTCAATCATTAGTGAACTAGGTATCAACAAAGACTTGACACATCCAGTGTATCCGTCCAACAATCTATCAAGGACATTTCTACTAAGTGTGACTAGAAATCTGCTTCTGATTGGTTGAAGGGCTTGGTCTGTCATGCCTTGTTGCATTTCTAAAGTTTAGAACAGAGCATTTGGGTTCCTGGCAGTATAGTGGTAGAAGTCTCCCAGCCAAAGCAGTCAGAGAAATTACTTGTAATGGAAAGAAGTGCCCCAGTGTAGGCCTTGGTCTTCCCCTGCCCCTTAATCTTAGAAGGACCTCGTGAATTTTGGAGGGGAGAAGGATTTTTGCATTCTCCACAGGTAACAACAATAAATATGAAGGGGGACAAGGAACTGTAAAAAGCCAAGAGCTATGGGTACCCTTTTGTCACTTACGTTCCCTAAGCTTGAACCATTCTTTCTCCTAGACTCACTATGGGAAAGCCTGTCATAGACTTTTGTAGGGAAATTTTATACCAACTCTTCTTTTATACCACTTCAGTAAATACTAAATGCTAACTGTCGGGCTGACCAGTCTCTTCTCTTGCCCTTTTCTAAGAAAGACTTTAATTCCTGCCAGGGGGGAAAACAGGAGGTTGGGGCCAAAAGTATAGACATTCAGCTCTCCTCAAAGAGAAAGAGTACTAGGCTAGCATTATATCTATTTAACCTTTAATATAATAACCAAAGATTATTTGTCTAGGGATATAGTTTTTCAGGTTCAAGGTAATTTCTGATTGCTATTTATTAAGGGAGAAAAGCAGGACCCCAAATATTCAAAGCTTGACTTCCCACCAGTGCTACAATGAATACATGTGCTAATTAGCAAAGAAACCCATTTATCCAAGTCAACAGCAAAACAGAAATCAGAGAACGTAGAAATGTAACAATACAAAACAGAAAATACAGAGTGAAGGAGCTCTTCCCCTGAAGGGCAAGATAACTCAGCTCAACTAAGACTCCTAGATCTCACTCAAGGGGAAGTTCTTGACATTCTCTAATGTACCAAGCTGGAGATAGGGACATAACAGAGACTGCCAGTTCCTCTAATGGGGGCTTCTTCCCAGAGTCTTATTTTCCCTTCAGCACCCTGAAGTAGGGTTGGCATTGTCTGATCTTTTTAAAGTTGTCAACAAGAGCACCAGAAGATACGACAAAGATTGAAGACTCTGAAGAGATTCCAAGAAATCCTAAAAGAGACAAGAACTCTCCTTTCCCCACCCCTCCAACTGTGCCCTGACCTTTATGCAAGGATGGAGTATTGATCTCTAACAATAAGGAGTCTCACATCAGTGGGCTTTGTAACCTGGGTTATGTAAACAGAATGAAAAAGCCCTGCTTTAAAAAAAATACTAATAATGAAACGTTTAGTCCTAAGAAGATGGCTAAAAACTTTTTCCTAAAAAATATTCCTATGCTATATTTTCATAATCAACAGTATGACCTTAGCACCTCTCCCTAATTCCTACAACCTGATGGGGTGATGGGACCTGAACCCCTTAAAGGAAAAGACCATGTCTCTGAAAGCAACCCAGTCCCTGATTATTCCCATACATTTCAGTAGCCCAAATCACTGGTGCCTCTACCCAAGGCAGTCCAATCCACCTGGATACTCAACAGTCCTTTCACATTTCTCTTGACCCACCCCAGACCACTTAATTCATTTCACTGTCTGCCCCTGACCCATCGCAGGCTATTTACCACTCCTTAATCCCATCTAGACCCTTTCACTGTTTCTTTTTTGTTTTATACATAAGTATCAATCTCACCCCCATCAAGCTGCAGATTCGCTAGGGATCTAGTCTGCTGCTATCAGCCTTACAAAAAACCTTGCTAGTCTGACTGAAACAAGTCTTGAGTGCTTTAATTCTTTCCAGGCATACCCCTGTACCCTGACATTTCCAGGCTTCCTTCACCCCAAACTGCAAATACAGCTCACTTCACTTAAGCATTTGGGTTTATTTTCACATAGGCATGTCTCTAAGATGACAATAGATTATGGAAAATAGATGAACTAGTCACAAATGTTTACATATCCAGGGGCTTGCTTTTAAATTGAACTTGAGCATGACAGACCACTCTGCTAAGTGGGGGACTTGAATACTGAAAGAAAGAAAAGACAGTCCCTGACCTCAAGGAGTTTACAATCTAATGAGTCAAGATAACACAAACCCAAGGAAGCAGAAAGGGTGGTTCCTGGCAAGGTGGCAAATTGGAAAAGTGCAAAGGAGTTCGGTGGAATGGGAAAAGAAGAGGTGATACACCTAGGCACCCCTTCCCCAAATGGAGGCCTTGGGAGGAGTCCCAGTTCCAACCCCCAAAGTAGAAGAGGTTATTGATGAAGTATGAACACAAAGGTCAAAGTTAATGAGTCTCTCAATGATGAAGTTGCTAGGGTGCATACTGGAGAAGTCTAGAACAGTCCAGCTGATTGGGAAATAAAGAGATGGCTGGTTTGAGCACCCCCACCTCTGAGAGTTCTAGGACACAGTGACACTTTCCTCTTTGCAGTTCCTCAAACAACACCTCTTGGTTCTGGGCATTTTCACTTATTGTTCCTCATGCCTGGAAAGTTCTCCCTCCTCATCTCTACCTCCTGGCTTCCCTGGTTTCTTTTAAGACCCAGCTAAAATTCCATCTTCTTCAGGGAGCCTTTCCTAACCCTTCTTAATTCTAGAGCCTTCCCTCTATTAAGGGGAGAATTATTTATTTATTTGTGGTAGTTGTTCTGTACAGAGCTTGTTTGTTTAAAGTTGTTTGCATGTTGTCTCTTTCTTGAGCGCAAGTACTTTCTTTCACCATTGTTTGTATCCCACAGGGCCTGGCACATAGCTGGAATTTAATAAATACTTACTGACTCACTGATTTACATGCCAAAGCCCTCGAGATCTCAGAATCTAACATATGAAAGACAGTATAGTACAGTGGATAGAGTACTATGTTTGATAGAGGACCTGAGTTTGAATCCTACATCCTTGGGCAATCTATCAATCAAACAAACAAAATTGATTAAATATAATTATACTCTAGGCACTGTGTTAGGCCAGGGAAATACAAAGACAAAAGTGAACCAGTTCCTGTCTTCTAGAAACTTTTATTCCGTCAGGGAAAAGAACACGTATACAGACAGCTACCTACAAAATAAATACAAGGTAAATGGAGTGAAGAGATGGCAAGGAGATGCATCATTTAAAGTTGAAGAAAATGATACTTCACCCAAATCCTGAAGGAAACTAGATATTCTCAGATGGCAGAGAACTTAAACTCACTGGGCTTCTCAGGTCCATTTCCCTCTAGATCCATGATACAAATTCTATCTAATTAGGGTAATTAAAAAAAAATACAATCAAACTGAATTTTTGCTATTCAGTTTTCAAAAATGTCAGAATCTTCTAAAGTCACTTCTTCTAAAATAAGAAACACCTTTACTCTACCATGCATGTCTCCTAAGAATAGGTCAGTTATTTGTTGCTGCTCTTTTCATGGCACAAAGAGAGTATAGAGGGTAATATAAACAGTTCACTAATATTCAAGGGTTAAATCACAATGGATAGGACTGTCACAGACCCTAAGGTAAGTATAACTTACATGTCTGAGTAGAAAATAGAGCAAGGTTCCTCAAAAAAAAAAAACTGATAAAACTTGCTGAGTCTGAGTCACCCACATTTCCATTTCCCTGATTCCCAATACTTTCTTTTCAAAGTTTTTTTTTTTAACAACTACTAATTAATTATTATTTAAAATATCCCTCTGGAATGGATCAATACTATTCTCCTTAGTACATGTCAGCGTCAGAAATCCTATAATTTTTCATCAACTTGTTAATCTAATTATGTTATTAGACCAGTATGGATGTCATATTTTGATACCACAGCACCCAATTCAATGTTGCAGATTGATTAAAATGACTTTAAACCTTCAGAAATTTCTACAAACTGGTAGCACCATCTCCAGTCCATTCCACAACATTACAAGGATACATCTTATGGCACATGCCTCAAGTTCAATACATTAGGAATATTCAACACCACCCATGGAGTTTAAGGACACCTCCATTGGTCAATAAACTAATGACCACTGCCTATAGTATATGAATGTTAAAGGAACATCCCTTGGACAAAATAATAGTGTATATTAGAATAGAATAAACAGAATAGTTTAGAATAGTGTATATTAGAATAAATAGTGTATATTAGAATAGAATAAATAGAATAGTTCACTGTATCCATAAAATCCTTTAATCCACAGCTAGAGATGTAGGTGACCTCACAAATGAGTAAGCCAAGGCCCAGAGTGGTTAAATGATTTACCCTAGTTCAAATAGGTAGTTTATGGCAGAATCAGTATCTAAACCAAGATTCTTTGCCTCTAGAGCCAAACTTCTTTCCACAAGACAACACAACACCACCTCAATTATTCAGTGAGTGTTTTGGCTGTCTTTAAGGACAAGCAAAATAGGATTTTTTGTTTTTTTCTGGATTGAATTTTAGCCAATCTAGTGCCTTAGATTGAGTCTTTCCTTTGATTGAATCAAGAGTCTTTGATTGGAAACAGTGTATATTGTATTGGTTGGAGGGAGAGGACAGAATAGAGAGAGGAGCAGACCTGAAAGAGAGGAGCTAGCAGGAGTGGGCTTGGGCAACTTGCTTGTGGGGACACCTAGAAGAAAGAATGTTTGTGATGTCAATGCTCTGTCTGTTGATCTGTGTTAATTTCTCAGACAGAAGCCCTATCTGTTGGTCTTTAGACATGAATTGAGTTGAAGAGCAGAAATCTACCCACAAGAAGGAGGCTTAGCTTAAGTCCCCACTGTTAAAGTGAATTGAGATGATGGTGCTGGTAATGTGTATAAATATTGTTGGAGCCCTGTTAAGTTCTGTTTTCCTAGAAACAAAAGCTGCTGGCAGGAGCCCCTGGAGCCTGCTGTCAGGAAGGAGCTTGGAGTGGAGCAGTCCCTATGAGCTGAGATATGGAGCAGGAGCAGAAAGCTACCTACATGTGAATCTGGGTGAGAGCTGGGTGGGGTCAGCCCACAGCCTTGGGGTTTGGAAGTCAGTCTCAAGGCAAGATGAGAGAGGACTTTACTTGGACACTGTGTATTGATTGAGGAGATTGTGACTTACTGTGGCCTAGGAGTGGATGGTGTTTGTATTTTCTGCTACCTCTTAAGGATGTGTTGTACTTGGGGAGACCTTAGCCTGGTACCCACTGATTTGGGAGTTGCAATGATGTATACTGTGTAATGTGTTGTGCTAAGGAGGACCCTAGCCTGGGACCTGCTAATTGAGCAAGCAAGTATTTTGGGGATGCAATGATATATGCTATGTGTCATATGACATACAGAGTGTTGTGAGATTTATATATATATATATATATATGATATTTTTGCTTAAGTATGTTGCTATGAATATTATTGAACAATGTTTAGTTTATTGATGAATAAATAGAGAGCTCATTATACTATGCAATTAGACCCTTGAAATTAATCGCAGCAGCAGCAGTCCTCAGGTGTGCTGCCATGATTGATTTTAAATTTACTCACCCAAAACTGTGGACCTCAAGATATTGTTTTGATCCAGATTCTTTCCAACTTGTTAACAATAAATGACATTTGTCATTTATATATTCAATAATCGTGCCATTTATGCCTCTATTGAAGTTATTGTTAAATATAAAATAGAACTGAGCCAAGAAAATATTAGAGACTGCTTCAAGGTGACATTGCTAACCAGTTCTAAATTCATCTCAATGTATTTATGCATAAATATCCAGAAACATCTTCTAATTTTCTACTTTTCTTCAGTTGTTGAGACCTATCTCTGAAACCATATTAATCTTGCAGCCACCATCAAAACTAATTAGAAATAGGAAAAGTAGCAATGGGAAAACTGAAATAATATGGATAATTATAGAAAGGTTTCTCTAGGTTTCTATTGTTATTTAACATCACCTAAGACCTGAGATTCCTGTTGTTACTTAACAATACCCAAGATGCTGACCAGACTTTAAAATAGAAACTACTGCCCTCTGTCATTACTCTCAAAATGAAACAATAAATAAGAAAATCATTACACGTAAAAAGCAGAAAGAAAAACTTATGTACCCCCTATGTAAGATGCTATATTATGTTCGAGGTATTTCTTGAGAGATAACCACATATATGCTAATTCTATAGTTTTTGTTGAGTAATTAACATTTTTCAAAATCAGGAACACTGTTTTCAAGAAGAATATTAGTTGGCCACTGACTTGAAGAGAAAGAAAAGTAGAAGGACTTAAAGAAATGGAGTAAGAGAACTCTAGCTGGAAGAAATTAAGAAGTATTAACCTAAAGAGAAAGTTTGAAAGATAAGAAAGAAGTAGAGCAGGAGAAAGAAAAGTTAGTGACAAAGGAAAGGAAATTGGTTGTATCTGTAAGTGTGCTAAAGAGGAGAGAAGGTACTAGCAAGATGAAGGCAGTGACTACTGGAAAGCTGAAAGAGGCTGCTGTGGCATTTCTACATTAGAGTTGGACACATGAGCTACAAGCATGCCTCTTTGTGGGCATTCTCTTTGTGTATGTCACTAAAGAGGAGATGAAGAAATTGTTAGAGCCAGATGGATATAGCAGGTAGTATCAAAGATACTGCCAGCAAAGAATGTATGTCACAACAATGTCTTGTTGTAATGGCAAACTGTTATCTGTGTTCAAACTGAAAGCTGTTCACTCTTCTCAAAGACAAAGTAAAGGACTTCCTGATCCTATGGCTATTCAGGTTGCAGATTAAACACTATCTCCAGGCTATTTTAACTCTTTAAATCTCAAAAGAAAGAAAGAAGTTATATACTAGATGTAGAGTGATCAAAGCTCAAGCCACTGGACAAGGAAGAGAGAAGTTTAATGAAATAAATCTTTATGAATTAATGTTAGAGAGTTATAATCCTTAAAACACTCACAACTCCTATCTCACCACCCTCTACAAGCTCAGCAGAGATGTAAAGTGTATTAATATACATATGCCTGCATCCCATCTTGATCTTTCTTTGCTACAGAAACTCTGAAACACACTTCCTGTCTGCGTCATCCTCTCTAACCACAAATGGCAAATACTAATTGTACCTAAACATGGAAGGAAGAAGCAGGGGATTAAAAATATTCTAGTTTGCATCTAGTGTCTAGCCAGAGATTAGAGACTGCCAAGTGTGGTAGGGGAAAGATGAAATGACTGAGGAAACAAAGGTTTGAGTTTCTGAGAGTATTGATTTATCAAGCAATTCATGTTAGTTGAATTTAAAAAATCAAAATTTGGGCTCCTCAGGTTTGGCACTGGATCCTGAATACAGGGGGAGACAAATTTTTATGCCTTAAAAACAATTAATCAAAAAGATCAATTACTTAAAAGAAAACAATTAGCCATGATATAAAATTAGACATTCTGATGTCTAACTGGAGGAAAGATTAAGGCTCTCCAAGTTGGGGGGGAGGGTGTGAGAGCAAATAGGTACAATTCACAGAAATCATAAAAAGAGGTGCACTACTCCCCCCAAGCATCTATATTCAAGGGAACAGGGAAAGAATAACTGGTTGACCAGTACAAGAATGAGGACCATAGTGCACAGTACAGGTCAGTTTTCAGGTAAGGCAAATGGGTTCCTCGAGATGTATAATTGTGAGAAAACTCTTTGCATCAATCTTCAGATCTGACTGGGTTTCTCATCAGCATAGCTATATCCTTAGGTAAGGGATTCTAGCAACAGGTAGAGGTGGTCCAGCTTCCTAGACAAGCAGGACCAGGTTCAACTAATGCAACAAAGTTTTCTCACAAGACAGAAATTGGACGAGGCCATAATCGAATAGAAAGGGGACTGAGTTAGATCCTGAATGGAGTCACAAGATGGAGTCAGTGTGGTTCACTCGGTTCCCACAATTTCCTCCCAGGATGCAAAGACTCTACCCCAACGTTCTCTTTTTGTTTAAAAATCAGAAGACACTGATTTGGCCAATCCATGAGAAGAAAAGAATAAGAAACAAAAGAGGAAGTGAGGCAAGAGATCTTCACGTGTAGATGCATCAATTTGGAAAGAAAGGGGCCTGAATCGAGTCCTGTCCCCCAAGAGGCTGCTCAAAGCAGGGATACAAGGCAGTGAACCCTAAACTTCCCAGCCTATGGAGAGGCTAAAGCAGCTTTGCAGTCCAGAGCCAGGACAATATCCACTAGAAAAGGGGGAAGTGTCAGCAACTTATTAATGAAAGACTATAAAAAAATGTTAAAATACCAACTATTTCAAGAGGAAAAGAAGTCCTTCAAGAAAGTTCAGAGCACAAGCAGATGAATCAATAAATCAACAGAGAGAATTCTACAACATGAAGAAAGGATAAGTACACAAAGAGATAACAAAACTTTTTAGACAAATATTACAAGATAAAAAAAATTAACCGATACCTGATGAAACAGAATTCTGTGGACTCCCAAGAAATCATGGAGCAAAGACAAGAAACTCTGAAGTCATTCAAAAGAGAAATGAAATCCATAAAAGAAATTAGGAATTAGTATAGCTCAGAACTTAGTCTTCTCAATGCAGAATCTAAAAATTCAAATAGCAGGGGGGAAATGGAGTCTACAAAGGAAAGTCTCTAAAGAAGTAAAAGAAATTCCAACAGATTCAAAACAGAAAAACAATATTGATGGAGAAAGAAATATGACAGAATAGAATTAAAAGGTTGTTAAAAGAATATGTGAAATTTAGGTAAGCCAAACTGATTGAACTTGAGACATGATGCATAGAAACAAGTTAAGCATCCTGGGTCTCCTAAAATAATACGACAAAGAAAAAAAAATGAGGACCATACTACAAGAAATAAAAAACTTCTATATACAGAACTTTTGAATACAGAAAACAAAATACCAGTCGAAAGAACTCATAGATCATTTACAAAAAGAAAGATTGCTTCGCTCTCCAAGATACACTTACAACTTCAAATGTAACAGAAAGGAAGTCTGAAATATACAGTAATATTATGCAGTAATGAAAAATAGCAAGAAAGAGTAGAATTATATAGTCTGAAAAGTAAAGCAGCACATGATACAAACCAACATTGTACATTCCCTGAAAGCCTGAAGCTAACAGTCACTGAAACCTAAGATCACAAATATGGACACTCAACAAAACAGGAAACAGAAGCATTCAAATAACAAAAACACAACCATATCTGAGCAGAATAGTAATTAGCAAACACCTTCAAACAACAAAAACATAAGGTAAATTAGTACACTTACAAAGGAATAAGTAAGGAAACAAATTACCACATGTTCAGAACTTATTTTTCCAAAAGAATAAGAGAGAATATGGGAAGAAACTCTCTCTCTC
>NW_027187361.1:27193971-27290885 GCF_028583685.1 Petaurus breviceps papuanus | reverse complement strand
TCTCTCTCTCTCTCTCTCTCTCTCTCTCTCTCTCTCTCTCTCACACACACACATACACACACAATGATCAAGGGATAAAAAAGCATACAATCTGATAAAGATGTAAGAAAGAAAGATGATAGAGAAGAATATCATGACTCATTTCCTCCCTCCCCACCACCACCCCTATACCTGCAAAAAGAAAAGGAATTGCAAGAGAACTGAAGAAGAGAAAGTAAATATTTAATCTAGGGATATAAAAAAGGGGATCACAATCCTTTAGTGGGACAGAGTGCCATTAAAGAACACAGCTGTGAAAGAAGAGCTGTATTGGAATAACAGACAAGGGACCTATGATGGGTTTAACATGAGGAGAATTTGAGACTTGGGACACCAGCTTCTCTGACATGTGAAGTCATGCAAAATGTATTTCCATATTAGACTTATTGCCAAAAACAAAATCATATAAAAAGCAAGAAACATAAAGAAAATGAAAAAAGTATGCTTCAGTGTGCTCTCATAATTCATCACCTGGAGGTGAATAGCATTTTTTTTTATTATGGGTATTTTGGAATTATCTTGGATCACTGTATTAATCAGAGTAGCTAAGTCTTCCACAATTGATCATTATTTTAATATTGTTACTATTGTGTTAAATGTTCTCCTGGTTTTAACTTTACTTTGTATCAGTTCACATAAATCTTCCCAGATTTTTTAAAAATCATCCTGCTCATCATTTATCATCATCACAATAATGTTCCATCACACTCATATGACACAACTTGTTCAGCCATTCTCTGATTGATAGACATTCCTGCAATTTTTAATTGTTTGCCTCCACAAAAAGAACTACTATAAATATATATTTTTTGTACATATAGGTCCTTTTCTCTTTCTCTTTATCTCTTTGGGATACAAAACTAGTAGTACTATTGTTGGGTCAAAGGGTATGGTTCAGTTTCAAAGCCATGAAATTCAAAATTGATCTTAAAAATTATTTTATTATTCTTCACTATATGAAGTGAACCCCCAAGGTTCACTATGTAAGTTTAAATTCCTTACCCTGAAAGTTTACTTTTCTAGCCCCACGTCATTTGGGTCACAATTCTACTCTTCTGCCTTGGACTCTCACCCATGTCTTATGACTTAAACCTCTTTCCTTGTAACTTCCCCCACTGACCACATTACAGAGAAACTCAAAGGTCCAGCTTATTCAATCTACACTTTTGTGGCAATTCCCCAATTCCATGAATCACATGTCTTGTTTTTGGTTAAAGGGGTTTCAGTAGGAGAGGTCGAAATGTAATAACATCAAGCTACTGTTAGAGGTTTTTTATTTTCTAAGTAAGTTGGAAGAAGGCACACGTAAGTTAATTGAGATTTTGCCATCATCTCGTAAATCCCTATACAAGACCTTGTCAGCACTCCCTTGGGGTCTTTGGTTTTTGGAAGTCCATTGACCCCATTATACTGGCAACTGCTGGTCTTGCTTAAACTGATGAATAAAATAAATAAACTGACCATGCTTGCAACTTTGTCTCTCAGAATTTCTCTCACAAACACAGTCTTTTGGGTTTTGTTTCAAATTGTTCTCCAATACAGGTGGACCAGTTCACAATGAGTCAGATTTTAAGAGAATAATCATTCTATAAAAAAAATACTTAAGTACCAACTGTCTTTGCTATTACTATTCACCAACAGTACCATTAAAGAGGTAGGTAGAAGAAAAAGAACAAAAGGTAAAGGGAAGTCAATTTTGAGATGGTTAAGATTAGCAAGTAACTGCAGTAAAGTGGAAAAAAACACTAGCTTTCTAGTCAATGAACTTGTGTTCAAATTCTTATTCTGACACTTATCCCCTGTGTGACCTTGGTCAAGTCACTTAGACCTAATTTTTCTAGGCCTCAGTCTCCAGAGGTTAGACTAGAACCCCTGAGGCTCCTTCCAGTTCTGAATCTATGGGAGTATGACCCATCATTTTACAAATTAAGACCCTCATTCATAGACGGACTAACTAATTACTGAAACCAGCTTAAGGATGCTAAATTCTCATTTAAAATTATCTAAATGTCTGGCACGTTTCTTCTCTTTTAATTCAGTGGTAACTTTGTGTTCAGAAGGGATACAAGGGAAATAGGGAGGAAAGAAAATCCGTATCATTTTAATTATTCATTTAGTTAAGATATTAAAAAAGTTAATACAATATTATTCCACTTGAATATGTGATGAGTGGAGAATGTGGAATCTCTCCTGTTTTTCTGAAAGATTAAAAAATAGAATAGGTAGCACTTTTCTGGACCCAGTCATCTTATTATCTGTCCTGCTGCTGTTGCACCCTCTGAATTGGGCATCTAGAGACCATGCCCTGGGGGAGCTAAATCACATATCTTTGCAATTTCTGACCTGGAGCCACACTATACTTATTTTTGAGAGTTCACTATATCTAGCCTGTCTCAGATCCAGTCATGCTTTATCCCAGCCTTCCTATGGGAAACCTACTTTGTACCCCTTGCTCTGACAACACCAATTACATCAAGATTACCATTGCTTTGAAGGAAGAGGTTATCTACCCTCAGAGAAACAGAGGACAAATAAGTATAGTAGGGTCTTATATAGATACATATGAATGTGTATGTCTTTATGAGTATGATTATAGGTATCGAAGTATATGTATATGTATGTAAGTGTATATCTGGGTCTATGTGTGTGTGTGTGTGTGTGTGTGTATGTGTATGTAAGGCGAATGGGAATCTGAAGACCTTCCCTGCTTTGAAAGTAACTGCCTCCTAAAAGGCTGAATGTAATCACATGGAGCCTCTGATGGGAGCAGTTTGCTGAAGGGTGGAACAGAGCCACAGGAAGCTGGGAGTCAGAGCCAGAGAGATGGTGGAAGAGAGAGGAGCTCAGACAACAAGATAGAGATGTTCCTGAGTAAATATCGATCTTATATTGGTTTGTGGGAAGGCTAAAGGATGGCGTGGCTCTCTGCTACGTTGTGGTGCATTAATTTTTATATTGCTTTGATGGATTCAATTTCCTGGTGTCTAAATAAATGCTTTGCTTCTGTCCTCTATCTGGAGAGTCTGCTATATTTTGCAGTCGATGGGTATGCGGGACTATTTTTAGTCATGGTCTTTATCATGATTGTGGGAGCTGTAAATATTGCATTGGCACTACTATATATATATATATATCTTTGTGTGTATATCTATATATGTATATGTGTAGATACATGTACACATGTATGTGCATGTGTGCGTGTGTATGCATGTGTGTATCTGAGCTTAATTGTAGCCTTGGAAGGGGTGGGGAGAAGAGGGGGAAAAGAACAAAGTAAAAAATGTACAGCACAAAACAAAAGAAAACTTACAAGAGGCAAAGAAAATACCGACAGCACTCAACACAATGTGCCATACTTATCATATAGGCATTCTTGAAATGGAAATGTATTGCTGCATGTTTTGAATCCTCTCTTTTGTCACATGGCAACACTTTTTTTTTCTTTCCTTATTTTGTACTTGTTTTAATATTTAACTTTAAAATGAATGAATTTTTTTAAAGGTTACCATGGCTTCTAGTATAGGATCATCAATTGACCACATTATTGCTACAATCACCAAATATGTAACTTCTGAGCCACAACGCCCCTCCTAGATTATAGTTCCCTTATATGTGTTGTCTTCCCCTATTAAAATGCAAGTTCCTGAATAACAAGGAGTGATTGGCTTTTGTATTTGAATTCCTAGCTTTACACACAAAAAAAGTGCTTTTTAACTCAAATATTTTCATTCTGCAGAGTATTTCAAAAAGGCATGAGGAAAAATTATGCTGTGACCTTTTATATTCAGGCAGCATATCCATTTTAAGCTCATTGTAGTATATCATATAAAACATCACTTTCAACCTAATTTCTGCCAAACTACTTTCCAGTTTCCCCCATAAGTTCTTGTCAAATAGAGAGTTCTTTTCCAAGTAATTTCTTTTCTGGAACACTGAGCTATTGAGTTTGATTGTTTCTGATTCCTCCCTTTCTAAACTGCTCATATTTTAATTCATGATACAATAGTCCTTTGAGTTCAAGAACTAACTGCTATTATTTCCTACCTCACAAAGAGGGGGAAACTGAAATATGAAAAATACAATAATAAGAAAATTGCCTGTATTTTCTAATTTCTACATGCAGTAGTCTATCAAATATCAAGTACTAATTAAGCTTTTTCACACTCTGATCCACAAGCAAACTCTTGAATACACAAACATACAGGGAGAAAGGGAAACCAAAGGAAAGCATAGCTTTCCCTTTTTGTTTGCTTGTTTTACAGGAGAGAGGATGAAATGATGACAGGGAGAACAAGCATGTTAGAAGAGACCAGTAGCCAAGGGAAACAAACATGGTTAGTGTGGGTGGGGTCAGCAGAGTGGTAACACAACCAAAGAATCATTGGGGATTCTGTCTTTCCGGTCATTAAGTGATTTTAAATTCCTCTGCAACAAGTTGGAAGAAAACTACTCTGAATGACATACTTCAACATTCTAGGCAAAGTACAGGTAAGTCTTCTAGAAACCAAAAGCTATCGATAGGCAAGCTCTCCATTTGCTTATAAATGGCCAATTTAGTCATTTGGCAACTTTATATTAAGGACCTATTATATGCCGAGTACTGTACTATACACCTGGAGAGCTCTAATATCCCTGATCTGATGGAATTTGTAATCTAACAAGGATATCACACCCCATCATTTCAATAATTCTAATTGGCTTACAATTGTCTTCTCTTTCCTCTTTACCCATTTTCATATATCAAATCAACAGCTAATACACCATAGTGAACCACTGATTTATGTGATTCATAAAAGATTAAATTTAATACCAAAATAATATCAATTACAAATCAAATTTAATGTATCTTTTTTAAGGAAAATTTTAAAAGACATTAGTAAAAATAAATGATACTTGTTATTTTTCTGTCCATTTGACAACAAGCCGTTAAATAGGAGTGGTGTGGTGGCCAGAATCCTGGATATGGAGTTGGAATTTCAGGGGTTTTCTAGTTGTGGGACCTTGAGTAAGTCACTCAACTTCTGTCTCATTTTCCTCATCCAGTAAATGAAGGTAATCATAGCACCTATCTCTCAGGATTGTCATAAGAATACGAGGAAATGTCACTTAGATTCAAATTAATTTTCAGATCTGTATTCTCTTCCTACCTCACAAAAAAAGGAAGAAAAACAAAATCTATTACAAACATGGATAGCTAAGAAAATTATAAAGTATAATTAATTAATAAAAATTAAATGTAAAATAACTAAATAAAATAATAATATTATAAATTATAAAGTATATACAAATGCTGGTTATTACTATTATTATTAACAAAAGACTATTATTTGCATTTCCTTGTTAAAAATAAGGAATTCTATTTTAAAATTCCTACAAGACAATAAACAAAGAATGTGATTCCAACTTTTTCATTTCTTACCGAGGCATGAAACTTCTATTTTCTAAAAGAAAAAATATACAGTGGTTAGGGTCATAACTACACTGAATCATTTGGGGGTACTGCCTCATATAGGGATTCAAATTCAATTAAGTGCCCAGGAAAGGCATTTTGCTAAGTGCTGGGGGTACAAAGACAAAGATGAAACAATCCCTGCTATCAACATTCCTACCTTTTCAATCTTCATCCACTTTATTGCCTTTTACAACATTTAAAATAAAGCAACACAGGCTACTTGGAATTCTTCAGACACGCCATCTCCTGTCTCTGTATTTGCACTGCCTATCTCCCATGATTTCGGTTGATTCCATATAGATGTTCTTGCTCGATGGCAGTATTAGTGAATAAAACATCTCATTAGATACTTTAAGTAGGGTGGTTGTGATTGACTGATTCAATTACACTTCCACCCTTACACAGCAAAATATATATAAAGTTGATACAAGATGATTTCTGGCAGGAATATAGAAGCTGGGGGCATGAGCTGGACGAGGATCTAGTGGAAAAATAGGTAGGAGGAGAACAAGGAGAGACTGGTGCCCCAAAAACCTAGAGCAAAGAGAATATCAAGGAGAAAATGAGCCAGTGTCAAAAGCCACTTGACCTCAGAGAGGTCAAGGAGAATGAGGACTGAGAAAAGGCCTTTGGATTTGGCAATGAAGGGATCATCAGTTACTTTGGAGAGAGCGGTTCTGTGAAATGATAAAGGTCCGAAGCCAGGTTGTAACAGGTTAAGGAGAGAGTGGGAGGAGAGAAAGGAGAGAAACCTGTTGTTTGAGAAGTTTAGCTACAAAGGGCAGAAGAGATATAGGACAATAATGAGCGGGACTGAAAGGATCCAGTAAAGGTTTGTTTGTTTGTTTGTTTGTTTGTTTAGAACAGGCAAGACATGGGCGTGTTTATAGGCAGTAGGAAATGAACCAGTAGGCAGAAAGAGATTGAAAATGAGTGACTGAGTGGGGGTGACAGAGGAAATAAGATATAATGGGATTGTTTGAATGGATAAAGGGTCTTATCTTTAGTAAGGAGTAAGGTCATCTCATCACGTGAGACAGACTTAAGGAGATAGGAGCAGAAGGCATCTGAGTGATAAGAGATA
Source organism: Petaurus breviceps papuanus (assembly GCF_028583685.1). Taxonomy (NCBI): domain Eukaryota; kingdom Metazoa; phylum Chordata; class Mammalia; order Diprotodontia; family Petauridae; genus Petaurus; species Petaurus breviceps. The sequence continues at coordinate 27,284,310 of NW_027187361.1, read as the reverse complement.
AGAAAGAGGGGAGAAAAGGGAATTTATAGCAATTTTTCTGTAAAATATGAAGCAAGGTTCTCAGCTGAGGGGGCAGGGGAAGGCAGAGCTATGAGAGGCTTGAGAAGGAATGGAATGGGAGAGATGCTGTGAAAAATAGTACAGTGACTGGCCAAGAGAGCTAGCAGCAGTGAGGGCCCAGCTGAGTCGGTCATCATTGAAAGGGAGGGGCCAGTCCTCATGGAGGTTGGAGATTAGTCTAGAGGCAACTTTAGTATGAGATAGCAAGCATTAAGTTAGATGGAAGACCCTGTTTCACTTTTCTCCTTCCTTCCAAAGGGAGGATATTAGCAGGAAAAGGCACAGCAGGAGAAAGAAGTTAGATTCCCCATTAACTTTCCATTTCTTCTTCTCATAGGACAATTGCAACAAGAGATAGAAGGCCTGAGGTCAAAGGTTGCTCCTCTTTGCATGAAAGGTTCACCATACCCCATTTAGGAACTAGGCTGGTGGCAGGAGGTTGATTCTGGCACAGATGAAGTTATTGCTTTGGGGCAGATGGAAGATGCCTGGCCCAGCCCCCTGCTGTCATCCCTCAGGGGACATTTTACACCCAGAAGGACAGAAGGAACAGCCTTACATAGAAGGTGACTTTTGACCTGAGCTTTGAAGGAAACCAGGGATTTTGAGAGATAGAGGTAAGGAGTGATGAAGCAGAATGAGCTGCTCTCCTCACCCACCCCACCCCCCAAAAAAAACTCAGTGAAAATATTTGTTTCAAATTCTTAATATAAATTTGTCAAGTATTCTAAGTGATGCTGAATTTTCACGAAGCTTCTGAAAAGGCAGTTTGGCGTTTCATTTGGAACTTCAGTGTCTTAGTAACAGCCATGTTGTAATGACTATCAACTGTGACGTAGTTACTCTGATCGAGACAATGATCCAAGATAATTCCAAGGGACCAGTGATGGGAATTGTTATCCATCTGCAGAGAGAGAGCTGAGGAACTGAGTGCAGACTAAAGCATACTTTGTCAATTTATTTTTCTTGGGTTTTTTTTGCTTGCGTATTTCTTTTGCAACATGGCTAATATGGAAATATGTTTTGCAGAACTTCATATGCATAATTGAAATCCTATTGATTGTCTTCTCAAGGGGTGGGGGATGGGTGGGCAGGAAAGAGAATTTGGAACTCAAATTTTTTAAAAAGTGAATGTTATTTTTTTAACGTAAATGGGAAATATTTAATGAAATAAAAAAAGTTTAAAATGAACCTCATTGTCAGAAGATGCTAAAAAAACACAATTAGAGAATTATTAGGTACAGCCTATAATATATAGGGTGAGAAGAATATTAAAAGAAGCATCAGGGAAGAATAATAAGCAAGTATGGAAGTATAGTGGACAGTAAGTGGGGGAGGGGAAAATGAACAGAGGGAATTTTAGTCAGATACAAAATAAGGTCATTAGCAGCAAAACTTAGACTTATAGGTATCCTATATAATAGAGACACCTACTGGCCATTTAATTTCACTCATCTTACTTAAAACCTTTTAAATATAAAATTCTATCACTCATTTTTCCAGGTCCTCTAATCGATTAAGCATTCATATCATGAACATGATACATGATTTATGCCAGCAATTTAGTGAAGTGCATTTTGTTCTCTGAGTCTAGAAAGAAAACTATACTGCCATGTCAACTTTGCTACAGTCATTTTAATAGATTTTTAAATTAAACTTGTTGGTGCCTAATCTGCTATTAAAGCATTGCTTTAAAACTCACTGAACAAGTCTACTTAGTAGAAGCAATGCATTATTCCCTGCTTTTAAAGCACAAAATAATGCTGACCAAAATAGAAAGACAAGTTATTCAAGAACATAGTCATTCTCCAACTAAATGGTAAGATATTTGGTATCAGGCATCATGTCTTATACTATCTCTGTACCCCCCGAAGTGCCCAATATGGTACTGAGTCAATAAATACTCACATGACTGGATTACTGATATGTTGAATGTATGACATGCATAATTCATTTGTATTTTATATAACTGAAAGTCTTAATTTTTCAATAGTATTTCATTTTAATTTGAAGGACAAGAGTTTTTAAGCTTTAAGAGAAAATGCATGCTGTGGTTGTCAACATCTTACTATATGTGTATATGCATACACAGATGTATTTATAAAATTTAAAACAAAGACTATATTAACACTATTTTTTTATTTCCTTAGGGCAGGGTTCAGCAAATGGTCAGTTAGAAATTACTGGTCAATTTTCAGTTTGGACCTCATCAGTGCCATTGCTGGCAAACACTATTCTATGCTTTCCCTCTCTATCCTGACAAACTGAAATGCATGTGAATTGCTGGGGCAAGGTTCTAGATTATAGATCTATTGAGTTCACCTTTACAAAGGTTCCAATTATGAAAAAAGTTAAATTAATCTTCAACATTTGCCCATTTAACTTTGATGACTTCAAGCATGCGTGTAACTTCTTTTGCATTTTCACATTTCAAGGCTATACAGAGCAGAGAAAAACAATGAGAGGCCCAATGCAAACAAGTTTGTGGAGCAGAAGGTATTTTACAAGGCACTTCACTGGTCTTATTCATCCTGCCATTGTAAACTCAAATTTGGTATTGCAATTAGGCCCCCAAAGTATAATGTAAGTGCTTTGGACTCTAAGCCCAATCATGCAGCTAGTGACATGGCTTAGTGAGAAAATAAAGATGAATTGTGCCAAATGTCTGCAGTTACTGTTGGCTGCAAAAGATTACAGTTCTTGGTGGTCATGGAAGCCTAGCCCCCTATTTCCCACAATGTAGCAACATCCACTTTTTTTTACTTCCATGACATTTTCTAAGACCTTGCCTCGCCAATTGACTATATGTCAAAATTAACATTACATTGCTTTTCTGGGATAAAAGCTCTTTAATGTGCTAGCATGATTTTATCCTTGAAGAGCTCCTCCATCCTGGCAATTTTATCATTAGATTCCTTTTTTTAGCTCTTAATTAAACAACCCCTTAATTGTATATCCCAGATTTTTTCTAGAAATTGAAGTCAAGCCTATTAGATTATAGTGGGTATGTTACAGTCTATCGACTTTCTTGAAACTTGAGATATTTGTCCTCTGTTTCTACAATGCTACTAAGGTCTTTCAAACATCACTGACAGTGATTCAGCAATCATGCCTGTAGTTCTTTCCATACCCAAGGATGTAATTTACCTGCTTAAAGTGACTTGCTTCATCAAGGGCAAGTAAGTACTTTCTATAACCTTACTTAATCTTATGTGTTAACTCCCTGTTAACCACTTTTGTTCAGTTATTTCCAGATCGAGGTAAATAAAAATTAAGTCTCTGCTATCTCTCTATTGTTAGCACCATGTAGTGCTGTGGTAAGAGATGTAGACAAGGGAGCTGCTTATCTTTGCCAAGGCATGTGAGCTCTAGAATACCACCTCCTGTCCCCCAAAGAGATTGGCTTCTGACAGAGAGACTGCAAACTGAGAGTGTCAGAAGAGAACTGTTACCATCTGTTGAAGAAGCACAGGCAAAGTGACGCTGCACAAGAGAAGAGGTTCAATGATAGGCGAGTGATGGGGAGAAACGATCCCACCATCTGCTAGGAATGAGAGAGATTAGAGGTAGAGTAATGAATCGTACTGTGCCACAGGAACTATGGCGCCTCAGCAGAAAAATATGTAAGATGCCACATAATACACAGAACCTACCATGACAGTAATGACTGGGGCTTTAGAGGCCTTTGGAAAAGGTTGTTCCTAGGAGACATGATTATTTTCTCAGTTTTGTGTGAGCCCTATTTGCTTCCTTCAATCTGCAAATATTTGTGTTCATCCTTTGAGACTTTTAATTGTGTGTGCAAGGAGAGTTGGTAAAGACACCATGGAGTGTCAGAGAGTAATGTTCTCACATTCTTTTAGAGTGTGCAAAGAATCAGAAAAGTGAAAAATCCTCCAAAGCACAGCCAGTTCTATCAGAAAATCCTAGATGCAAGCACTAATATATATATATATGAAACCTCAACTGCCTCATCCCCTTCCCCCCCCCCAAAAAAAAATGAAGGAGTCACTTTCTATACAGGTATCAAGTGAGGAAAATCAAAGGATTTTCTGGCAGCAAAGAAAAAAACTAGACCTCCTAGCCAAGAGTTAATCTTTGTAGAGTAACAATCAGAGAAACCACCTAAGTGATATGACAGAGGGGAATCAGTGTGATAACAATATGAAAAGAGAAAAATAAGAGTTAAAATAAGGACTTGCGCAAAATCTATTATGCCTCAGCCAAAAACCAAACCAAACCAAAAAAAGGAACGTTAACAATTATGATTTCAGACAAGGAAACAGCAAAAAGCCTTAATTTTCAAAGATAAATACAGAAATGATATTGCTTAAAGATAACATGGATAATGAATTCATTTCAATATATAACAAGTATGCACCAACTGGCATAAATTGTAAATTCTCAAAGGAAAACTGAATTAAGTATAAGGAGAAACAGACAGTAAAACCATAATAACGGGAAAACTTATCTACCCCTTTTAGCCCTAAATAAATCTAAGAAAAAAATAAACAAGAAAAATATTAAAGACTTGAATAGAATTATAGAATTAGATTATTACTATACCTCAATTATTTTTTTTAAAGCAATAGGGGTTAAGTAACTTGCTCAAGGTTACACGGCCAGTTATTTCTAGGTGTGGTGCTGAGTATCTGAGCCCGGATTTGATCCAGGTCATCCCGACACTGGAGCCAGTGCTCTTACTCGCTGAGCCACATGGCCGCCCCTATACCTCAATTATTGAATGGAATTAGAAATGAGTATCCAACTTGAAAAAATCATTAAGCACCTACTACATACTAAGTGCTATGCTAAGTGCTGAGGAAGCAAAAAAGCAAAAATAAAAAAGACCCTGCCTTCAAGAAGCTTACAATCTAATAGAGGAGATAACATACATACATATGTGTATATGTATACATATATATATATATATACACATACATACATACAAAACAAGGATATACAGGATAAATAGGAAATAACTAAGAGGGCCAGAGAAGGCTTCATCCTAAAAGTAGGATTTTAGTTGGGACTTGAAGGAAGCCAGAGTAGTACTTAAAGTAATCAGAGCAGAGAAAGAAGAGAATTCCAGGCATGGGGGACAGAGAAAAGGCTCCAAGCCAAGAGATGAGTATCCTGTTTGTAGAACAGCCAGGAGGCCAGGGTCACTGTATTGAAGAGTATGTATTGGGGACTTGAAAAATAAGAAGGTACTAAGTGCTAAAGGGTTTTGAACGCCAAAAAGAACATTTTGTATTTGTTCCTGGAGGTAATAGGAAGCCACTAGTTTACTGAGTAAGGGAGATGACATAATCAGGCTGCATTTTATGTCAGTCACTTGAGGTGCTGAGTGAAGAATGGATTAGAGTGGGAAAGAGACCTAGTTATTTTGAGATAGAGCTAGTTATTTTTCTGATAGGTTGATAGGTTGTCTTATTATTATATTATTCTCTTTGATAAAAATTATATATATCAATTCTATGACTTGTTCTTTAACCTACTCATTCTTTATGATTAGGTTATTTGGTTTCCAATTAATTTTTTATGTTTCCGTGGTTCTTCATTTAATGGAATTTTTATTGCATTATGATCTGAAAAGGATGAATTTAACATGTCTGCTTTTCTGCAATTAACTATAAAGTCTTTAGGGCCTAATGTATGTGGTCAATTTTTGTAAAGATGCCATAACTGCTGAGAAAATTCCCATTCAGTTCTTCTCACATTAGTGCCTGGACCCACTCCTTCTTTCAGTATAGCCTTGGACAAACAGGCAGGGACCTGCCATAGGCCTTCGCACAGACCAGATGCCAGGACTCAGACCCCAGACGTGCACCAGGGCAGCTGCCATATCCCTACAGCCTCCAGCTGTGCCAGTCACTCACCAGCTCAAACCCCTCAGCATAGCACCAGATACCAGGTTGTCCCATAGGCCTCAGTGCAACAGCAGTGCAACACCAGATAAAGAACCAGGTTCCTTTCACCCCAGGAGAAGAACTCAAATTCAAAAGTAAGGCAAAAGGCTGAAAAAGATGAACAAAAGACAACAGCAACAAAGCTGACCATGAAGACACAAACTCAGAAGAGGACAACAGTGGCAAAGCCCCAAAGAAAAATGGGAAGTGGCCTCAGGCCCAGAAAGAACTCATGGAAGACCTCACAAAAAGAAGCTTAACATTCACATAAGAGAGGCAAAAGAAAAACTGGAAAAAGAAATGCAAGTGATGTAAGAGAATTTTTTTTAAAGAGTCAACAGTTTAGAAAAAGAAAACTTAAAAAGTAGAATTGGCTAAATGGAAAAGGTACAGAATCCACTGGAGAAAGCAACTCCTTAAAAAGTAGAATTGGGCATTTAACCCCAATTGCCCTGCCCTCTCCCCTCAAAAAAAAAAAAAAAAAAAAAAAAAAAAAAACCAATGGAGAAAAAAAGTCCTTAAAAAATAAAATTGGGGAAAAAACCCCAATTGCCCTACCCACTCCCCGAAAAAAAAAAAAAAAAAAAAGCAAAACAAAAGTGGAATTGGGCAAATGGAAAAGGAGGTACAAAAGCTGAGGAAAATAATTCCTTAAAAATTAGAACTGGGAAAGTGGAAGCTAATTACTCTATGGGACATTAAGAAACAATCAAACAAACTCAAAAGGATAAAAAAAAATAATAGAAGAAAACATAAAACACCTCACTGAAAAAAACAACTGACCTGGAAAACAGATCAGGAGGGATGATGTCAGAATCATTGGACTACCTGAAAGCCATGATAAAAAGGAGGACCTAAACAGCATGTTTCAAGAAAACTGTCCTTATATCCTGGAACCAGCGAGCAAAATAAACATTCAAAGAATCCACTGATAACCTCGAGAAAGTGATACCAAAAAGAAGATTCCAAGGAACATTGTAGCCAAATTTCTGAACTATCAGGACAGGGAAAAAAATATTGCAAGCAGTTGGAAACAAAAATCGAGGAAGCACAATCAGGATTACATAGGACTTAGCAGCTTCAACATTCAAGGATCTGAGGTCATGGAACATGATATTCTGGAAGACAAAGGAGCTAGGACTACAATCAAGAATCTTCTACCTGGCAAAACTGAGCATAATACTTTAAGGGGGAAAAAAGGTCATTCAATGAAACAGAAGGATTTCAAGCTTTCATAAAGAGAAGACCAGGGTTGAATAAAAAATTTGGTCTCCAACATCAAGGCTCAAGAAAATCATAAAAAGGTAAAAAGGAAAAAGAAAACATAAGGGATTTAGTAGAGCTAAACTATTTACATCTCTACACAGGAAGATGATACTTGTAATTCTTAAGAAATGTAGCACTAATAGCTGAAAAGTTTAAGAGCATTGTACATCGGCTTCATGACGGCAAGCTTGCCAGATTTCTGGACAATGGACAATGCTCTCGTGCATTCCCAGTCACCCACAGAGTGAAACAAGATTGTGTGCTTGCTCCCACACTTTTCTGCATGATGTTTTCAGCTATGTTGTCAAATGTTTTCAATAAGGATGAACAGGGCATCCAGGCCAGCTACGGCACTGATGGTAAATTCTTCCATTTGGAAAGGCTACAAGCCAAGACCAAAGTGGAGGGTGTGTTGGTGCATGATTTTCTCTTTGCAAATGATTGTGCACTCAGGGCAGTCCTTGAAGCTGAGATGCAACCAAGTATGGATTAATTCCCTGCTGCTTGTGCTAATTTTGGCCTAATGATCAACCACTAATAGCATGGCTAGAAGTAATATAGACAGAGGGTACAGGTAGAAGGTGAATTGTTCTTTCTAACCAAACTAGACTACTAGCGATTCCCTGAACTTAACACTCACACTCCTCATCCCCGAACTAGGTAAGACACACAAAGAGGTCTCATTATAGATCAGAAAGATCGGGATATATGGTCATTACACACTATGCAAATAACTTATGGAGGCACTACAGCAGGTTATTATGAATTCATAGAAATCAAGAGAAAAAATTATATGCTTCTCTCTTTAAATGGTATTGTATGTTGTTAATGGTAATAAAACAGTGAAGATGGTTTCTTCTAACTGTATAAAGATTGGCTGAATACATTATTACCAAACAAGAGAGATATAAAAGTTCCATGAGGGAGCTCTATACCGTTTCAAACGCAGGTGATTCAAAAAGTTGGAGGTGAATATGGATAAAACAACATTTGCTACAATGGCCTGGAAAAAGTCCAACTTGATTTTGGTTCAGAGTAAGTCAAGGAAAAAACCCAGCTCCTCTTTGGTATAAGCAGACATTTAATAGCCGTATTCAGTAAGGAACAGAGCCTTAGCTCTAGACAGCTTAGAGCTAAGTATCGTTAAATGAGAAAGGAGGGCGGAGGAAGGAGATGAAGGAACAGAAAACAGGAAGAGAAAACAAAAATAAACACTAAAGAGGAAGTAAGAAGGCAAAGAGGGGTACCGGAAGGCAGAATTCAGATAAAAGCAAATAAGACTAGAGAAGGAGAATAAAAGACTGGTGATTGAAGAAGCCCGGCCCACACTGTTTGGAAGACTTGAATGGTATAAACCTAGAGAATTCACGTCAAATTCCGAACTAGGATTCGAGAAAATAATGGAACTGTACATGCATGTGTGTAGTTGTGTGCACAAAACATACGTGTACGTGTATGCATATGTAGCTATGTGTGCATGTGCGTACGTACCTATGTATCCGTGCTTTACAAGGCATTATTTTGTGGGTTAACTGAGAGCTCAAGACTTGTGTTTTGTCACTCTCATGAAATCGCCTAAGCCCCAGGGCGCCCCACAAGGCTCAGCGCAGCGCTAAGCTTCAGCACGCCCGGGTGGAAAGCGCACTAAGCTCTGTCAGCCGCGGGATTCCGCGACTGCAGATCAAGGATAACATTGTATCTGTGAAGCTCCAGGCCGTGCAGATTCTGCAACTGGGCTGTTCAGCGCTGACTGGCAGCGGACGCTGCTGGAAGCAGACCGGGCAGCACGAGCTCCCCGCGGCTTCGCCGCCCACGGGCCCTGAAGCGCTCCCAACCGCCCTCTCTTCACTGGGCCAGGAGGGGTCGGGCTGGCCCCCCCCAAGGACGGCCCGGCTCCAGGCGGACGCGGGAATCCCGCAGCTAACGGGCTCGTCAGCACCATCGAGGGCACCGGCTCCTAAGGAAAGCTGGTGAAAGACTATTCCACGGAGCCCACGGCACCCACACAAACACAGAGCCCCTGATCCCCCCCCACACACACACACACACGCGCGCGCGCGCGCTCTTTGAACGATTATAAAGCGGAGTGTTTTAAAAGAATGAGCGGGGCGGGCAAAGCAGGCCTCCCGGCTTCTTTCAATCACCGTAAGAACGGATTCTGCCAAGGACCTCGTCCTTTCCTCGGGCCTTCCCCACAGGGCGGCCTCAGGCCGGCCCTAACCTGGGCCCCACGCTCCCTCCTCTGGGTCCGCAGGCCAGGCCAGCGGATGCGGATGAGGGAGTGAGTCTGCGGGAGGTGGGCAGGTGGGGAAGGGAAGAGAAGGGAGGCGGAGGGCGGCGGACCAGGCAGCAGCCTGGCGTGGGCTGTGTCCAGCTTCACCCACTGGGGAAGAGGACCCGAGGAAATACATCTCCCAGAATGCCTAGCGGCCGGCGGGTTTTATGGGTTTTCGGGATTAAAAACAGTGCAAGAATAAAAACCTCCCGCCCTTAACTGCAGACTCCTTTCCCGGCAAGGCACACGCCTCTGTAGTTTACGTCCTCGTTGGCGGGGGGTGAAGCCATGGTCCCCAGTCCTTCCGCCGCGCCTGCCAAAGGGATCTTGCGAGATGTAGTTCCCATCCGCCCGGCGCCTCCTCTCTGGACCGGGCTGGGCACCGGAGGCGTGGGGGGAGGGGCCAGAACTGCCTACATTTCCCAGAGAGAGCCGCGTTGCCGGCGGGTGGGCCATCCTTTGGTGACGTGCCGGTTTGTGCTAAGATACAGTCAGCGTCCGGCAGCCCTGGGAGCCGCACAGCCATGGCGGGGGAGATGACAATTCTGGGTGAGTGACCCCGTCCTGGATCCCCGTGTTCGGGAGGAATGGGAGCGGTGGGGTTTTGTCGGGATGGCGGTGGATGTCGCTGAGCGTCCCTTCCAGCCTGGTGTCGCTGCATGGATTGATAGAGGGAGGGAGGGCTCGCTACCTGCTCTCCTGGAGGGAAGGAGACCCTCTGGCGCGGTAAGGCGGGGAGGGGGCGGGGTCAGCCCCGGTACCTGAGGCCACCGAGGTTAGCGCCGGGGCTGCCGGGGTCCCTCGAGGCCCTGCCCAGGCCGAGGGAGGGAGGAGCAGGCTGGGTTTTAGCATCTTCCCTGAGCGGAGCCCCTGTCAGTGCTGACCCCCGCTGGGGGGGCCGCCCCCCTGCTGCTTTGTGTTAGCGGCGGAAGAAGTTACGAAACAAAGCGCTCTGTGAGCGCGAGGGACCAGGTTCCCTCCACAGGAGCAGCAGGAAGGGCTCCCCTGGTGAAGATTACTTCTAAGAATGGCGAGGGGAAGGTGCAACCTCCTCTGAGGTCCTCTGGAGAGTGACCTGACCACGATCACACAGCTCGTGCCAGGTGTCAGAGGCCAAGTTTGAACTCAGGTCCTCCTAGCTGCCCCTAGTGACCCGGCTTCTGGTGTGTCAAGGCTGTGAGATTTGTGCCTCTCCGCGGCTTGGGGGAAGTTCTGGGGACTGTCTGGGTCAGAGCACGTGGGATCTTTGTTGTTTGGGCAGTCTCCATACCGGGACTTCCTATGCCCACAGAACTGCTGGTCCGTTTAAAAGGGGTGGGGATTAAACAGAAGCCGGGTCCTAAGGAAGCAACTTCAGATTGGGGGGAGCTGTAGGTGACAAGATGAAACGTCACGTCACGTCACGTTTGGGGCTTCATGGGTGTTGTCCTGGAAAGATTGTAAAGGAGATCCCATGTTTAAGGCACTGTAGACTCAATGAAGACTGAAGAAACGCTCTCCAGAATCTTAGATAGGAACTCATACTGCCAGCTTCAAGAGTGATGAAATGTGTTTGAAATAAACACCCAATGGAGGGAGGGGAAAGAGATGGGCGGATGGCGCGATGTCTGTGAGCTGGCTAGGAACGAGTGTCACGTGTGAATGGAGCACTTGTAGGTACTGATCTTTACAAAACCAGAGCTGTAGGTTCAGAGCTGGAAGGCATTTCGTTGGTTATCCATTTTAACTCATAACTGGAAAGCATCACTACTACAAGTGTGGTCATTCAGAGCTATGAGCAAAGACCGCAGATGAAGGGGACTTAACTACTTTCTACTGTTGCTTCTACTTAAACATTCCAGGATTTTTCTTCCATGAGACATTCTTTTAAAAACTTGAGGACTATCCTATCCCTAGTAAGTCTTCCTTTGTTCTGGCTAAAAATCCCCACTTCCTTCAAACCATCCTTCCATGGCATCATCCTAGTAGTTTTTAGTTGGACTTCTTCTTGCTTATCCGTCTCATTCATGGGCCCAGAAGGGAACAGATCATCCCAAATGCATCCTGATCAGGGCATTTATGCCATCACCTCCTTATTTTGGAAGGATGGCTCTCCGTGCAACACAAGATGACCTTAGATTTTTTTTTAGTTGTTTTAACACAAAAGTAGCTTCTTCAATATTTAATTGGACTGTTTGTACCACATTCTCACATAATTCCTCATCTGTTGCCTTGGAACTGTCAGTCTTAGGTGCACGAATCATCTTAACACTCTAGATCATCAGTTATTTGGGGGTAGGGATGGTGACCCCTTTTTCTTTTAAACCTTCCTATCACGCAGGTAATAAGTGTCAATAAAGTTGGATCTGAACTAATTCCAAGCCTAGTGCTCTATTCACTATGCCACCTAGCTGCCCCATTGGTTCAAGCAATAGATATTTCATAACTGTTTATGGAATCAATGAAATAAGTAGACATGCAAGAAAACAAGTGTTGAGAGTTTGTGATTTTAGTATTGATCCAGTGAATTTCAAAAAGGTTTGTGCTAAATGGCTTTTATTTCAGAAATTTAAGATACTGGTGAACTTTAGTACAATGTTGTGATGTATTACAATATGATTAAATTACACATTCTAATCTGATTATATTTCAGGTTCAGCTGTCCTAACTCTTCTTTTGGCCGGCTATTGGGCACAGCAGTATTTGCCACTGCCTACTCCTAAAGTGATAGGCATTGATCTTGGTACCACCTACTGTTCAGTTGGGGCATTTCTTCCTGGCACAGGAAAGGTGAAGGTCATTCCAGACGAAAGTGGTCATAATAGCATACCTAGCATGGTATCTTTTACTGAAACTGATGTTCATGTAGGATATGATGGATTGGAATTGGCAGATTCAAATCCACAGAACACAATATATGATGCCAAACGATTCATAGGAAAGATTTTCACCCAGGAAGAACTGGAGACAGAAAGTAGTAGATACCCATTTAAGGTAAGAGATTATCCAATAAGTCTGATACCTCCTTTTCTTCCCTTGACTCAGAGATAAAGAACTTGTGTGATTATAAATTGTGTCTGTGTGTGTCTCTCACTGGTTCCTATATTGTGATTGATCTTTGGACAACCTTTATTAAGTGTCTACTCCAGGCACGATGCTAGGTTGGGGGGAGCATGAACACATGATTACATATAATAAATTGCACATAAGTGAGAATGAGAAAGGACTACAACATGGATATTAGGAACTACTGTAAGCATCTAGAAAGAAACAATTCAGATATCATGGAGCCACAGTTAGGATTATACAAGATTCAGCAGCTTCTGCATTAAAGAAGCCGAGGACCTGGAATATGATATTTTGGAAAGCAGAGGAGTTGGGATTACAACCAAGAATCACCTGCCCAGCAAAACTGAGTCTCATTCTTCAGAAAAAGAAATATTTCATGTGATAGAGGACTTTCAAGTATTCCTAATTAAAAGAATAGAGCTGAATAAAAAAATATTGATCTGATATAACACTCGAGAACCTTTAGAAGGAATGAAAAGAAAGAAGAAAGAGAAAACATAAGAGATTCAACAAGGTTAAACTGTTTATTTTCCTATGTTGCAAGATGATATCTGTAACTTTCAAGAACTTTATCACGATAAGGGCAATTAGGACTATATACATAGAAAAAAGGTGTGGATGTGAGATGATTGCGATGAGATGATATCCCAAAAAACAAAATTAAGGAATGAGAAAGAAGCTTGCACTGGGAGAAGAGGGAAGGGGGAGATAGAATGGGGCAAATTATCTCACATAAAAGAAGTGTGAAAGAGCTATTACAATGGTGGGGAAGATGGGGTTGTGGGTAGCAGGCAATGTTGAACCTTATTCTCATCAGAATTGGCTCAAAAAGAGAATAACATACACACTCAGTTGGATATAGAAATCTGTCTTACCGTATAGGGGAGTAAAAAGGGATGAGGATGGGGTCTGGGGGTGGGATTCCTGCTAGAAGGGAGGGCTGATTGGAGGAAGCGTTGGTCAGAAGTAAAGCACTTGTGAGGAACAACAGGGTGAAAGTAAGAGAGAGAGAAAATAAGGTGGAGGAAATAGTATTTAGAATGTAAAGCAGCAAGATAAATGGGAAAGTAGCTTGGGCACATATTTTTCTACTACAGAAGTCGGTTATCGCTTGGAGCTTGAGTTTTCTGTAAAATAGTGTGAATAACTATATGTTTCTCAAGAGTTGTCATAAGGAAAGTGCTTTGCGAACCTTAAAGTGTTAAATGAATGTGCATTATTATTCTGTAAGACAACAGTAAACCTGAATTTTGGCTGTGAAGTTATCATTTAAGAGGATTAGCAGCAGGATTAAAGTAGAGTGGTAATTCTGATTGTCAAAAGACTTGCTGTCAGTGCTCAAAAGTGAAGGATATACAGGCCCTTGGTTGTTTATATTATCTACCCAGGAGAGTAAAAGAATATAAGTTAATTTATTTGGTATTTGAAAGTGAAAGAATGTAAGTCAATTAATTTAGCATTTGGAAGAAATTAGTGTTTGAGACAGAAAGGGTTGGGGAAGGGGAGGAAAAGGTTGCTATTTGCCAGACTCCATATTACTTAAATCTGTAAGATTTTTTCCCGTAATTTTTAAAAATCATATTGCTTTTACATAATGATTTTGCCAGTTTTTGTCTTGTATCATCAACGAGTACAGAGTATCTAATTTCTAGCACATACTAAACAAATGCTTATCAGTTGATTATATTGTGAAAAGTGAATGAAGCAGAGATAAGAGGAAATGTACATTGTAATATGTTTAATTTCTTTTTTTCTTTTTGACCTTGTACAAAGGACCTTTTATTTTTTATTTTGATGCCTTTTGTTTGTTTCTGAATGTCTCTCCCTTTTCGCCTACCCACTGATCCACACCTTTTAACAAAAATTAAAGCTTTGAAACGACAGCCAATCAAAAAGACATCAACCAAATATGGCAGCATAGACAGTTTCTACACTGTTAAGTCATTCACCTCTGCAAGGGAAGAAAGGAGGGGTATTTTCTTATCTCTTCTTTGGAGACAAACTTGGTCATGTTTGTTATTGTTCTTTCCATTTATATTGTTATAGTTACTGTTTTAAAAAAAATCTTTTTTTCCCTCATATCTGAAAGAAATCAGATTCTAGGTTTGAAGCCATGGCATTTGAATCTTAATGACTTTATTTTTTGAGCCTCTTTATTTGCCACCTTATTGTAGAAACACAAAAAACCTTCACTAACTTTCCTCTTAACTTTTTCATAGAAATGTAGAGTTATCAAAAAAATGAAAATATTTTAAAGAGAATCTCTAATTTTTTGGAACTATCTTGGGATTATTTCCTCTTATCCATTAAGCTGTTTCACTGTTAGATATTTCCTTAGCTATAAATATGGCGAGAGAAATAAAAGAATATTAAATTCAGCCAATAAGTTTTCATCTTATTAACAGTTTTAGAAGATGAGCTTTAAAATTACTGGCTAAATACAATTTGGGGATTACTTCTGAATTAGTTACTTTGTTTTTAGTATATACTACAGCAAATAATAGTGGACTCTGTTCTTTTTAATATATTTAATATTAGCACTTGGACATCCTAGACAATGATGCTTTATAATACTGGTCAAAAATCTTTGTATTCACCAGTTTTTAAAAATTGTGTTACATTATGAAAAGTGAACAGAATTAACAAACTCCTTGTACTGCCTTATATTGCTTGGGGCATGCCACTTACCCTAAAATCGTTGGTATAAGCACAGACAGTGGCCTGTTTCTAAATTGTGGTCCAATTTGTTTATAAAGAATAGTAATGTAATGCCTAATCAGCACAGTACAATGTGGATAGAGGGCCAACCTTGGAGTCAGGAAGACCTGTCTAGCCTCTGATACAGACTGGCCTAATTTTAATGGCCAAGTCACTTAATCATTCTCTCAGTGCCTCAGGCATCTTCCTAACCTTCTAAATTATGGATGGGCTGCTGAGCTTCATTAGTAAGAGTAGTTTCTACCAGTGAGAGTTCCCTACCCAGATACAATTACAGATACTGATCAAATTTGGGTTTTCAAGACTGCTGCTTTTGGTAGTTCCATAGTACTGAATCCTTTTATATAAAGAAAACACTCTGGGATAGGACAGTCATTGTGATGGACTTTTCTACAAAGTGTTGTGAATTGTTGATTACTTAGTGCCAGTTTTCATTGGAAAAGCAGAACCTGCTATCCCCAGAATATTTGTTCTCTGGTGAAACTGCCACATTGTTGATCCACATATTCAGGTTTCAAAATCTGTATAGTCCATGATAGCAGCAGTAAGGGACCCCAATATAAAGGCCTTTTATGATAAGCCACAGTGGCAGCAATTAAGCAATGTTTGCTATTTACATGAGAACACAGTGAGGTGAGAAAATATTTCTATAACTACATAGTAATGTTCTTTCAATATGTGCTCATTTTGATGTATATATGCAAATGAAAACATGACTAACTTACTACCCATTCAACTGTTTATACTTTGTATTTATTTTGCTTATGTCTGATTTTGCCAGAGAACAAAAGACTTAGATATTAGCAGATCTAAAAAAATAAGTTGGTTATTGATTAATTTAATGGCTAATTAGGTAGCCAGGTAGGGCAGTAGTTTCAGTGCTGGACTTTGCATCAGGAAAACATGAGTTCGGGTCCTTCACTCAGTCACTGTTCCCCTTTCCTCATGTGTAAAATGAGGGGATTGGATTTGAGGGCTTGTAAGGTCCCTTCCAACTCGCAATTTCTGATCCTCTGATCGTGAATTTATGAAGTGAGCACATGACAGAAAGCTAAGCAGTTTTGTGCAGTTTCCTTTTTGTCTTAGAAGGCCTCTGTTTCTTCTTGGTAGCTCATGATGTGTATTTGCAGGTTTTAAACAAGAATGGAACAGCTGAGTTTTCTGTGACACGAAATGGGACTATCACTGTTTCTCCAGAATATATCGGCACCCAGCTACTCTTGAAGCTGAAGAAAATGGCAGAGGACTACTTCGGGATGCCAGTGTCCAATGCCGTTATTTCTGTGCCAGCAGAATTTGATCTAAGGCAGAGAAACTGTACTGTTCAGGCTGCTAATCTCGCAGGTAGTACTTTCGTTGTGTTTCTCTTTATGATTGTGTTTGCTTGTTAAGCATATTATATTCCTTACAGTCAGGCAAGTGGCCCTGCTTCATACTCAGAGGCCGTAAAAAGGGTCGTTTGTACCCAGATCCTTCAGTTCTTACATATGTAAATTAGTTCATGGCAAATTCAGAAATTGTTTTTGTTTTGAGGAGGGGGCATATTTTCTTTATTAACAGTGTTCAGTGTTGCAAGAATAGTGCATATAAATATTAAGATAGTTAATTTTTCACAGCAGATTTTATTTCCACAGACAATTCTCAGCAATGGTGTTCAAATCAGCAGACCTCATTATTTCATATTTTTGAGATGTCTAATGTACTCACAACTTTGGAAGTTTGCTCATAGTTATCACCAACCTCAGGGAGTTATTTGTCTTGATAGGTAGAATCCTTTCACATAAGCAAAAACCCTCAGCTTTGGAAGGAGCTCAGAGCCTGTTCAGTCCAATCTGTGCCCAACTGAGAGTCCTTTGTACATTGGAGGACATCTAGCGAAGTGCACACGCTCTCCTGCTATGTTGGACACATACAGCAGTTTGGAAGTTTTTCATCACAACAAGCCTAACTCTTTCTCTTTGCAGCTTCTTTCCATGATTTTTAGTTCTGTCCTCTGGGGGCCAAACAGAACCAGCCTAATGTTTTAAATATTTTTTTTTAAATAATAGTATTCGTTTAATTAACACTTTAAGGTTTACAAAGGGCCATACAGGTTTTCTCATTTATTTTCCATATGACAGTCCTTCAGATACTTGAAGATAGTCATCATGTTATATCTACCCCGTACCTACCAGATTTTCTCTTCTCCATGTTAAATAATTCCGTTTCCTTCAAATAAGCCTTGATTGTTATTATTTCCAGGCTTTATCCTTCTAGTTCCTTGCTCTCAGTCAGTGCCCATCGAAAAGTATTTTGCATAGAACTGAACACAGTACTCAAGATGGTGTTTGACCGCAGGGTTCTCGTGGCCTCCTTTGTTTGAAAGAATATTTCTCTTTATTTAGTTTAGGATCAAATTATCCTTTTGGACATCCCAGTGTGTATCCCATGCTCTAACTGACTTTGTCCTTAGCAGTATTTAGCTTCCTTTAAGATATGGGTCCTTTTAATTGTTAGCATTCTTTTGCTTCACATATTATCATACATTCACTCATCCATTGACACATTGAAATCCTTCAGTAAAATGTAATTTTATTAAAAGCAGGGTCAATTTTTGCTTCAATCTTTCTGTCCTTAGCCTTATATGTAGTAATTTATCCATAGTGCCTTAATAAGTGTTTATGGGATTGAATATAGCATTATTACTTCACGTAGAGCTTGAAGTCTGCTAAAACCTCCATATTCTTATAGGAAAAAATGCTATATGGCCACCATTCCCCCAATATGGATTTGTGATTTTTATTTTTAACTAAACTATATATATATATATAAAATGTCTTGCAAATTCGATATACATCATAGTTTTGCTTCTATCCAAGTGTCCCAATTCATTACAACTGGAATCCCCAACATTTCCGGAGAAGAGGCAGGCACATGATCCTAAAATAAAAAGTAGACCTTTATTATATGTGCATTTAAACTCACAAAAGAATGCATAAAGCTTAATTTGAGACACTCAGATGCATTGAGAGAAGCATTTCAGGGGAAGAGGGGTTACGGGCAAAGGTTACGTGGAGATTAGTCAGTGAAGAGATAATACACCAAGGTCACAGCTTCTGGAAACCATAGTAACATTGTATTTTTTCCTCAGCTCAACCACTGGATGATATGGGATGAGATTATATTCAGGAGGACAAAACAGATCAATGATTTTGTGAGAAGCTTCTTCTAGACTTGATATCCAGCTTCAGTTCAACAAACAAACTTTATTAAGCATCTGCTGTGTGCTGGGTGCACAAAAACCCAACCAAAAATGGTCCGGTTCCCCAAGGAGCTAAACATTTTAATGTGAAGATACACATAGACAGAGAAGTAGATACATAGCATATATATAGAAAACAGGAGGAAGAGAGTGTGTCAGCGAAGGGGATCAGGAGAGGTCTAACGTAGGGGAATCCGAGGTCGCGTTTTGCAGGCTGCTGGGTAGTTAGAGTCAGGGATGAGGGCGACTGCTTTGCAAAAGCATGGTGGTAGAGGAGATAATGTTCTGTTGGGGAATGGCAATCCAACCAGTTTAGTAGAGAAACTGTACTTATTATGAAAGAAGACTAGAAAGGTGGATGGGAATAATAATGTAAAGAATTTTAAATGGCAGGTTAAAGATGTTTTATTATAACCCTAGAGGTAATACAGCCAGAGCCGTGTTTTGATCGTATTAGACTGATGGAACTTAGTTTTCAGTTTTTGTTGATTACTCTTGGGGCCAGCCTTTGGCTGCATTTCACTGTCCGGCCTGGTTGTGGCCGTCTTCCACCTTTTTCTGAAGACATGAGACTGCTTTGTTCCCATGCCTGCTTTCAGTAATTAGAAGCTTACTGCCAAAGAGCCAGTGCAGACAGCAGCAGAGCACCAGTGATATATGCCAGAGGAAATATAACAGGAGTTACCAACAACTTTGTATTTTTTCTCCTCACCTAGGTCAGCATTTTGGAAGTTTTCGAAGCCTGCCCTTGTCTGCTCTCTCTGCAGTCTGTTTTCACACACCCTTGCACAGGGTTATTGGAGGAAAGTGTTTTGCAAACCATGAGGTGCTATTTAAATGAATTGTCATGAATTCTTTTGGTCTTGGCAACATATTTTTAAAAAATGCAACCTGCTCCCCTTCTTCGGTGACAGTGGAGGGTAAGGTAAAGAAGGGACAGAAGGCACCAAAAGTATGTCGTAGTCTTATCTACCAATACCAACTTAGCTCTTAGTGATAGCCAATCTCCTTTTGGAGGAGCCCCCACCTCCATTCAGTGGAAAACAGACAGGAGTTAAGCAGGGTTACAGGACAGTGGCATATATTGATTAACATCTGAATCTCTGGAGGGTGTACTCACATGATCCCACCTGTAAGTGTTATTGTCAAGCCCTTTAACCTGTTGTCAAGGCTTGTCTGACTCTTTGTGACCCTTGGCAAAAATACCAGAATGGTTTGCCATTTCCTACTCCAGCTCATTTTATGGATGAGGGAACTGAAGCAAACAGGGTTAAGTGACATGTCCAAGATGACACAACTAGTAAGTGTTTGAGGCTGAATTTGAACTCGGATCTTCCTGACTCCAGAGCCAGCACTCTATCCACTGCTCCAGCTAGCTGCCCTTGTAATAATAAGGTAGCCACAGAGAAACAATGGAAAATTCTAGTACCTCATTGATACCCAAGAAATTCTTAAATGCCTAGGTATTCAGTGTTCTTAGTGCATGTTTGCTCTCCTGTCACCTCAAAGAATGACTTTCTGATATATTGTCTGTGACATTAGTCACTTTTAAATTTTAACTCCATTTGACTTATTGGCATTTCCTAACATTTTCATTAACAAGATGTTATTTTACTTTTAAAAGTTTATTTCTGTCTACTTGAACCAATAATTTTTCCCTAAACTTCTCTCTTCTTTCTAGGCTTGTGTTTTTTGCATGTTCTCTCTCTGTCTTGCTCTCTCTTCACTCCTCTGTCTTGCTCTCTCTTCACTCCTCTGTCTTGCGCTCTCTCTTCATTCCTCCCCACCTCCAGTCGCCCCCATCCCCCTAGTGCAGTGATATCCAACTCAGATAGAATTTAATTCCTGCAGGCTGCATATTGACTCAGAAAAACACATATGACTGTTATCTGTCTTGGCTAGTATTTCTGTTTCTTTTGTTAAACATTTCCCAATTGCATTTTAATCTGGTTTGGGCCATACTAGGGAGTTTGACTGCCTGAATTAGACGTCTTATCCCTGCTACATCAAGCTCAAGAGTGTTGAAAACCAAATAATTCATTTTGCCCTAGAATCTCCCTCCTATCCTTAATGTCCATCAATGGTATTTCCATACCTGTAATCCTTGTGCCATGTACTCCAGAAAACAAGTTATCAAGCAGCTACCTTGGGAGGGAGGGTTCTCCTTTACTAGAGTTCCTAAAATGGAGGCTAGCCCTTTTGGAAGGGATTTCTATTCAGGTACATATTGTATGAGTTCTGAGACCCTTTCTAACTCTGAGATTCTCTCCTTCAAGGGAAGATTTTAGTTGGGACTTAAAGGAAATCTGGGAAATCTGTAGTCAGTGAAGGAAGGGAGAGCATACTAAGCATGAGGGACAGCCAGTGAGAATGCCCAGAGCCTAGAGATGGATTATCTTATTCATGAAATAGTCAGAGGGCCAGAATCTGGATCAAAGAGTGTCAGAAAGTAAAATATAAAAAACTAGAAAGGTAGGAGGCTGCCGGTTATAAAAGGCTTTGAATTCCTGTTTGCTCCAGGGGGCAATAGAAAGCCACTGGAATTTATTGAGTTGGGGGAGGAGGGACGATATAATTGGACCTCTGTTTTAGGAAAATCACCTTAGTGACAAAATGGAGAATGAGCTGGAGTGAGGAGAAGCCTGAGGCAGGCAGACCCCACTAGTGGGCGGTTCCAATAATCCAGGTGTGAGATAATAAGGACCTGCAACTAAAGTGAAGTGAAGGCAAAGTCAGAGCAGAGAAGGGGATGTTGCAAAGGCAAAGTCAGCAGGCCTGGGGGCTGAGAGATAGTGAAGAGAGAATTCAGGATGACTCATAGACTGCATGCCCGAGGGTCTGGGGGCATGGTATTGCCCTCTACAGTAATTGGAAAGGTGGGAGCAGAGGGGATTTTGGAGGAAAGAATGAGTTCTCCTTTGGACATGGCGAGTTTGAGATGTCTATTGGACATCTAGTTGTGGATGTGTGAAAGGCAGTTGAAGATGAAAGACTGGAAATCGGACAGATTGGGACAGGGTAGATAAATTGAGAATTATCGGCATAGAAATGGCAGCAAAATCCATGGGAGTTGATGGAATGACCAAGGGAAGTAGTTACAGAAAGAGAAGGGAAGAGGGCACAAGACAGAATCCTGAGGGCCACCCCCAGCTAGAGAGCATGATTTGGAGGATGATCACCAAAGGAGAAAGATTAGGAGGAGAACCAGGAGAAAGTGGTTTTCTGAATACCTAGAGACAAGAGAATGTCAAGGAGAGCATGATCAGCAGTGTTAGAGGTTACAGAAAGATCAAGGAGAGTGAGAACTGAGAAAAGACCGTCATTAGAAACTTTGGAGAGAGCAGTTCTGGCGGAATGATAAAGCCAGAAGCCAGAGGGATAAGAGAGGGAGAGGAGAGAAAGTGCCTTTTTGAGGAGTTTAGCTAACGTAGAAAAGATACGGGACAATAGTCAGAGATGGAAGGCTCAAATGAAGGGGTTTTTCAGAGCAGAGGAGACATGGGCCTGTTTGTAGGCAGCAGGAAATGATCCTAAACGTGACGAGATTGAAAATTCGTCAAAGCGTGGGGACAACAGAGGGTACAGCCTGTTGGAGGAGATGGGATGGAATGGGGTCACTTGAATAAGTAGAGGGGTTAGCTTTGGGAAGGAGTAAGGCCACTTCATCATGTGAGACAGAGGTGAAGGAGAAGGGGGCAAAGGCATCTGGGTGATGGGAGAAGAGAAAGAAGGGAGGGATGGCAGGATTGTCTAGCAGCATTAGGACCCAGCTGAGGTTATGTAGCCTTAATTTGTAGTGGGCCCAGTCACCGTCATCCAGTGGCTCCTGTGTAGACATGCAGATGATGAATGGCAGGAGTGATTCAGTAATATATACTCAACAATAGTATATATAATAGCATCTGTAATCAGTATACATGTATGGTCAGTAATATGATAAAGGGAGGACAGTTAAGAGTCGAGTTGGTTTTCCATGAAGTCAAGATGGGGAGAAGAGGAAAGAGTAGCTAGTGCAGGCTGGATGGCCTGAGAGAATCGAGTGGTCAGAGGATTGGAGGTCACGGTGTAAGAGGAGACAGAGGGAGAGGTAAACAAGCCAGTAGATTGTGATTGGATAATGAGAGCGTGGGTGGCAGCAAAATCGAAGGTATGGACATCTTTGTGTGAACCTGAGCCATGGGCTCACAGGAGGTGAGTAGTGTGAGGAGCTGAGGGTAGGCGGGTATCAGACTCACTGAGGAACCAAGAGTCACCTGGAGGTCTGTAGACAACAGGTGCCAGGATTTTGATCGGGTCGGGGCTATGAATAGCAAGCATTAAACTCAAAGGAAGAGAGGTTACTGAGTGATGGAGGAAGGGGGAGAGCCTTGGTATTCTGACTCCTGCACCTCGACCAAGGAGCCAAACAAAATGAGTGAGGTTGTAGCCAGTGGTGGAGAAAGTGGCCGGGGAGGCAGAAAGCCCTTAGCACAGTACCTGGCGTATAGCACGTGCTTCCCTTTCCCCGTTGCAAAGCAAATGCATCACTAGAGTTTAGGGCCTTCTATATCTGACTGCACTTTAACTCTCCAGTCTTCTTTCACAGTATTTATTGTATTTTCTAACCAAATGAATCCCTGAGTATTCTGCCCCACCCCTCCCAAACAGTTCCCATCCTGGCCTGCTGCTTTGATCATTCATGTGTAAGCTTCCTCAGAGTAGGTATTACTTGATTCTTCCTATTCCTAGCACCTGGTAAGTAGGAGGCGTTTAATTCATTGATTCCCTGGTCTGCGTTTATCTCATGGCAGTCCTTGAAGCTTCAGCTCCACTGTGGGAGGTCCCCCTCCTCTGGGAGGCCTTCCTTGATTCTCTGTAAATGACTGCTCCCTCGTTACTGCTTTTCTCTTTCATCTTCTAGGTCTAAAAATCTTAAGAGTGATTAATGAGCCCACAGCTGCAGCTATGGCTTATGGACTTCACAAGGCGGATGTTTTTAATGTCTTGGTGGTAGATTTGGGTGGAGGAACACTAGATGTCTCCTTACTCAACAAACAAGGAGGAATGTTTTTAACCCGAGCCATGGCAGGTAAGGAGATTTTATGGAGGTTCCAGTCATAACGCCTGTCTAGGCTGATCGTTTGTTTTATATTCATTGTCTTTATTTTGGTAATATGAGTAACTTCCACCATCATCTGGAGGCTTACAATTGAAGTGTATCCGTAAAAGTTCTGATTTGCTTTTTCAAACCTTGTCTACTCTGATACAGTCCAAAGTACAGTATAAAAGTATAGCATGTATAGCCTATTATAGCACATTAATGTAGTTAAATTATTTTTGTACAGCAAGGAATATATGAAAGGGAGTGAACTCCTTAAAAAATTCATAGAATCGGTTTCTTAATTTTGATAAACTGACACGGAACATTTTTTACTGTCCCCTCCTCTTGAATCTCTTGCTCGCTTATTACTCCTGTCTCACCCCTGGATTACTCCTGTCACCTACTTCCTTCCTTCCTATGCACATGCTGTTGAATGGAGCTGGAGGAAATCATGGAGAGTGTGTTGACTGGGTTTACTACACATTTATGCTATTTACTCTCAACTGAGTCTTCACTGAAGCACAGCACACATTGTATTCCTACCTAAATCTGTTCACTCTCCCATTCCATAACAGCTGTTCTGGACCTTCTCATCTTTACACAGGCCTCCATTGAAAAAAAAAATCAGAGCTATTCAATAAAAGCTTCCTTTTTTCCCCTCCCTCATTTTTTGTCTCTTAGACATCTTTCCTGACTGTTTTCCCCTTCTTTTGAGACTCAGATGAAGAGGTGGCCCTTCTCTTTGCCAAAGCCACGCCTTCTCTATGCACCCTTGGCTTCTCACAGCAGGTTACCCCCACTATTGTCTCCACTCTCTTCAGTCTTCAGTGTCTCCATTAATACTGGCTTCTTCCCTGCCATCTAGAAATTCTCCCATTTCTCCTCTCTTTCATAAACCTTCACTTGATCCTATTATGCCTATCAACTGTTGTCTTATATCTCTTCTCTATTCAGCTAAACTCCTTGAAAAAGCTCATTAGTGCCTCTCCTTCCTTTCCTCTCAGTTTCGTACAAACTTTTTGACCACATTATTTAGTTGAACCTGCTTTTTCCAGTTACGGTAATCTCTTAGTCAACAGCTTAAATGGTCTTCATCTTTCTTGACTGATGCGATTTTATACTAGCTCCTCTCTCTCTCTCCGTGACATTCCTCTCTCCTGGTTCTCCTGTCTCTCTGCTCTGAGTTCCCACCAGCTGTAGTTGCCCCATGCCGTGTCCTAGCCCCTCTTCTCTTTTTGTTCCATGTGATATCCCTTGGCAATCCCATCATTTCCCATGGGGGAGGGGGATTCAGTTTCTATGTAAGTGATTCTCAGAACTATGCGTCTAGTCCTAGCCTCTCTCCTGAGCTGAGGCCATGCATTACTAGTTTCCTTTGAAGCATCTTTAACTAGATGTTTTACAGGCATCTCAAACTCCATCTGTCCGAAACAGAACCTTTACCTTTTCCCTGCCTTGCACCTTCTCATTTACTGTCAAAGGCACCATTCATCCTGGTCAGTCCAACTCATAATCTTTGTCATCCTCCCCTGTTCACTTTCATCCCTTTTCATCACTTTCTCCCCTAATCTCTTGTTAAATCTTGCCAGTGTTATTTTCAGAACATCTCTCCCACATGTCTCCTCCTCTTTACTCACATAGCCACAATTCTAGTTCAAGCCCTTATCACCTCTGACCAGACTGTTTCAATAGCCATGTATCTCGATTTTCTGTCCCAAGCGTCACCTTATACCAGTCCATCTTCTCAGCTTTCAAGGTGAGTTTTCTAAAGCCTAGGTATGGCCATGTCATGCCCTACCCCTCTTCAGTGAGCTCTGGTGGCTCTCTGTTATCTCCCAGATTAAATATAAAGTCACCTTTTTGGCCTTTAAAGCCCTTCATAACTTGACCCCCTCTACCTTTCCAGTCTTCTTATACTTTACTCTCCTCCACAGTCTGTGATCCATTTAAAAGAAAAATTTTCTTTCAAAGTAGACCTTGGAAAATAATGTTCGTTAAAGCAAAACTGTATTGA
Source organism: Petaurus breviceps papuanus (assembly GCF_028583685.1). Classification (NCBI taxonomy): domain Eukaryota; kingdom Metazoa; phylum Chordata; class Mammalia; order Diprotodontia; family Petauridae; genus Petaurus; species Petaurus breviceps. Next base: position 27,258,696 of record NW_027187361.1, on the reverse strand, counting down.
TCCCAACGATAATTTGAATTCTCATATTCCATTTTCTTTTTGTTTTTGTTTTTTTAACTTAGGAAACAATAAACTTGGAGGTCAGGACTTCAATCAGAGATTGCTTCAGTACTTATACAAGCAGATCTATCAGACTTATGGGTCCTTGCCTTCCAGAAAAGAGGAGATCCATCGATTAAGACAGGCTGTGGAAATGGTCAAGTTGAATCTGACTCTCCACCATTCTGCCCGGATTTCAGTGTCGCTTACTATAGGGGAAGCAAAGGCTTCAGAGGGTACTGCACAAAATAAGGAACACAAGAGTCAACCTGCAGAGGACAAACTGTTCCCAGAAAATGCCCATCATGAGAATGTTATGTTTAGAGTGAACCCTTCTGAAAGAGATGGAGAACTTAGGCAGGTTCTTTTTGAAACAGAAATCTCAAGGAAACTATTTGATACATTGAATGAGGATCTCTTTCAGAAAATTCTTGTGCCCATTCAGCAGGTGCTGAAAGAAGGGAATCTGCAGAAGACTGAGATTGATGAAGTGGTCTTGGTAGGGGGCTCTACGCGTATTCCTCGAATACGCGGACTAATTCAAGAATTCTTCGGAAAGAGTCCCAACACATCTGTGGACCCCGACCTAGCTGTTGTGATGGGAGTGGCTATTCAAGCAGGGATTGATGGTGGATCTTGGCCTCTTCAAGTCAGTGCCATAGAAATTCCCAATAGACATTTAAGAAAGACCAACTTCAATTGAATTAATCCTCACCTAGTGACCATTTTCTCTTTAACACAACAAAGTGTAAAAGTAAAGCTAAGATACTTTAATGAAGATAATTCTCAGACATACCTAGACATTGACAAATTTTACATAGCACTTAATTTATTCAGATTAACTGTATCCCCAGGCTAATTGATCCTTTTCCAAAGAAAAGAACTACTCAAAAGTGATGCAATTTAAATGAATTCTCATGTGGGGATCATCTAGAATATAGGCTATATAGGTCAGAAAGGATCATATGCATTATTTATAATTGTATTTTGTAAAAAGAGAATAGTGCTGTTTATTAAGATACTCGGTTTTCTACTAAATTTTATTAGTGGAAGTTGTCGTATTGTTTACTTGGTAAGCTAGTATGTTTCTAGTAGCTTACTGTTACTAGTACTTTGAAATATCTGTGCTACAAGTGTTGCTGTGACACCTGGCTCCAGCCCCAGGTATTTACAGTAAATAGAAGATAAAGCATAACAGTATTAATACAGATAGCATCTACAATGCTCATCATCACCTTACCCAAACTATTCTTGTTAAGTTGATGAAAAATCGGCCTTCATAAGTCAGAGTGTGTCTTATAAATATTTGTTGATGTGTTTTGTTTTAAAGAACTAATGGAAAAATACCAAAGATGAAGTAAATTATGGGAGAAATTGTGCTTTCTTGTAGTTTTGAAACTGTAAATTTTTGGGTTTTGGAGCTTCAAGTACTCTTTTTCAGAGGTGTTTAAAAAGTTTCCTAATGCTCAGATCTCCATATTGTTTAAATTTTTAACCCGAAAACAAATGTCAAAATTATCTAAAATATTTGAAATAGTTTTAATAAAACATTTAAAAATTTTGGACATACAGAAACTGATTTTTCCCATAATTTGAAAATGTCTTAGAAAAAGAAAGTACTAGCATGGGTCCTTTAGGCAATGACTTTGCATCCTTCATTACATTTGAACCTTTAAGAAAATGAAGCAAAGTCTAAACACACACACAGAGCCTTGTTAATGAGTAAGGAATGTAATTTTTAATGTTTAAAACTCTCAAAAAGTGTTTATTTAGATCTACAGTGGAAATATGCACGATAGAAATGCCATTCTTCACATTCCTCAATATCCATTCTTGCATTTTCTACCTCTCAACCTAATGTAGACTAGGAAGGCAACTCGTTACCTACAGGTTCCCCCATGCAAATTGGGGAAGCAGGACAGGGTTTTGGAGGCTCTGAGCTCTGCCTATTCATAGCTATTTCATTTGATGAACGTGGTTTATATGAGAAAAACAGGACGCACATCTTGTATGGGATAATTTATATGTAAATAAATGTTTTCCCCCGTTTAAGAATATAATGCATTTCAGATGTGTATATATAGCTAATGGTTTCTAGTTTATGATATTTTTTTTAGCAAAGTCCTTACATAGTTACAGAAAGAGAACGAATTATTTATTTTTTATCAGAGGGAACACTTGGTACTGTATTTTGGCTCAAACCACTAAATTAGCAACAGATTTTGAATTTAACAAATTGTATGTAATAGATAATGCAGATTTTTTTATCTGTACAAATGATTCTGTATCTCAGTAAATCTTTCAGTTTTTTTTTTTTAATTGTGCACTTTATTCTCCATTCTGTACCATTCAGCTATACCACTATTTGGCAATCTGGTACCTATTTTGTGGAATACATAGCAGATGGGAATAGTAGCTTTTGGGAATGAAGCTGAAGCCACACGTGCAGCCACTGGTAAAGGCAGGGAGTGTCATTGTCCAGCCTTAGTGCTAATCCTCAGGCCTTTCTTCTCATTCTTAAAACTACAGCATTGACATTTTCACAGTCAGGATAAAGAGCAAATGACCCCAAAATAGAAAAATGTTGCCAGTAACCAAACTAGGCAATTCCTGTTTATATACTATAATCCAAAAGTAATGAAATACTAAAAAGTGGAGTAAGTGAAAGCTTTTACTTTCTTAATAAAGTACTGTATTAATATTTGGAACAATTCAGTTAAATTGTAATTTTTAATAAATTTTATTGATGTACCCTTTTAAAAACAAGCACTTTTCAATAAAAACTACAAATTATTTTCTATATTCAGTTTGTTTCTGAGTGCCTTTGTTTTCTCCTTTGCTGATCTGCTAACCTTGCAAATGAGGAATACTTATGGCCTTAGAGATACTACAATCTAAGCATTTGTAAGTTGGAGTTCCCTATCATTTAATCGGATTGAGCATAATGATGACTTGTGTTGTGTTATGATACCCATCTTTATGATGAGGTCCTTTCTAAACCACCTTGGGAAGGGCCATCTAGCAATTACTGGCTTTTGAATAAAATTTTTATTTATATATATATATTTTTTTATCATATCGTTGGATCTGCCAATATCTCTCTTGTCACCTGCCAGAGAATCATCCCCAAAAATATTTTTTAAATAAAAAAAATAGGAAGAAGACAGAAAATCAGCAAAACAGGTCAGTATTTTGAAAAAATGAATATATATTCAGTGTGTCATACCAACAGACCTCCCACCTCTGTAGAGGAGTTGGATGGAGGTTTCTTCTCATAACCCTTTGGATCCATGCCTGTTCTTTGTAATTTTGCAGCATTTACTTTTGACTATTTTCCAATTGTTTCTTCCATTCATATTGTAGTCATTTTCTTTGTTGTCTCCTTGGTTCTGCTTTCTTTACTGTGCTTTAGGTCATGTAAATCTTAACATGCTTCTCTGTGTCCCTCATACCGGTATTTGTCATTTCTTTTAGCACATTGATATTCCATGACAGTCGTGTACCAAAGTTTGTTTGGACATTCCCCAGGCAATGGGCATCTCCTTTGCTGCCACAAAAAGTGCTGCCATAAATATTTTGGTTTATGGAGGGACTTTGTTCTTTTAAATTATCTCTTTGGGTTATCAACATAAATTAACGACTGATTCAGGGGAAAACGGACACACACAGCCTTTATGATTAACATAATTTTCTTAATTCCTGACAATCCACAAAACAATAAATCAAGCCCTAATTTGTAGTGTTTGCTGATTTCTGAGGCATAAATGCTCACCTCGAAAATTAAGTCAGTTTTTATGGGCCAATTCAAGCAGGCTTCTGCACATGCCTGGTTATGAGCCTTGTACTGGAATCTTTGGGTCAAATGGCTATATTGGGTGTATTTTAGTGACTTTGTATAATTCCAAGTTGCTTTACAAATGGTTGTACTGATTCATAACTACCAACAATGCCCTAGTGTGGCTATCTTCTCAACCTCTCCAAATAGGACTTCCCATCTTTGGTCATCTTTGCTCATTTGCTATATTTTAGGTGAAATTTCAGGATTACTTTGATTTATATTTCTCTTATTATTATTGATTCAAATCATTTTTCTTATATGGTTGTTAAGAACTTGCAATTCCTTTGAAAACTGTTGGTTTGTATCCTTTGACCACTTACACATTATGGGATAATTTTTGGATACGTAAGGGTGTGTATATTATATATATATATATACATATATATCATGTGTATGAGTATGTTTTGTGTGTGTATATGTATATATTGTATGTACGTTTTATCAATCTGAGAAATATGAAACAAGAATTTGTTATTATTGCTTTTTTCTTCAGATTTTCCTTCTCTTTGTGCTTTTGCATTTTGAATCAGTTCTTTCTTTTGTTTCTTTGTTGATGTTTGCCAATAGAGGTTCAAGTTTTTCTATTCTGCTGATTATTTCTGCCATGGAGGCATAAAGTCTGCTTTTGTGATTCTTATTTCTTATTTAGAAGTGTTCTCCTGTAGTTTATTCTTGTCTTGGGAATCATGCTTTCTTAGATCCTCTGCCGAATCACGGGCTGTGGCTTGTTTGCCAGTGGCATCAGCCACTGTTCTGTTAGTTGAAAAGGTGTGTAATTTGGTTTGGGGGCCCTAGTTGGAGTGCAGTGTCCCCGTGAAGTTAGAGCTCTCTTGTTGAGACATTTGCACCCAAGCTTTCACTGATCAAAGACTTGCTAGATATTAAGTGACTTCCCTGGGAAAAGAAAATACGGCTCTCAAGCATCATTTGGTTCTCAGCCCAGCCATGTTCCTCCCTGATATTGTGCCTTTGTTGTTATGACCTGGACCCCACAACGACCTTTCTGACAGAGCCCTGTCCACATCCCATATACTACAGGTCCCTCTTTTATGAGAGAGGGCCTCTACTCCACAGGCATCCAAAGTTTCTGATCATGACATTGGGCAGCCTCTCTGCCAGCTAACCTTAACACCTAAGCTGCAGAACTGATCGCACTTACACAAGCTGGACATTTGGCTGAGGGACAATGTGCAGCCATCTATCCTGACTTCCATTATGCTATTGGGAGGCCATGGTTGCACAGAGGTTTCTTGGCTTCTTGTGGTGAAGTCATTGCCCACAATACATCAGTGAACTTCCATCCGGCAAATCTGTTGTCCTGCCCACACTAATGGTATTTATCTTGTTTCAACAGCTAATAATTTGCTGCTGTAAAACTTACTGCCCTTGAGGGCCTCACATACATGGTCCATCTTTCTGCTTCTGATAATGTTGACCTTTCTCTATCTTACAATGACATTGCAATTGCAAAGTGGAAATAGCCTTTTCATGTCAATCAGGTGACTGGAAGGCAAGCCACTCTTCCCTTGGAGTTTCTATCACCTGGTATGTCTGTCCATAACGGGGGCCATTTTGGCACACAACAAGGGATTGTTGATATGTTAAGATGGGCCTGGGTTGCCCTTCAGGGTATCACCCCTGCTGCTGGTGTATTTGTCCTTCATGTCTTACTACATTTAATAAACCTGCATTCTGTGCCATTGTTTTCAGTGGCCAGCCCCTAGTTTACACTCCTTTTGAACACTTACAAATTGATTTCCTATGTATGCCTAAGATGGCCACTATAGGGCCCGCCTCATCGTTGATCAACTCACTCTTGGGTCAAGGCATTTCCTGGTCTTAAGGCCACAGTGAGTCTCATGGCTAAAATTATTCTCAAAGAAATTCTGCATTTTTGATTTGACTTTCCTGCTTTCACTGATGCAGAATCACAAATGTGACAAAGTCCCACTTCACTGACAAAATACTATGCTAGATTTATACTTGTCTCAGGTGACTCCTAGGTTTCATACCCCTTGTCACCCACAAAGTTTTGGTCAAGGTGAAGGTATGAACAAAGAACTTAAGACCATGATTGGCAAACTGCCTTGAGTCTCACCTTAAATGTCCCGAAGTACTCCCCATTGCTTTATTTCATCTGCAAAGCAGACAAAGGGAGGAATTACATCTTTCTCCTTTGAAATGCTTTTTTGGCAATCTTGCTATAAAGGCAAAGCATTTTCCCCCATTATCTAAATCATTATACAGAAGATATATGTCTTGCTTCTTATAAACAGGAACAGTACAGATTGAGCCCTTGGACTTTTTGCTTTATGATTTCCACCACATCAAGAATCTCCAGACCAGTGGAATTCAACCTGCCTGGCAAGACCCATTCCAAGTATTGCTGACCACTCTAACCTCAATCAAGATTGGAGAAAAAGGCTCTTGGATACAGTCTGCCCACATAAAAACTATTCCTTATTGTTTTGCAGGATAGCAGTGTCTCAAAAAAAATTTTTTTTGCTTAATCTTAATATTTTTACCCATTGTTCTTTTCCAGTCGACTCTTCTGTGGAGGGCTAGAGAACAGGGGACTCCAAAAGGAATTCACCTGTCTTTAGGGAAAATGAAGCATATTTATGAGGTTGGATTCTTTTACAATGGACCCTTTTTACTACACCATTGGCTTTTTGCTTATGTATCCTAATTATCATTATTTGCAAATCTGGATTTCCTTGTTGCTTCATTCTCTCTCCCCAGGAGGATTGAAAAAGACTGTATCAGGTAATACTCATAGCATTATAGTAGTAAACGTCATGGTGATATAGGGCATGCGTTTTATCATCTTACAGCAACTGGGCCCCAAGAATGCTGGATTTGTCGTCATAACCACCAGAATGCAGAGGCAGAGTCAAGATGGTGGAGAAAAAGCAGGGACGCACCTGAGCTCTCCCCCAAGCCCCTCTAAATCCCTTTAATACCTCCAAACAACTTCCAGAGCAGTGGAACCTGCAAAAGGACACAGTGAAACAGTTTTCCAGTCCAAGTCAATTTAGGAGATTGGCAGGAAAGGCCGGTTGCACCAGAATCAGAGGGGAGCACAGGCCATGCCAGCACAGACTGGACCCCAGAAAACCAGGACCAGGCCTTGATGGCAATTGAATCAGTCACATCAGTGGCAACTTCTGGACCTCTCATCCCACAGATGGTAGAGAGGCCCAACAACGAGTCAAAAGGAGATTGGAGAGTTCACGGCGCCCTTTCCTGGTGCTGGGGAAGGACTCTGGTGCATGGCCCGTATTTGGATCTGGATCACAGTCCCGGGTCTCAGTCCCATCCAAGAGAAGAACTAGCTCACGAGAACTTGTGGCCACAGGGGAGTGGGGACCCTGGTCATAGTCCCAGGGTGGAAGAGAGTACTTGTGGTCACTCAAAGATCAGTGCACAGTACAGCAGAGCAGCAAATACGCCTCTCCCTTGATCGTACCACTTTGTAAAAGTTAAAAACATACAGGTCACCAAAGTTACCTCTGACAGCAGCTGCACAAAACTCCGAAGCTTGAGGCGATGCCCCAAGGGGGGAAGGCACCCTCTGAGGGCCTCCCAAACCTCCCCTCCCCACCAAATAACTAAAAACTGCCTCCAAATTGACCTAGGCAGACGGAAACAGCTTACCAGCCCCATAGGAAAGGTCTGTCTCACCGGGATGCGAGGGGAGAGGGGTCCAAAAGCAGCAGCAGCAGCCAGCCTCACAGTAGAAGGCCTGCAGCAAGGCTCCAAACTTGGGACAATCTACCAGGGAAGCCCCACCTTCTACAAACCAGCAGCCCCCTAGGCAAGTGAGCAGTCTGTGCAACCCAGAGATCTCACCCCCAGAAAGGCCACTAATGAGGTCTGGACACCACTACTGACCAGAAGGGACACCCTTCCCTGGGGCTGGTCAGAGACCCTGTGCTTGGAACCAACCAGCAGAGACACCCTGTTTCCAGAGCAACCCAGCAACAAGGCCCCACCCCTGAAGCAGACCAGCAGCTAAGTTCCACACCCAGAGCAGGCCAACAGGGAAGCCCTACCCCCCTAGTATATAGTGTTGCTGGTACTCTGGAGAAAGCAAGTAACTAAGCCCTGAAGCCCAATGAATCCCAGCACAAAAAAGCTTGGAACAGTGCTGGACTGAAGACAAACTTTCACATAAGAACCCAAGTCACAAATAAGGCAGAAAAAAATAAGCAAAAAAAAAAATAGCTTGACTATAGAAAGATGCTATGATGATAGAGAGGATTAAGGCATAAACTTAGAAGAGGTCAATAGTGTTACCCTGGCTACATATGAAGCCTCAAAGAAAAATGTAATTTGGTCTCAGGCCCAAAAAGAATTCCAGGAAGAGCTTTAAAAGAACTTTTAAAAAGTAAGTTGAACAAGAAGAAAAGTTGGGAAAAGAAATAAGAATAATGCAAGAGAGTCATTAAAAAGAAGTCAATAGCATGGAGAAAGATATACAAAAATTTACTGAATAAAATATTGCCCTAAAAATAGAATTAACCAAATGGAAAAGAAAATACAAAAGCTCACTGAAGAAAATAATTTCTTAAAAATTAGAATTGAATAAGTGGAAATTAATGACTTTATGAGGCATCAAGATATGATAAAAACAAAATCAAAAAAGTAAAATAAATAAAAGAAAATGCGAAATTTCTCACTGGAAAAGACAACTGACCTTAAAAATAGATGAAGGAGAGATAATATAAGAATTATTAGACTACCTGAAAGCCATGATTAAAAAAAAAAAGCTTGGACAGCATTTTTCAAGAAATTGTCAAAGAAATCTACCCTGATATATTAGAACCAGAGACAAAAATAGAAATTAAAAGAATCCACTGATCACCACTTGAAAGACATCCCAAAATGAAAACCCCCGGGAACATCATAACAAAATTCCAGACCTCACAGATTAAGGAAAAAGAATTACAAGCAACCAAAAAGAAATAATTCAAATATCCTGGAGCTACAGTTCTGCTTACACAGGATTTGGCACCTTCCCTATTAAAAAAAAAAAAAGAGGGCTTGGAATATGATATACCAGAAGGCAAAGGAGTTAGGATTGCAAGAAAGAATCACCTACTAGCAAAACTGAAAAATAAATGAATATTTAATGAAAAAGAAGACTTTCAAGCATCCTAATTAAAAGAACAGAACTAAATAAAAAATTTGACTTCCAAATACAAGACTCGAGGGAAATATAAAAAAAAAGCAAAAATGTAAGAAGAAAGAGAAAACATAAGAAATTCAATAAGGTCAAACTGTTTATATTTCTATATGGCAAGATAATATTTTCAACTCTTAGCAACTTTATTACTCTAAGTGGAACTAGAAGGAGTATATGTAGATAGGGGGTATGGATGTAATGTGATTTTGATGAGATGATACTCTGAAAAACAAAATAAAGGAGTGAGAAAGAAAATTATACTGGAAGAAGGAGGGGGAGACTGAATGGGATAAGTTATCTCATATAAAGGAGATATAATAGACAGAGATATAATAATGGAGGTGAAGATGACAGGGGAAGCAGTGGGCAAAGCTTGTTCCTTACTCTCATCAAAAATGACTCAAAAAGGGAATAACATACACACTCAAAGCACTTATGGGGAAGAAAAGAATAGAGGAGTAAGAGAGAAGGGGATTAACAAGTGAAAAATGACACGGAGGGAAATCCATAGTGTAACTATCAATGTGAATGGCACAAACTCTCCCATAAAATGGAAGTGATAGCAGAATGGATTACAAACCAGGATCCCACAATATGCTGTTTACAAGTAACACATTTGAAGCAGACAGATACACAAAGAATATATGTAAGGGATTGTAATAGAATTTATTATTCTTCAGCTAAAGCAAAGAAAGCAGGGAGGAGTAATCATAACCTCAGACAAAAAAAGCAAAAATAGATCTAATTAAAATAGATAAAGAAGGAAACTATATCCTGCTGAAAGTTACCATAGACAATGAAGTCATATCAATACTAAAAATATATGTTCCAAATGATATAGCATCTAAATTTTTGAAGGAGATGAATAAATTGCAGGAGGAAATAGATAATAAACTTCAACTTTTCCCTCTAAGAACTTGATAAGTCTAACCACAAGTAAACAAGAAATTAAGTCCATGAATAAAATTCCAGAAAAGTCAGATACCATAGACCTCCAGAGAAAACTGAACGAGAATGAAAATGAATATACCTTTTTCTTAGCAGTGCATGGCACCTCCACAAAAACTGACCATATATTAAGACATAAAAACCTCACAACCAAACACGGAAAAGCAAAAATAACAAACACATCCTTTTCATCTCATAATGCAATAAAAATTATATTGAATAACAAATAATAGAAAAAGATTAAAATTAACTTGAAATTAAGTAGTCTAATCTTAAAAAAACCAAATGGGTTAAAGAACAAGTCATGGAAACAATTGCTAATTTCAATAAAGAAAATTCCAAAAATGATACAACATATCAAATTTATGAGATGCAGCCAAAGCAGTACTTAGGGAAAATTTTATATATCTAATTGCTTAAATCAATAAAAACAAAAAGGAAAAATGCAAGTCAAAGAGTTGAACATGCAACTAAAAGAACTAGAAAAAGAACAAATTAAAAATCCTCAACTAAACACCCAATTGAAAATCCTGAATATGAAAGGAGAGATTAATAAAGCTGAAAAATAAATGAACAATAAAACTAGAATTTGATTTCATGAAAATAAGAAAAAAATAGGCAAACTATTAGTTAATTTGATTTTAAAAAGAAAAAAAACAAATTATTATTATAAAAACTGAAAGGGGTGAATTCACCACTAATGAAGAGAAAATTAAAACAACTATTAGGAGCTATTTTGCCCAATTATATGTCAATAAATGTGACAATCTTAATGAAATGGATGAATCTACAAAGATATAAATTACCCAGATTAACAGAGAAAGAAATAAAATACTTAAATAACCCAATCATAGAAAAAGAAATCAAATGAGCCATTGATGAACTTCCTAAGACAAAATCCCCAGTACCAGATGGATTCAAAAGCAAATTCCAACAAACATTTAAAGAACAATTAATTCCAATACTATACAAACTATTTGGAAAAATTGGTGAAGAAGGAGCTCTGCCAAGTTCATTTTGTAACACAAATATGGTGCTGATACCCAAAATCAGGAAGAGCCAAAACAGAGAAAGAAAATTATAGACCAATTTCCCTAATGAATATTGATGCAAAAATTTTTAAATAAAACTCTAGCAAAGAGATTACAGCAAGATATCACAAGAATCATACACTATGACCAGGTGGAATTTATATTAGGAATGTAGGGCTGGTTCAATATTAGGAAAACTATCAGCATAATTGACCATATCAATAATAAAAACCAACAGAAACCATATGATTATATCAATAGATGCAGAAAAAAAGCCTTTGGCAAAATATAGCACTCGTTCCTATTGAAAACACTAGAGAGTTTAGGCATAAATGGAGCTCACCTTGAAATGATAACTAAACTTAACCATCAGTAGGCATTCTCTGTAAAGGAGATAAGCCAGAAGCCGTCCTAGTACAATGAAGCAAGGACACTCATTATCACCTCTATTACGTAATGTTGTACTAGAAATGTTAGCTATAGCAATAGAAGAAAAGAAATGAATAGGCAAGGAGGAGACAAACTATCACCCTTTGTAAATGATATACTTAGAGAATCAACTAAAAAACTGTTGGAAATTATTACAAACCTTAGCAAAGTTGCAGGATACATAAATCATCAGCATTTCCACATATTACCAACAAAATTCAGCAGCAAAAGTTATAAAGAGAAATTCCATTTAAAATAAATGAAGACAATATAAAATACTTAAGGGTCTACCTGCCTAGACAAACCCAGGAACTGTATGAACACGACTATAAAACACTTTTACACAATCAAGTCAGCTCTGAATGATTGGAAAATATTAATTGATCATGGGTAGATTGAGTCAATATATTAAAATAACAATTCTATTTAAGTTAATCTATTCGGTGCCATACAAATGAAATTATAAAAAAGTATTTTATAGAGCCAGAAAATATAACAAAATTCATCTGAAAGAACCAAAGCTCAAGGATGTCAAAGGAATCAATTAAAAATGCAAAAGGAGGTAGTCTACCTGTACAAGACCTTAAACTGTATTATAAAATGGCAATTATCAAAACAATCTGGTACTAGCTAAGAAACAGAGTCATGGATCAGTGAAATAGATTAGGTACAAATTTCATTACAGTAAATAATCATAGTAATCTCATATATGATACACCTAAAGATTCAAGCTTTTGGAACAAATATTCATTATTTGACAAAAACTGCTCAGAAAACTGGAAAACAGTGTGATAGAAATAAGATATCAACCAATATCTCACATCATATATGAAGATAAGGTCAAAATGGAAACATGATGTACACATAAAGGGTGACACCATAAGCAAATTAAGGGAGTATGGGATAGTTTATCTGTCAGATTTATGGCTAAGGGAAGAATTTAGGACCAAAGAAGATAAAGAGAGCTTTACAAAATATAAAATAGATAATTTTGATTATATAAAATTTAAAAGTTTTTGCATAGATAAAACCAATGAAAACAAAATTATAAGGAAAGAAGAAGAAAACAAGAGATTTTTGCAATGAATATCTTTGTTAAAGGTCTCATTTCTCAAATATATAGAGAACTGAGTCAAATTTATAAGAATACAAGTCATTCCCCAACTTATAAATGGTGAAAGGACAGGAACAGACAGTCTCCATCCAAAGAAATGACAACTATCTATAGTCATATAAAGATACTCTAAATCACTATTGATAATAGAAATGCAAAGTAAAACAACTCTGAGTTACCACATTACACTTATCAGATTGGCTTAATATGACAAAAAAGGAAAATTATAAATGTTGGAGGGAAGCTGAAAAGGAGGGAGACTGAAAGTCTGAGGGAAACTTGAAACACTAATGCATTGTTGAGACAGTTGCGAACTGATCTTACCATTCAGGAGTACAATTTGGAACTATGCCCAAAGGACCTAGAAATGCCACTGCTAGGTCCATATCCCCAAAATATCCAAAAATAGGGAAAAGGATTTATTCATACTAAAAGAATTATAACAGCTCCTTTCGCGGTGGTAAAGAATTGTAAATCAAAGTGATGCCCATCAATTGGAATGGCTAAACAAGTTGTGGTTATGATTATAATGGAATATTATTGTGCTAAAAGAAATGACAAGCAGGATGATTTCAGAAAAACCTGGAAAGATATACGTGAACTGATGCATAGCGAAGTGAACAGAACCAGGAGAACATTGTATACAGTAGCAGCAATATTATTCAATGAAAACTTGTTAATGATTTAGCTATTCTCAGTCATACAATGATTCAAGACAATTCTAAAGGATTAATGATGAAGCAGACTGCCTCCAGAGAAAGAACTGATATTGATTAAATTCTGACTGAGGCATGCTATTATTTACTTTCTTTCATTTTTTTCCCCTTTATTCAAGTCATCTTGTACAAAATGACTAATAAAGAAATGTTTTTATATAATTGCACATGCATAACCTATATATGATTTCTTAGCATCTCAGGGAGGGGAAGTATAGAGAGGGGGGAGGAGAGGGTTAGAGTTTAGAACTCAAAATTTTAAATAAAAATTAATTTATAATCAGGTCATTTTCCACTAAATGGTGCATCAACCAATGAAAAAAATTACCAAACCTTATATTTAAAGAATAATTTAAATGACAGGATTCTTAAAAGTATAACGTATGAATTCCCATTTGTTTGACAAGACAGCCTGGTCAAGAGGCTAACTTCACCAAAGATCATGCTAATAATAAAACTGTAGCTTTTTTTGTTTTTGAGACCATGTCTCTCTGTCTCACTGAGGCTTGAAAGTGCACTGGCTGCTCACAGGTCTTGTCCCCCTTGTTCATTAGCAAAGATGCTATTCATTATACTTGCTCCCTTCCTGACCTGGGCCTAACCTTAAAACTGGTGATGGACTTAATGAAGATACCTGATTGATTTAGATCACTGCATCTGAGAACTTTCAGACTCATATGATTCCTCAAGCTCCCCTAGGAATAGTGATTATACGTCTGCACCCACCATACACAGGTTGTTTTTCTTAAATTATATGTGTCAGCTGGATGGAAACAAATTCCGTCCAGAAAATATTTATTTCTTGCTGACCTGGTTTTGAAAATGAAATATTTTGAAATGCAGAATTCTTATTCACATTTTATAAAAGTATACTAATATAGGGCTTTTACTTTTCCTGTGATTTTTGGAACACAATCAATCAATCTGTTAAGAATGAACTCTTGACTGCTGATGTACTCAGTGACAGAAAGAGTAATCAATTAGTACTAAATATTACACCCCCTTTAAGAATGTTCTATGCACTCATATTTTGATTGACAGTATTTTAAGTATAAAACAGAATAACTAATGAAAATAATAAAACAATTTGGAAATAAATAAGTTCATGCAAGCATTATTTTCCTCCCTGAGCATTACATAAGTTAATAAAGAACTAATTATTTGCATTAACTCTTGAAGTTTATCATTTCTACTCATTTATAAATCCTTCTTTGCACAAATAAATCATTGCAAATTCGTGTCTATAAAGTCCAAGGTCTTGTGATCTCATTGGCAGATCACAGCATGTGCTTGATTGGGGAAAGGTTTCAATTTTCACAAAAAGATTATCAATTATTTCAGCCATGTTGGATCGCTGATCTTTAAGAGAGGTACTGTGTTTCCCCGATAATAAGACCTGTCCCCAAAATAAGCCCTCCCCTTACTGTGTATGATTCCTCTAAAATAAGCCCTCCCCCGAAAATAAGCCCTATTGAGATTGCTACTGTAGTGAAGGTGATCCCCTGCGCTACACGCTACATTACAGTACCCTCTGTATGCACCGTTCCCCCCCCCCCAGGTGAAACACACGCCGCGCTCTGAGCTGCATCCAGTCAGAGCTGCAGCAGTGAGCGCGTCATCCTTTTCTTCCCCAGTGATTTGCTTATTGAATAAAAGTACATTTTTTTGTTCACATATACCTGTTTATTAAAATTGCTGTCAATGTTCATTAAAATAAGCCCTCCCCTGAAAATAAGCCCTCTGGTATTTTTCTGTCCAAAAAAATTAATAAGACAGTGTCTTATTATCGGGGAAACACGGTATAAATCTGCATAACCCATATGTAGGATGGTCACAGCCACTTTTTATTGACTAACACTAGGATAAGCAGAGAAAGAAAGATCCTAGGATAGTGGGCATTCAGAGGACTCTAAGGTAGGAGTGGCCAGCTTCCAGTTTATTATGCACCGTTATTGTTCAGTTGCTTCAGTCCTGCTGGGCTTGCAGACTATTTGTGACCCTATTTGGAGTTTTCTTGGCAAAGATATCAGCACAATTGTCATTTCCTTCTTATTTTACAGATGAGGAAACTGATGCATAATTAAATGACTTGCCCAGGGGCACATAGCCCAGGTCACTTACTAGAAGTGTCTGAGTATCTGAGGCCAGATTTGAACTCAGGAAGAGAAGTTTTCCTGCCTCTAGGCCTGGCATTCTATGTACTACACCACCTAACTGTCCTCATTATTCACTATAATGGAGGAAAACATTGAGAGAAATAAGTAATAATATTTTGCCTGCTGATAGTTGTTAGTCTTCAATGGGACTGGCAAATGCCTTTGTTAACCTGGATCTTATCTAAGGCACAATTAACATAGAATTTTAAATTAATCTTTAATTAAATGGCTGGTTGAAACACAACTTGAAAAGTAGTTCTTTTTAGGGACAGTAAATTACTTTGAAGGGTATTTTTTTAAAGAATCAAAGGGAGGAAAAGCTGACTTTGTATCAGTTCAAAATCTTTTCATGATTTCTTTGACAGATTATGATATGAATCAGATTTTCTAGAGAATGGAAGACAAATTATAGAGATCAGAATTTTATTACTATTGGTCAAAGGTCTATACAGGAAGTTATCACTGGAATGTAGTCATTCTCCTCACAAAACATCTTACAGTTTTTGCAATTGGACATTAACATTAATACAACATAAATATAAATTATTTACCTAGATTTTTTTTTAAAGGAATTGGGGTTAAGTAACTTGCTCAAGGTTACACAGCCAGTTATTTCTGGGTGTGGTGCTAAATATCTGAGCCTGGATTCCATTCCCAGGTCATCCCAACACTGGGGCTGGTGCTCTTACTCACTGAGCCACCTGGCCGCCCCTTAGATTTTGTTTTAAATATTTTCCAAAATACATATCCATCTTATACAATGTTCAGACATCTGATAAAATATTCATGTCTTAAAGAAATAATAAAAAGGAGTTTTTTTCAGCTAAGATTTTATCATAGAATACTAATACTTTATTTTAATTGTCAATAGATTGAGTGAAGAAACTTTGCAACTTACTTCATTATGAGTGGGCTAATAAAAGATAAAATGTCAGCAAATATTTTGAACAAAGCAACCTGAATCAGTAAAAATTTAAAGGTGTCCCACAATTCATGAAATAAAGATGGCTTATTGGCCTTTGCTTCTTTGTGAAAGGCAAACTAAATGATCACCAAAAGGAAAATAAAACAAAGAAACAAAAAATAAATAAATAAATATCAAAGCATAATTAGTTCACGATTAAAAATAAAGCAAAGTCTATATAAAAATGACTCTAAAAATTAGAGTGAACACACAGGGAGAATGAACCCAAAGGAGGTCAAGAAATAGACAATAGAAAATTATGAAAAAAATTTAAAATATGGCCCTTAGTATTAGAATGGTCAGAACACTGTTCACTTCCATTGGGAATTATTTATAACTGTGATCACATGCCTTGAAGACAGCTAGAGAAAGAGGTGTAGTGTGCTAAGAGAATGACCAGGTTTTAATTCCTACTGCTACCCCACATATATAAGTAATGACATAATGGTCATGTTTTCAAGTTAATATTTCTTTTCATGGTGGGAGGAAGAAAGAAGGGAGGTCCAGTGAGGCTGTGTACTTATGTCTTTCTATGTGGAATTTCTCCATGCAAGTTACAAATGTGCAGTTAGGACACAACTATCCTCCTAACCTTTGCCAGGGATTACAATCATCTCAATGGTAGAGACTACTTCATAAAATAACCCATTACTCTGGCTGAAAACATTCACTATAATAATGATACCTCATATTTTTAAAGCATTTTATTCTTTGCAAAAAAATGCTTCTAGTTTTTTTTTTTCATTTTATCTCAACAAGTAAGTAAAATAGGTAAGGCAGGTTTTGTAGAGGTTGTGATATGTTCAAGGGAACATACTTTTTATTGAGGCAAGGGATGCTTATTATTAGTCTAAGAGTCAACCTTCTTTTGATTTCTTAGAATAAAATAAATTACATAACTGCTTCAGTCAGTAAATGATCTATTAGGTTTTTCAGCTTCACCTTTTGCTTCTTTTTGTTAAGAGGTTCTTTCTTCATTGCTTTTCAAAGATTGGACACACATTGTAGGAAGAGTCACTACCATTTAATTCAAAAAGATCCTCTCTTTCCAATGGTTTCTTGTAACCAAGAATTATTATGCTAGAAGGGAAAAACCGAGGTAAGAACACCACCACAAACCCAGTAATTAGGTTGGGTTTCATTTTTTAAGCATACATTTATAAATCAAAGACTAATAAAACATTCCTTTCCATAAGGCACAGAGGTCCTATGGGAATAGAAATTATATAAAAAAAAAAACAACTTATATGTCTACTAAAGCCATGGATCTAGGTCTCTAGTGGTACATCCTTGTTTTTGGCCCCATGCTATGTAGCATTTTTTAATCAATGACTTGGATAAAAGCATAGCAGAAATGCTTATCATATTTGTAGATGACAGCAAAGCTGAGGATGAAAGCTACATGTTAGATGACAGTCATTATCTCCAAAAAGACTGTGGCAGTCTTTGAAGTGGAACTCAATCGAAGATGAACTTTAATATTATGTTAATATTATATGTCATGTTAAATCCTTCTGTTTCATTCCAGAAAATACATATTTATTTTCAAAATAAAAGTGCATTGACTTTCACAAAGACATTTAAATGACATTTACTGTCTCGGCATTTATTTAGAACTGTGCAAAATTCATTAGTTTTAGTCCACATGTCTAAGTGACTCCTTGCTTTCATGCTGTCTCCAAATAATCCAGCATCTAAAAGTAAATCTAAGTTCTTTTGGTTGATTCCCATGGCTTAATGGTTCCTCTCTTCCTAGGAGTTCATTTTGTCTTTTGGCCTCTTCTAGTGCCTCTTAAAATACTCATCACACTAATTGTTCACACAGACTATTCCAATGTTAGCGGAGAAAATATAGCATTTTATCTCATACAAACCTATGCTGTCAATCTTTCTTAAATCACTTTTTCATCTAAATCCACAAAACGGAAGAAACTTTTTTTTATTAATAGCTCATCTTTCCCGTCAGTCTTAATCAATGTGTAAATTTCTGCTCTTGCTTGCCAACGGCTACAATAGGGTATTGACAACCACAATTAATGATAATGATAGTAGAAACTTGTCTTTCAATTACAGCACTTTGTATTTTTGAGTGATTTAATATACATTCATCTCATTTCATTCTCACAACCAATTACCATTTTATTTTTCACAAGCAATGCAGTGAATGTAAAGCTATGTAATAGATGGAGGGTTGATTTCAAAGTCAGGACAACTTGGGTTGAAGTCTCTGGGTACATACTGCCAGAGAGAGCACAGTCACTTAAACTCTCAGTTCCCCCGGGGACAAATCTTTTATTAGAGCTCTCAATTTATTAATTGAGTGACAATTGGAATTTGCTTGTGTAGATGTTTCCTCATTTCAAATTCTCATTCCAATTCAATTCAATTAATTTCAACTCAGTAGGCATTTATTCTGTCCCTACATCAATGCCTGGCACTGTTACAGTTACTATGATTACAAGAAAAAAATTAAAAAGATCCTGTCTCCAAGGTGTTCAAATATATGCAAAATAATTTCTGGGGAAAGAGGCACCTGTAGGACTGGGGATGGCTTCCTACAAACCATGAAATAATAGATCAAGAAAAATTATCTTCCAAATGAAGTAAACAGACATATTAGTGCCAATTTATAGATGGCCAATACTAAGATACAAACAGTTCCATTCTCATGCTAATTTTTAGGAAGAAGTAGACAAGATTTGACTTCAGTACAGTTCTGAGTTCCCAGTGTAGGACTATGGAAATGAAATAGATTTAAGGGCAGGGGATATGTTCATCTTTGTGATTTTTGACTAGATCTTAGATATAAAAGAAGGAAGGTAAAGAAAGACGTATCCATCTGATTCCAGAACTCATGAATTTCTAATAGCAGCATATAAAAATAAATATCAGGTATATCCTACAAGGAAAAAATAACATTTAAAATAAAGGGATTAAATATAATATATCTCCTCCCTTCTTTCTTCTTTCTTTATTTTGTTACCTCAGAGGGAAAACTCGGAATGTGTTAAATGGAAGATGTTTGTGAGCTTGAAACAGTTTTACTTGAGACGCTCCTTAAGACATCAGAAGTGTCAACCATTACTAAGTTTGTTCTAAGAAAGACAGGCAAAATTAGGCTGAATTTCTTTTTGTCATTTCTTTCAAAGCTTGCAGAACATGCATAGAGAGATGTGCATGGGAGCTCATCATAAGACAAAGAACTCAAGGATGGACAGACAAAGCAGATCTTACCTCTTCAAAGCAATTCTCTCTCACCTCTCCTTCCCTTCCTGGATCAGGATGTTTATGTCAGTCAAAATTATAGTTAACCATGATATGAGAAGGGAATTTCTTAAGTGAATAGGTTGTAAATACAATAAGATAGGGGAAATGTTAAAGTGTCAATTAAAAATATAGATCCAGGATATCTATGTTTCTTTTACCATTAACGTGACATAATATGTCCATAAAATACTTTCGATAAAAAAAGTCCCATTATTCAAGATAGTGTCTGATTCAAGGGACCTTGTTCTTGGTAGTCATAAACAGAAGTATGCTCCTGCTCAGCTTCATCTGGCCTTGTAGTGTTGACACAGGAAGGAGAATTTTGAGTTCACTCAGAGAGCAAAGCAAAACATGTCTGTTATTTGAGAGCATGCAAAGTGGGTCACAATGCCTCTCCTGATTGGCCAATTCAGGTTTTAGGCCTTTCTCTGGTCTTGGTGTTCAAAATGATTTGTGGAGGGGTGTCCAGGAGACATCTCAAAATTAAGGCTGGACATCTCTACTTTGTTTGAGATGAAATACATTTGCACAGAAATTGCCTTTAAAGACAGAGTCATCAAAATTAGCTATATACAGAGCCCACATATAAAAACAATTTCAATTTTACCTGTTTGTTTTGAATTATATAGAATCAGGTGAAACAGAGGAAAGGACTCTGAGGTTCTGGTCAGGAAGACCTAAGTGCAAATCCGGCCTCAGATGCTTATTAACCATGTGACACTGCACAAGTTACTTAACCTCCATATGCCTCAGTTTGCTTAATGGTAAAAAAAAAAAAAAGTGGAATAATAACAGTGCCTACCTCACAAAGTTATTGTAAGGATATAATGTTTCAAAAGTGCCACTGCCTGGCACATAGTAGGGACCTAATAAATGCGTGTTGCCTTTTCCTTTCCCCTGAAACTATTAATGACCTTGCCCAGTAGAATATAATTTCCTTGAAGGAAATAACAGTTTTGCTTTTGTTGTTTTATCCCTAAAACCTAGAACAGTGTTTATTGAACTGATTTAAGCCAAGTAATCCTCGTATCCCTAGAATTCAAGTTGCCCTGAGCTATCTTGCTCTTTCTTTAACTTTTTTTTTATCTGTTTCACAAATGTTTATTAAAGTGCCAGGAAAAGAAAAAGGAAAAATAAAAAGACATAGTCCCTGCCCTTGAGGAACTTCTATTAGTTTACAATATATAGACGTAATATACATGAAGACATTCCTAATTATGAGGATTTGGGAATACGTGTCCAAGAGAAGCTGTTGAATCTTTCTATTATTAATCAATCTAAGTTAGATCTTCCCAGATTAGATAACTTCCAAAGGGTCTTCTTGAACCTTATGGCCAAATGATTCTACCGTGTCTAAACATAGACTGTACTTGTAAAAGGAGTAATTATTGGGAATAGCTATGAGAGTCTAACTAAGCATGATTCCCTCTAATAACTTAGATAAGCAACAGGTGAGTGACTACCAGAACACAAGGATAATTCAGACACATGTGTTCTCTCCGGTCCACGAGGATTGTCCGCGGAATGATAACCCTGACTTTCTTTATGATAAATAATATTAAAATGCTATTTTACCAAAAATGCTTAGCTTGCTATTTGATGAAGAATGATCTTTGTATCGGGTTGTGTTGGAGCGTGTCCAAATTACCCAGAAGCACCCTGTTTCCAGAGAACATTTACTATGTTTCTCTACCATTTTGTTGAGTGAGTTGATTCCTATCTGTTCTTCTTGCAGAGAGCCAGAAGGACATCATTATGTTGGAGTCAAGGTACAGTGTGTCCAGCTGTGGATGATCAGACCATTATGAGCCTGGAAGGCAGGTTGGACGCGAATAGTCCATATGAACATTTGGAGTGTAGATGTCTTAAATGTGTGCATCTCGTGCTTCTTTCTAGTTACTGCAATTCTGCTTCACTCATGGAGCACGGAGCCTTCTTTGATGGTCTGTGCAGTCAGAAGAGCCTGTGCCTTGAAAAACTGAGAGAATAGGACAGTCATATTCTTTACTGATATATTCATGGAGGGTGAAAGTTCACTCTCCTTTTAGGCCCTGTGGCCCCAATAAGCAGTTCTGGGGTTTCCGTTTGTTTAGTTTCTTTTGTCCTCAGTTTCAGGCACAAGAGACAGAGTCCCCATTGAACTCAGAATCTTTGAGCCATGGCAACCTCAGGACCACTGTGATATAGCAGGCAGCCAAGCTGGCAGAGAAGCTCTAAGAAGCCAAGGTACCTGGGACTAAAGTCCAAGATGCCTTTGAACTTGGAACTTGCTGTATAGGAACTGAGCTAAGCTGTGAATCTAAGCCCCTTTCCTTCCACAGAGTGTGAGGTGGAGAAGGGGGAAATTATAACTCATGTGAATATATTTTTATATCTGTTTTTAGTTTTAAAGCAATTATTCCTTTGTCAAAGCCAATGTACTAAGTAGTGTAATGGGAATGGGAATTTGAAGATTTTCCCTGTCCCCAATAGGCTAAATGTAATTACATGGAGTCTGTGGTGAGAGTTTACTGAAGGTTGGAGCAGAGCCCACAGGAAGCTGGGTATCAGAGTAGTTAGACTGGAGGGAGGAGAGGACACACACGAGGACACAGCAAGGTTTGTGAGTTTTTGTTTGCCCCCTGCTATGACAACTAGGCTTGTGAATGTGTGTTTGTTGGAAGGCTAAAGGATGATGTGGTTTCCTTCTGTGCTGTGGTGTATTAACTTCTTAGTTAATCTGATGGATTCAGTTTTCTGGTGTAGGAACTTGGCTTTCTGGTGTCCGAATAAATGTTTTGCTTCTGTCTTCTCTATAGAGAGTCTGTTGTATTTTGCAAATGAAAACTATGCCAGCATATTTGTAATCACCATCAGTGCTGTAAATATTGTGTTGGCACTACAAGTAGCTAAATGGAACTGAGGTGCAAGGGAACCCCTACATTTGGGAGAACATCATGGATAGGGGGTGGAACCAGTGTCAGAGATCCTAGGCACCCTTAAATCCTACTAATGGTCAAATGTAACATAACTGGCCTCTATGCAGTGGGGTCCACAGTAGTCACTGCTAGACTTAAAATGTCACTTTTGATAAGTTTTTTGATTATTAAATTGTTTGAAATGGAATGCAGGTTCTCCTTGCTTTTATTTGTTTTTATAATGCTTCACTAGTTTAGTTTGCAATAAACAGATTTATCGAGTTCCTACCTGTTAAACCAGAAATATGTCATCTTACTGATGAATGAAGCATGTTTTTCTGGACTGCATTTCTAAAAAGAAAAAATAAATTACACATGATACAGGATAAAGTCAAACATAGAACTTAAATTTCAAATATCTTCTGTGTGTTTTGTAAAAGCAAAAAGAATATCATTCTACCAAGAATTACCGAAGTGATTGATAAGCTGCCCTATAACATATTTATATATTATATTATTATATAACATATTTACTTATAACATATTTATGATTTCAACTTGTAGGGTGTTCCAAGAGTCTTAGTGCATCAGGACACTGTGCATTATATGGTAGCAGAAGGATTGTGGATTTCATCCTAATAAAGTGGTAATACATGCTGAATGTATATGACTATATATATATATATATATATATGTGTGTGTGTGTGTGTGTGTGTGTGTGTGTGTATTCTTTAGCTTATGCTCAAAGTGTGTGTATGTAGCAAATAACATTCCTCCCCAAATCCAGGAAATACTAACAACATTCCTAAAGCAAATTATGCTTTATTTTTAAAGAAACTTTTTTTCACGTCATACATCATATGTATTATCAGTATTTCTCCTAATAGCCCTTTTCCTTCCACTTTCTAGAGAGAAATCCCATATTAAATGGAACATTTTAAAGGGAAGAGGGGGGCAAAGCCAGCAAAACCATTCAATACATTTAAAGTTTGAAAATACATGTAATGTGCCATACCCTGGACCTTTCACTTGTGCAAAGGAAAAAGGAAGGGTGTTTTCTCATTTAACTTCTTCAAGGTTATGCTGATCTTTGTCATTTGGGAGTGATTCCTTTTTATTGTTTTGTGGCTATTGTTTCCATTTATAGCATTATAGTCATTGTGCATATCGTTTTCTTGGATCTGCTTACTTGATTATGCATCAGCGAATCTTTGCAAATTTATTTAATTGAGATTTGTTATTTCTTAAAATACAATAATATTTCATCACATCCAGGTACCAGTTTGTTTAGTTATTCCCCAGTCAATGAGAAGATACTTCCTTTCCAATCCTTTGCATCCAAAAAAAGTGCTGCTATAAATATTTTAGTGTTTATAAGTTTTTGTTTTTATCAATAACCTTGGAATCTAAACCTAGTGGTGGAATCTGAGTCAAAGGATATGAACATTTCAGACATTTTATGTGTATAATTCCAAATCATTTTCAAAATGTTTTTACTGATTCATATATCTACCCCAAATGACTAGTATATAACCATTTTCTCACAACTGCTCCTATGTTGACTCTTCCCATCTTTAAACCTCAGGGGTTTGATTTGTATTTCTCTTACTAGTGATTTGGAGAATTTCTTCATATGGTTGTTAAGAACTTGCAATTCCTTTGAAAACTATAAAAAATTAATTGGTCTTTTGTAATTGTCCCCATCCCTTATTTTGTTGAGTACTTCTACTAATAGCTATAAAAGATATAGGATCTGTTTCACTTCTAAGTTTTTACAAGTTATCTTTAATATTAAGGTGACATAAACCTTCTGAATTTATTATAGAATATGTCCTAAAAGTCAGTTAAAGCTTAATTTCTGCCATACTGCTTTCCAATTTTCACAGCAGTTTTTAAACAACAGGGAGGTCTTTGTAGGTAATGTATGTTCTTTTGGTTTAAAGAACAATGGATGATTACATAGCATTGTTTCCAGTCTTTCTTTGTCTACTTTATTCCACTTATCTACTTCTGTATTTTTAAAATAAGTACCAAGTAGCTTTGGTTACTGCAGCTTGCTAATATGGTCTGAGTAGTGAAAGTGCTGTTTCCTCTACACCAATCCCTTTTTTAAAATTGTTATTATTTTCCCTTCTTATTCTGGGAATTTTGTTTCTCCAGATGAATTTTGTTACTATGTTACTGCATTGTATAAAGTATCTCTTAGATAATTTCTTTTTGATAGTGTTGAAACTATAAATGAATTTTGGTGTACAAATGACTTTTTGTAATATTGACATTTTGATTATATTGGTTACGTGATAACTATTATATTTTTAAAATAGCAAATTGTACATAATAGATTTACAGTTTCATGTGCAATCATCTTTTTTTTTCTACTCTACTATGTTATAGAAATGTTTGCTTTATGTCCTAAGATTGGAATAAAATAAACAAATTTTTAAAAATATTGGCAAAACTTGGATATGAGAACTGAATATGCCTTCTGATATTTAAATTGTTCTTTATTTTTTAAAGGGGCAATTTGTAATAGAATATATAAAAGTTCTTTATGTACTTTGATAGATTTGTCCTCAGATATTCTATACATTTTGCAGTTGTTTATGAGAAAACAAACTTTCCATTATTACCTCTTAGATTTTGTTGTTATTATATAAACATTTTATAGATTTTTGTGGGATTATTTTGTAGTCTACAATTCTGCTGAAGTTAACTATTTTTATTAGTGTCTTTGGTTATCCTCTAAGATATTTTAAGTAAACCATCATGTCATCAGAAAGTAGGAATAGTTTTATCTGACCTTTGCCTAGCATCAGGCCTTTAATTTTTTTCTCTTGTCTCACTGTTAGTTAGCATTTCTAGAACCATAGAACTTGATAGTAGGAAAAATAAGCAACATTGCTTTACTCCTATATTTAATAGGAAACCTTCTAATGTGTCCACATTTTATAAGAAGCTTGCTTTTACTGGCCAAATGTGTGTGTGTGTGTATAATGACTTTATAAAGGTTTCTCTTTGCCTATACTTTGTAGGGATTTTAGCAGAAATGAACACTGTACTTTATCAAAGGCTTTTTCTGAATCAAATAGATAATGATTTGGTTTTAGATATTTGTGTTTTTAATATGATTGATTTTTAATATCAAATCATCCTTGTATCAATACAGCTTGGTCAAACTAGATGATTTCTTGGATGAATTGCTATAATCTGGCAGTATTTTATTCAAAATTTTAAAATTGCTATCAAGGAATGATAGTGGCCTATAATTACCCTATGCTTTCTCATTCCCTGCTTTAGGTATTGGGACTATATTCATTGCATAAAAGAAGTTTGATACATAACATACACATACATATACACACAAATATACTTACATGTATGTGTATTTATGCACATGTGTGTATGCATATGTGTTGTGTCTATACCACACACATACGTGTGTGTACATACATACACATACAAATGAACATACATGTACATGTGTACACACACATACACACATACATCTTTGGATGCTTCTAAACCATACTCCCTGAATTTTAACCATCTTCATTCTTCTACCACACAAACTTAGACATTGTCCTAGGAAACATAAACTCAGGGAAGTGAGCTTCCATCTTATCTAGCCTAGAAACAAGTCCCTATAATACTTCCAGTTCATTTCCAAATATATCCTCCTCCCATTTCCTCCCACTTTCTAGCGCTCCTTTAAATTGTTTTCTTTCTTTATGAGAGTATAAGTTTCTTAAGGGCAGGTACTCCCTTCCTTGTTTGTATGTGTATCACCAGCACTTAGTATAGTCCCTGGTACATAATTAGCACTTAAATAAATGCTTCTTCCATTTCATTTGTCTTCAACATTTCAAAGATATACATGCTTTTATATGTGGACATTGTCTCTAAAAATGAAGATCCTAATCCCTCCATAACAATCTGTCTGATAAAGTTAATGTCATTAAAAATAAAGCCTTTCTCTATAGCAATGAGTTCCTTTGAACTAAACTAGGGATATCTTTAAACAAAAGGCATATAATCCATCTCTGGGTTTACTTACAGACTTCCATACTGATGTTTTGTCAGATTTGCACTTGGACAGTACAGTCTTTGAGAACCCAAGATCACTATGTCAAAATGATGAAATAGTATGACCTTAGTAAACAATAAAACTGCAATTTTAAAATACTCTATTGTCTCAGAGGGTTCCGAATGTCCTTCCCTTTGAACTTTGATTTTACATCTAAAATATTAGTATATTGGTCCAAGTTTTGCTAGTTATATTTGATATGAATCTTTTTTTGTGCTTGAGAAAATAAAACTCAAGAATAAAATATGAGTACAGTTGAAGTCAATGCGTTAGCTCTTTCCTTTTCCTCAATTTCTATTCTACTTGGATTTGAAGGTGGAAAATATACACTCACCCCACTTTGAATCTGAATGCGAAAACCTCCAGTTATAACATGTAGAGTATAATTCAGCACAATTATATCCTTTTATTTCCTGTTTTTTTCTGTCCTCGTCTAATATTTTTATTAAAGAATTGACAAAAATCAACAAACAAAATATTAAAAAAGGAACAGGAAGAGTGCCAAGATACTATGACTCTCCATAAAATACTTGATTTGCAGAGGTACTTTTCAAATTTAAGGAGGTAGTTCCAAACCTGGGCAGTTTATCTTTGTGCCTTTCTCAAATTCCTTTTGATTATTTTTAAAAATGGTTTGATGCTTTTTTTCTTTCTTTCTTTCTTTTTCCTTGAATATCACTAATACTACCCACCAGTTGAGCAGCTAGGTGGTACAGTAGATAGAGTGCTGAGCCTGGAGTTAGGGAGACTTGAATTCAAGTCTGACCTCAGATAGTAGCTATGTGCCCCTGGGCAAGTCACTTAACCCTGTTTGCCTTGGTTTCCTCATCTGTAAAATGAGCTAGGAAGGAAATAGCTGACTATTCCAGAATCTTTGCCAAGAAAGCCTCAAAAAGAAACATGAAGTGTCAGACTCAACCAAAAACAACTAAGGAAAAAACCCACCTATACCTCTCAACTCTGCACCCTCAAAAAAAAGTTTCCTTTGTAACAAATAATTATCACCATAAAAAACACATTGACATGACCTTAAAATTTATGTCTCATTCTGCATCTTTTAATCCATCTCCTCCAATCCTATAATGATTCATTGTGAGCCTTCTGGATTCCTGAATAGTCATAGCATAGATTATAGTTCCTAGATCTTTCATGCTTATTTTCCTTTATAATTGTAACCAGATTTCCACACAATATTGGGTGTTTTAGCATGCTTAAAATTTCCAGGGTATGTCAGTGGTAAGAGGCAGGTGTCCTTTAATGAATGTCATCTGGGAAACATTGTACATTAGAAGACTATCTTCTGCAAGAAAGAGCTGTATCTCCCAAGCATGCATTATACTCCAGAGAGGTGATATATATTTTCTCAAGGTTGGTCTGCACCCTGAGTCTAGGAAGGAAACAGAACTAGAGATAGTAACTTGGTCTTAGGAGTGATGAATATTAAGGGCAGTACCTCAGACAAAGAGCAGCCCCTATCATAAGATATACTTCCATTCCATATTTCTTCCATCCTGAATTGATATTCCTAAAAGTGAGACACAGAAGGAAAAAAAGAAAGATGAAATAAAACCTACATATGTCATAATGGAGAAATGAGATAAAAGCAGTTTAAATTTTGGTGCTCTATAAGCTTTATGCTACTGAGAGACTCAACAAAAGTAAATAAGGAAGAGCTTTGGGTGCAGACCATGACTTAGGGAGTGTAATTAAGAATAAAAAGGAAGAGAAGTGAAATAATGACGAGAACAGAAAGAAAACTTGAAGCAGGTGAAACAAAGGAATGTTACTTCATAAGACCACAGATTTAGAAGTGGAGGAGACCTCAGTACTACCTAACTAAACCATGTCATTTTACAGATGAAAAAAACGAACAATAAGTGACTTGCCAAACATCACGAAGCGGGTAGGCATCAGCGAACCCGATTGGTCTGACCCCAGAAGCAGTGCTCTTCAGGGAAGGAAGGTTTGAACCACGGACCTTATTGGGTGGGGAAATAAAAGGATCAAACTAGGAGAAGAAAATAATTAAATGTTTGCATAAATAAACAAAAAGAGCAAGAAGCTGATAGTTTAAGTAAATTCAAAGAAAGAGAGATAAGGAAGATAAAGAGAACAGAAATAGAAACTATAGTAAAGGACTTACCTAGCAGTATAAGGAATACTCATGTCAGAGACAAAGTTCCGACAGAAGAGAAAGGGTATAAAATCAATACAAAAGAGAGAAGAAAAAGAAAACCTAACACTTAGATAAGAAAGCAAAGTCCAAAATTTATTATATATAAACATATACAAATCCAAAAAGGAAAGGTATATATGAAATGAAAATGAGTAGCTAGAAAAAAAGTTTACTATACATTAGGTGATTCCAAAGAACCAGGACTTGCAATCATGATATCAGATAAAGTAAAAATAAAAATATGCAAACAACATGCAAAATTTAAAAGTAAATAATATGAACCTCAAAATGAAACTGAAAGATGTATAATTTTAATAACCAAACTTGATTCCAAAGAAAAATTGAGAAAACATTTTCCCTTCTTTAATTGGAGAGGTGGGGGTTCTAGTGGGATCTAATGTGTTTTTTTTTTTGCTGAATTATTTTTTCCCCTTCCCTCTTATTTTTCATTACAGGTTATAACTCTCTGGGTAGTGGAATTGGGATAGATATATTCAGAAATAAAAGTGATTTTAAAAAGAGTTGATACAATTTTTTAAAGTTCTTAAGAGAAAACAAAAATTAAAAACATTCCCAATGAAGTAGATTAATCAGATAAGGTAATATGATCATAGATTTAGAGCGAAGCATGTCTTTAGAGGTCATTTAATGGAAGCTCCTTCCTCTCCTCCCCCACCCCCACCCCATCAAGAAATTCTCAAGGAAAACTGCCCTGGTCTTTTAGAACCAGAGGGCAAAATAGAGGTTGAAAGAATCCACCAATCACCACCTGAAAAAGATCCCCAAAAGAAAACTCCTAGGAATATTATAGCCCGGTTCCAGAATTCCCAGATCAAGGAGAAAATATTACAAGCAGCCAGGAAGAAACAATTTGAATATTGTGGAAACACAATCAGCATAACTCAGGATCTGGCAGCTTCTACACTGAGAGATCGGAGGGCTTGGAATATAATATTCCAGAGGGCAAAGGAGCTGGGATTAAAACCAAGAATCACCTACCCAGCAAAACTGAGCATCATGTTTCAGGGGAAAATATGGTCATTCAGTGGAATAGAGGACTTTCAAGCATTCTTGATGAAAAAAGAAACAGAGTTGAATAGAAAATTTGATATCCAGATACAAGAAGCAAGAGAAGCATGAGAAGGTAAACAGGGAAAAGAAATCATAAGGAACTTATCAAAGTTTAACTATTAATATTCCCACATGGAAAAATGATAATTGTAACTTATGAAGCTTTTCTCAGTATGAAAATAGTTGACGGGAACAGAAATAAATAAATAAATAAATATGTCTATATTGGAGGGTATACGGGCATATGAATACATATGTGAATTGTGTATATATGTTTACAGGTATACATAGATAGAGGGCACAGGACCAATTTAATAGGAAGGGGTGACATTTAAAAAGGGAAATTAAGAGGTGAGAGAGGAATATAATGAATGGGGATGGGGAGAGACAGAATGGGGTAAACTATCTCATATAGAAGAGGCAAGGGAAAATGGTTACAATGGAAGGGAAGAATAGGAAGGCAAAAGGGAATGGATCAAGCTTATTCCCTTTGAATTTGGCTTGAGGAGGGAATGAAATACACACTAAATAGGGCATTTCACCCTCCAGGAGAGTAGGGGGTAAAGGGATGAGAGGGGGGATAATGGAAAGGAGGGCAGGCTGGGTGGGAGGGAAGTTGGAAGCACCCACTTTTGAAAAGGGACAGGATCAAAGTAGAGAATAGAACAAGTGGGAAGTGGGATAGGAGGGAGGGAAATATAGTCAGTCTTTTACAATATATCTACTATGGTAATGTTTTGCATGAGCTACACATGTACAAACTATACTGAATTTCTTATCTTCCCAGGAAGGAAGAGTGACAAGGGAGGAAGGGAATGAATCTGGAATTCAAAGTTTTAAAATCAAATGTTTAATATACATATATATGTATAATTTCTTATTCATCTATGGTGTTGCTTTGTTGTGGTGGTGGTTAAAAACCATAAAAAAACATAAGTTTGGAGAACTCCTTATCTAAGATTATCAATGTGTGTGTGTGTTTGTGTGTATATGTAAATATACAGATATGCATATATTTCTACATCTATCTATTCAAGAGCCAGCATTGTGTGCAGTGGAATAAAACACTAGCAGTTTAGAAGAAGGATATCAAATCTTCTGCCTCTCCACTCTGTAACATAACCAATAGTGTCATGCAAAATATTTTTTAAAATATTTGGGATCTTGAAGAGATCTTAGAAAACATCTAGTCTAAATGTTTGGGTTTTTTTGTTTTCTTTTTTTTTTTTTAGTTAAGGAAACTGAGGCTCTTGTCCAAGATTATATAGCTACCTAATAACCGGACTAGAACTTGAACTCAGGACTCCTCTCTCCAATCTAGCGGGATTTTTTTTAACCACTCATTAGAATTTTCTGTTTCCATATTACATAGACTTTTATTAATAACTTCTACTTGTAAATCATTTTTAAATTTTAAAATTGGTTTTAAATCTACCATATTGTTTTAACCTTATAACAATATTCTAAAGCAGTTCAAATATACAAACTAAGGTCCAGAGATGTAGTACTTTACCTAAAATAAGAGTTAGAACCAGAATGCCCTGCTTTATTTTATATTTTAGACCATCATCTCAGGTAGGAAATCTGTTAATTTATGTGCCATTATAAAATGACAATGACTAAAGCAATATAAGACTTGGCCTGGCAGACATAATAAAAACCTATTTTCCACATTTCTGAGTGCAGATCTAGCCTTGTTCATGTCTTGGAATAACCACACATTTGTTAGACACAGTTTAACACAGGGCTAGAAGAAACTAAAGAAATCTTTCTCTTCCTTTAACAGACAGTACTAAAATAGTAAAGTGACTTGCTTAAGGTAACAAAAGTAGGAAAGAACAGAGCTAGGATTTAATCCAGATCTTCTGGCTCCATAAATCCTGTGATCTGTCCTCTCCAATATTATACAGTTGATATGGATTTCAGTTCTGTAGTACCAAAATCAATTTCTATGGAAAGTCTTTAGTTTATTTCTCCCTGTGAAGTGAATCATGCTTATAATTTAAAAATTTGTGCTATTAAAGAGTTTCAGGGATCCCTCTGTGCCTCACCTTTTTCCTCTGTCCCATTTTAGACTGACACAATTTTTCCCCCTTGTCTGTGTTATAGGTTTTGTCAGTTTACCATAAAGAGAACATCCCACGTCTACTGCCTTGAAGAGATTCGTCTCTTTCATCCCCTTGCTCAACACCAAATGCATCAGGTTCAATCCTTCCCATCCCAAGCGATTCTCTGGACTGAGACAGGCTGGAGCATGTGACCTTGGTTCTTAAAACGGGGGTGAAAGGAAGTAAAAAGAGGAACATTTTGTCACAACTGACTGAGTGAGGAAAAAGCATAGTGCTCTCAGGGTCTAAAATTCGCAGCTACCCCTGGATGGACTTATCCCACCCTTTAACTTTGGGGAGCAATCAGCTTTACCTTCTGCTGAAAATATGAAAACATGAGCCATGTGGCATGTGTGTTATTCTAAGAGGAAAGTGGAAAGGAGCTGGTGCCGGTGGAAAACCATCAAGCCCTCACCAGAGAGAAGAGCTGAAGCCCTGGCTGTTCCCCTCTCTCTGTCTACCTCCTCACCCTGGCCATGTGCTGAAAGCCACTCCCAGAAATGACTTCAGCGGCAGCTCTGGGGACTGGGGCGCGCTGACCTCGTCTTCAGGGATACAAAAGCTGGCAATTACCAGCCTGTTGCAGAGGAACTATATTTATTCACTGATCTGTGTCTGAAGCCTTTTCTTCGGGATACTTTAGATGAATGGAGAAGGATGATGTTGGAAGTAATGAAAGGAATAAGAAGCATAGAGGCAAAGAGGGCACAAGAGGTCCCCTTCCCCAAATTAAGTATAAAGGACATAGGAAAAAAGACGCCATCTGCATCCAAAGAAAGAACTGATAAATAGATGAATAAAATAACACACACACACACACACACACACACACACACACCTATTTGTGTCTAATGGTAGACATCTGCGGGATGGAGGGAGGGGAAAAAGAAATTTACACGATAATTTTGTTAGGAATAGCAAGTTGCGTATAGTAGATTTGCAGTTCCATGTGAAATCTGTATTTTCAAATTTTGCTATCATGGAAATACTTGTTTTATTCCATAAATTAAAAAATAATCTCCAGAAAAAAGCAAATCTAACCACAAAATCAGTCCTCAGGCTCATTGGATTCTTATTATAATTGAATGGGGGGAGGGAAATTAACTTTCCAAGGAAAAGAAAGTCTTAAAGCACTGGATAAAAGCACCCAACGACCCATAAAGGAGTGGAAGAGACTTCATGGCATCATATTTCCTTTTTTCCAGCTTCCTGGAATGATTTATCTTTATTAGCATTCTTACTGGGGTTCAAAATGTGATGAAACACTAAATCTGAAGACATGACAGCTCCTTCTGCTTCTTGATCACGGTATGGAAAATGATAAAACTTCCCTGAGGGAGATTAGAAGCAAATTTGAAAAATAACAGGTTGAACACAAAGTTGATAATCCCACTGTTCCAAGGATGGCAATGGATAGAGAAGGGATTTTTTTTTCCGCTAGTCTTAGGTACATCTGTTTATAATAGAGGGCTGGCCAAAGAGACTCCATGTGAGGATTTTTCTTTCCTGGGAACTTGCACTTTGTTCACTGCTGGTGCCAATCTAACGTGTGGAACTTCTGGGAGACAGTTTCTGGTCACCAGTGACTGAGGTGTTATGAGAGACATATGATGATGTCTTCCGGTTGGCTGAGGAGTTGGAAGGATAAATAACTAAGTACAGGTTGAACCAGAACTAAAAGCATATGCAAAATATTCAAGAGAAAGATTTCTTACTCTCCTTCCTAGGAGTGAGGAAGAGCTCTGAGATGCTCATGGATATTCCCTTACTTCCATTTCCCTAGCCACTAAAAATGCCTACTTTTTCAAATGTTTATTTTTTCCTGTTATTGGGTGAATGAGAATCTGGATAGAGAATAGACACTGTAAGCTTTGAAAAGTTGAAAAGGGGGGCGGGGAGGTGGCTAGGTGGTGGCTAGGTGGTGCAGTGAATAGAGCACCGGCCTGAAGTCAGGAGGACCCAAGTTCAAATCTGGTCCCAGACATTTAACACTTACTAGCCATGTGACCTTGGGCAAGTCACTTAACCCCAATTGCCCTCCAAAAAGCCAAAAAATTTTTAAAAATTAAAGAAAAGAAAAGTTGAAAGGGAAAAAAATCTATCAATTAGAGTCAATAGTGGTTTGCCAGTAGCATATCTGGTAAGGAGTCAGCCGTGAGAAGTGAGTTGCTTTACCTACACCCAGAGTGAACCAATATGTCACCTCTGGGAAAGCAAGGGAATGACTTGTACAACAGATATGTCCCAATAGAAAGGAAGTTGTTAGGAACTCTGTGAATGCAAAAAAAAGAAAGATACCTTGGGCCAGGAAATTGATTTGGAGGGGGTGATGATATTTTTGTACTAACCACTTTAAACTTGCCTACTCTCCCTTTTGTCCTGCTCTTTGTTTGGGTGATGTTTTTATACTTATACTTCTGTCCTTGCCATGCCTTCAGAAAATAACTCTGTAAGAGTTAATTGATAGCAATTGGGTGGTTGATATTGGAGAAATGCTAATTAATAGCAGAAGGGACCACATTGGTTTGAAGAATGCAAGTATGAGAAATCCCAATCCTGTCAGGCTTACCCCTATGGCTCTGAAGGAAAAGTAGTCAGCTTTCTTCTAGAGACCCAAGCTGTGAGTGTGAATCAGAGTGGAGAGAGGGAGCAGAGAGCAGATGCTACATATTGGGGCTTCATTTGTGATAGATATTGGACACTTCAGATTTGCAGGGAAACATTGAAGAAATGCTCCATTTGGGCCTCTATTTGATGACTAGCCTAGTGTTTAGTATCCATTAGGTTTTTTCTCTTTTTTAGACTGTATTGTATAGTTTTCTGGTGTGTTTCCTTAAAAGTAAGATGAATGTTCTTATGCTTGCCTTTTTTCTTATTTGGATACTTATTTATATCTGTTTTATGTCCATACCCATTATAAGTACATCAGCTCATAGGAGAATCATGGATTTTGCTTCTCCAATATACTGGTGCTGGGAGCATGAATGTTCCTTTTTTTTCTTTTTGCCTTTAAACTGGCCAACACTTCTTCCCTTATTATGAGGTTCTTATGACCCTGTGAATTCTAGTAAGAAACCTAATAAAGATGAATCATTCCAGGAAGTTTTAAAAAATTGAAAGATGATGCCATGAAATCTGCCCCACTCATTTCTGCGTTTTTGGAAGCTTTTATCCAATGTCTTTAAGACTTTCTTTTCTTGGGGAATGAAGTATTTAATTTGTGATTCAACCAAATGAATCAGAGAACTGATTGTAGGTGAATAGATTAAGGTTTGCCTGTTGGCATAGAAACCTGAGTAAGCCACCCTATGTGTGGGTAGATTACTGGGTCCCTTTCTCCATTCCTAAAGTCTCCCCCATGGGCATGGCACAGCCTGCAGATGAGTCACTCCTTTGTTCAGTTTCCTGAGCTGCATGGTCACTTCCTTGCTGATTTGGGTCAATCATGTCTCTCCTCAGGGCTAGTTCCTCACCAGATTTAGTTACTGCTACTACTGGCTCAAGAGGTTCTTTATTAATGACTCCAATAGCTCTGATCTCTCTTCTAACCTTTTAGAGCTCAAACTTGTGGCCTGGTCCATTCCATCTCTGAATACCCATTCACCTAAGATCAGGAAAGAGTAAACAAAAAGTAACAAAGGTGAAATAACAGAGGCCCGCTGTCCCTTCCTGACCCAAAGGGCCAGTGAGGGCATCTTTGATGAGGAGAGCATCTGCTTGAACCTTTCCTACTCATACTCCATTCTAGCTCAACTTCGAGTGAGCACCTTTCTCAACCTGAGGACTTTTCATCATCACAGTCATTCATGACTAGAAACTGCTTCTCCAAAATTCCCTATGTTGAACTGAAACTATGTAGGATCTAATATGTTCTGTGTAATTTTCAGGAAAAGCAAATCCACCCATGCCTTAAGAACTGTGTCCTCACTGACTGATTTCTCATTATATATATATATATATATATATTTTATTATTGCATTAGCATTTTCCCCCAGGCTGGAAATAGTCATACTTTCTTAGTATACGGTGAATGTTTTATGTTTTCTTCCTAATCTTTGTAATCATAAATGCTACTTTTATTTTTTCTCCTAATCTAATGTCATTTCTAAATTTTTCATAATGTAATATCATTTCTAAATAGTATTTTATGCAAAATCTACAAATCTAGTGGCCTATTACAAGTAAAAGAGAAGGAAACACTTAGACAAATTTGAAAGGACATAACATTTGAGTGTATCGGGGATAGTGCCTTGCACATTGTGGATGCTAATTTAAAAAAAAATCAAATTGACATATTTTTTTTTTTTCCAATTGAGAAATTTATTTAAACCAAATAGGCGCCTCATTGTCTCTAATCTTAGAAGAAGGTGTTGGGCCTCTTGGTAGTAAAGCGTGGCTTGTGCTGGCGACACAGAACTCTGTGGGGCAGAGGGAACTTGATTTTGGAGTCGTGAAACTGCTTGACTGTGTACCGGCGGCATTTGCTGGCAGGAATTTCTTCCACTTCCATCATCTGGATGGAGTGGGCCCGGGCACGGTGACGGGCTCCCATATCTCGGTAGCACTGAGTGACGGCACCATCAGTGGTCAGGTCCCCGTGCTCCCTGTACATGTTGTGGGTCCCACTCCTGGAATCATAACGCAGCCAGATGCCAAAGTTTTTCACTCTAAGAGGGGACTTTTCAAAGACCTGTCTGCAGTATACGATTTCTCCATGGACTTCTTCATTTTTTTCAGCTGGGAAACGAAGTACCAGAACCTGGACTTAGCTACCACATAATTAGGAGCAAAGATCCGCATGCGATAAAGAGGCGGCACCGGGCTCTTGGGAGTGGGCAGGCAGCGCCCAATCGACCTTATACTCTCTCAGGGCGCCCGAGGCCTTCAAGGTGCTGCTGCCTCACGCCCCGCCAACCCGCAAAAGCCAAATTGACATATTCAGGACAGATTTATGATGTCATTGATATCTTCAGCAGTCAGTTATGTTGGAACATGAGTAAGGCAAGGAAGTGGCAATGAATGTGGACTAATGGATATCAAATGGATATGCATATATTGTAAATTTCAATACATTAAAGAAACATAAATTATCTTTTCCTAGGAAAATTAGTCAAAAGACTAATAGTTGGGGCAGCTGAGTGACAATGAATAGAGCACCGGCCCTGGAATCGGGAGTACCTGAGTTCAAATACGGCCTCAGACACTTGACACACTTACTAGCCATGTGACTTTGGGCAAATCACTTAACCCCAATTGCCCTCCAAAAAGAAAAAAAAAAGACTAATAGTCTTATCGAGGGATCCTGGACTAGTAGAAAGTAGGCAGTCCGACTCTTTTCACTTTCTCTGGTTCATTTTGTCCCTGCTTGAGAAAATCTCCTCAAGTTTGGGAATGATTCATACTAGGGTCTCCCCAGAAGGATTAAACAGGGACCTTTCTATAAAAATATTCAATGTAAAAAGTATGAGGTAAATGCTTTAAAACACAAGACTGATAAATATGCATTGATAAAGCTTTTATTTATTTATTAAAACATGAAATGATAACCTATAACTCCTACAATATTCTCCCTGGAGGCTAATATTTACAACATGAAACATGAAATATTGTTGGTCTATTGAATAAGCATTTCACCTTTACCTTGACTCTTTTTTGTATAAACAACTCACTTAAGTCCATATTCTGCCAAAGCAGAACATGACTGAGCTCATCTCGATAGCAGGTCGTTAAGGTCATTCACTAAATAGGCCTTCATACTGTTCTAGATTTTCCCCACCTATCACATTGAGATACTGCTGAGTATATAACGTACTAATAACACTAAATAGTAACTCAAATAGATTGAAAAGTTAATTTACAACTCTTATCACAGTTCCTATTGTCAGTGATGGAAAGTAAGGTAAATGTTTGTAGAAGTTTCTTTCATGAGACCTAGTGAAAATAGCCACTGGATCAGCCTTAAAGTTACAGACTGAGCTTATCTGTCTCTGTCTCTCTGTTCCTGTCTCTGAATATTTAAAGCAAGAAGAATAAAAACCAACGTGAAAATTTGAAAAAAGTTTATTAGGTTTTTTGGTTGTTGTTGCTGTTAGAATGCCTTTTTGGGGGGTGGGAGGGAACTAGGCATAAAGTTTTATGTGGACTAGAGAACTTAATCTTGGAATATGAATTACATTAGTTACATAGTAACCGGGCAATAGAGTTAGTCTTTTTATGAGCTTCACAAATAGGTCATAGAAGTTTCCATGTGTTAATTTTCATACCAATATATTCAAACTCAGTGCCAAGATCAGAAGAGTTAATTTTGGTATGAAAATTCATTTAATTTTTTTGGTTTTAAAAATCAAAACAAAACTTATGCACCAAGAACCATCGCCCTAAAGAAAAAATTTTCTGAAACTAAAAACAAACAGGTCTAAAAAGAATTGCAGGCCATTAACGACCATATGAAAAATTGCTCCTAATCACCAATAATGAGAGACATTCTTATCAAAACAATTCTGGAATTTCATATTATACCAGCAAATTGACAAAAATAATAAAAATGCGAACAATTAATGTTTTGAGGGGCTCTAGAAAGAGCCTACATTAATACTCTCTCTTGGTTATTCTATTTATCTGATCACTCTTTCTCCATCTCTTTTCCTAGATCCTCTTACACATAATGCCCTCTAACCATAAATTTCCATTAGAGTTCTTTCATAGACCCTCTTCTCTTCTCTCTACATATTACTTCTCTTGATTCATTTCACCATCGATTCCCATGGATTTAATTACCATCATTGTCATGCTGATGATTTTTGTGACTCTGGGTACATTCTCTTATTGTTCACTATTCCTGGACAGCTCTGACATGTCCTGACTACTAACCCCCCTGACTTCCTTTAAGTACCAACTAAAATTTCACCATCTACAGGAAGTGTTCCCCAACCCCTCTTAATTCTAGTGCCCTTGAGGAAATTAAATAATTGTTTTATTATATTATGATTAATTATTTCCTATTTATAGTGTATAGAGCTTGCTTTGTATAAATTTGCTTACATGTTGCTTTCCCCATTAGATTGTAAGCTGATTGAGGGCAGGGACTATATTTTTCCTCTTTTTGTATCCCTAGCCCTTAGCACAGTGCCTGGCACATAGTAGGCATTTAATAAATGTTTATTTATTAACACACTGTTGATGGAATTGCACATTGGTCCAGCTATTCTAAATAGTAACTTTCATCATGCCAAGAAAAAGCCCAAGAATTCACTGCTGGGAATTTCTATATCAAGTATATAAAAGTCAGAGAGATGCTGCATGAACCAAAATATTCATTGAAACATTTTTTAAATGTTATCATAGAACTAGGGGGGGGGGGGGGGGAAAGTATATGTCCACTGATTGTGGAATGGCTAAACAACTTGTATTAAATTAATGTAATGGAATAATAGCGCATTTGTAATAAAAAATGAATCTGAAGAATTTAGAGAAGAGTGGATATAAAATGAAATAAAAAACTCCAGGAAAACAATATGCAGCCTAAAGGGCAAGTTCACTC
Organism: Petaurus breviceps papuanus; assembly: GCF_028583685.1. Lineage (NCBI taxonomy): Eukaryota > Metazoa > Chordata > Mammalia > Diprotodontia > Petauridae > Petaurus > Petaurus breviceps. The sequence goes on along the minus strand of NW_027187361.1, from coordinate 27,219,130 downwards.
AGGTCACATCAACAATCAATGTTCACGTCTCCCTATAATCGCCAGCATCAAATACAAAAAGCCTCTGTTTAGTGTTCTAAGCCCCTCACAGCCTAACCCTCTCCCTCTATACTTTCCCATTCTTCTTCTACCCTCTCCCTCCCTCACTTTACTGTTCCCCAAACAAGGAACTCCATCTCTCAGCTCTGGGTGTTTTCACTGGCTGACTCCTATTCCTGAAATGCTCTCCCTCTTCATCTTTGCCTCCTGGCTTCCTTTAAGTTCTGCCTTCTAGTGGAAGCCTTTTCTAATCATTCTTAGTTCTAGTGCCTTTACTTTATTGATTATTTCCAATTATCTTGCATATAGCCATTTGTATATAGTTTTTTTGCATGTTCCTCATTCATTTTTGACCTCCTTTGGGCCAAGGACTGCTTTGCATTTCTGTGTCTCCCCAGCACTTATCACAGTTCCTGGGACATAATAGGACTGAATAAATGCTTATTGGCTGAATTACAAAAAAGAAAGGAGAAAATGCATTTCTTCCTCTTTTGTGGAAGTAAGGGATAATTCGTGCAAAATATTACAAATATTACCATTTTTGTTTGATATGTTGGTTAATTTTGCTGACTGTTCTTTTCCTTCTTTTAAATTATTTGTTGTAAGGGCTGGTTATCTGGGTAGGGAAGCAGAGAAGGATATGTTTGGAAATGGTGATGTAAAAATTAAAAAATAAATTAAAATTAAAATAAAGAAATCCCATGTATTCCATTAAAACTAAAATAGCTAAATTTTTCTATACTTAATGCTTGTGCACATATAAATTCGTTTTAACTAAAAAGTTGATATCTTTCAATGGTTGTTCTGAATACTCAAAACAAACGATATCTCCAAACTTCTATGATTAACCTTTTAAATGAAGATGGCCACTCTTATGTAAAAAGAAAAAGTCAAAAGTGAGCATAAAATAGGAAATCTTAAAAATCAGAGGAGAAATCAAAAAACTAGAAATCAAAAAGACTGATAAAGAACTGATAAAGATAACTAAAAGGTTTTTTTTTTAAAGAAAAAGGTAGAAAATCAAATAATCAAAAGTTTAAAAAATGACCAAGGTAAAATCACAGTAAATCTAGAAAAAGGGGAAAAAATGATCAGAATCTACAATGCAATTATATACCAACAACGTTTAGAAGACCAAAGAGATTACCTTTAAAAATATAAAATACCAAAACTAAAAGAACACCAAATGGAGATCTTAAATAAACAAATTTCAGAAAAGGAAATAGGATTAGCCTTAATGTGACTATGGTGGGGAGGGGGAGAGGGGAATTGATGACCTTGATAGATTTACTGAAGAATTCTGCCAACTTTTGAAAGAACAACTAATGTGAATACTACAAAAATTATTCTTAAAAACTGAGAAAGTATTTTACCAAACTCTTTTCATGAGATAGCGATCTCCCTACTACCTATGTACAACTCTAGCCCAATATATTAACAAATGCTGATTAAAAAATTTTAAATAAAATTCTGTCCAACAGATACTCATCCAATAAATCATTCACTATAATCAAGTTGGATTTATAAATACCAGGAATATAATAATAGTTTAACATTAGGAAAATAATTATTATAAGTAACAATAATTTTATTAACATAGTTGTATTAAAAATCAAAACATTTAACACCATGATTATTTTAAAAGAGGTAGAAAAGACCTTTGGCAAGTTTTATGATAAAAAATTCTACAAAGCATAAATAAAAGGGATCATTTTAAAATAATTTCAACATAAATTCTTTCCATCTGCATAGATCTGACAGGTAAATTATTCCTTGCTCTCCTAATTTGTTTCTGGTATGACCCTTTATGTCTAAATCATGTATCTATTTTGACCTCGGTACATATCATATCAGTGTACATAAACTATATCTAATTTTTGCATACTTTTTTCCACTGATGCAAAGTCTTAACAAATAATGATTTCTTGTCCCCAAAACTTGGGTCTTTGGGCTCATCAAACTCTAGATTATTATGGTAATTTACTACTGTGGATTGTGTATCTAATCTATTCAATTGAACCACCACTCTTTTTCTTAGTCAGTACCAGATAGTTTTGATGATTACTGCTTTATAATATACTTTGAGATCTGATATGTCTAGGCAACCATCCTTCACATTTTTTTCTCATTGCTTCCTTTTGTATTCTTGACCTTTTGTTTTACCACATGAATTTTGTTATTATTTGTTCTAGCTCTATACAGTATTTTCTGGTATTTACTCTATATATCTAAATACTCTATACAGTATTTACTGGTGTGGCATGGAATAAGTAAACTAATTTAGGTAGAATTGTCATTTTTATCATATTGGCTTGGCCTACCCATGAGCAATTGTTATTTTTCTAATTCTTAATTTGTGATCTGACTTTATTGGTGTGAAATGTGTTTTGTAATTGTGTTCATATAGGTCCTTATAGGAACCATATAAGTTCTCATAGGGTTGTCTTGGCAGGTAGATTCCCAAGTATTTTATGTTGTCTATAGTTACTTTAAGTGGAATTTCTCTTTCTATCTCTTGCTGGATTTTGTTGGTAATATAAAGAAATGCTGATGATTTATGTGGATTTACTTCATAAAATGCAACTTTGTTCAAGTTAATTATTTCAGCTAGTTTTTTTAGTTGATTCTCTAGGATTCTCTAATTAGACCATTATATAATTTGCAAATAATTATAATTTTGTTTCCTCATTGCCTACTCTAATTTCTTCCATTCTTTTTCTTCTCCTATTGCTATAGCTACCCTTTCTAGTGCAATATTGAATAAAACTGATGATGATAGGCATCCTTACTTCACCCCCTGGTCTTATTGGGAAAGTTTCTAGCTCATCCCCATTACAAATAATGTTTGCTAATGGTTTTAGATAGATGATACTTATTTTAAGGAAATTTCCATTTATTTCTATGTTTCCTAGTATTTTTTATAGAAATGGGTGTTATATTTTGTTTAAAACTTTTTTCTGCATATATTGATATAATCATATGATTTCTGTTGGTTTTGCTATCTATATGTCAATTATGTTGATAGTTTTCAGCCAGCCCTGCATTCCTGGTATAAATCCCAGCTGATAATAGTGTGTTATCTTTGTGATATATTGCTTTAATTTCCTTGCTAGTGTTTTATTTAAAATTTTTGCATCAATATTTATTAGGGGAATTGGTCTACTTTTCTTTCCGTATTTTTACTCTTCCTGGTTTAGGCAGTAGCACCATGTTTGTGTCATAGAAGGAATTTAGGAGGACACCTTTGCCTTTTCATATTTTTGTAAAACATTTATCCATTTTACTCAGACTGTCAGATTACTGGCATACAAGTGGACAAAATATCTCCTAATTGTATTAATTTCCTTTCTTTGGTGGGGAATTTAACTTTCTCCTTTTTGATACTAGTATTTTGGTTTTCTTCTTTCTTTTTCTTTTTTTTTTATCAAATTAACCAATGGTTTCTTTATCTTTTTTTTTTCATAAAGCTAAGTCCTAGTTTTACATATTAGCTCAATAGTTTTCTTACTTTCAATTTTATTAATCTCACCTTACATTTTTTTTAAATTGCTAATTTGGTTTTTATTTAATTGGGGGCTTTTAATATTTTGTAAGTTTTTTTTAGTAGCATTTCTAAATAACTGATTTATTCTTTCTCTATTTCATAATGAAAATGTTTAGAGAGATAAAGTTTCCCATAAGTATTGATTCAGCTAAATTTTGGATGTTGTCTCATTGTTCTCATATTCTCTTTAATGAAATTATTGATTGTTTCTATTATCTGTTCTTTGACCCACTCATTGTTAGGGATTAAATTATTTAGTTTCCAATTAATTTTCAATTTATCTTTCCTCTACCCTTTATTGAATGAATTTTTATTGCATTATGATCCCAGAAGAATGCATTTATTATTTCTGCCTTTCTGCATTTGATAATGAGGTTTTTAATGCTCTAATACATTGTCAATTTTTTATTGGTTCCATATACTGCTCAGTAAAAAATATATTCCTTTCTAGCCCCATTCAATTTTCTACAGAGGTCTATATCTCACTTTTCTAAAATTCCATTTACCTCTTTAAGTTTTTTTGTTTCTTTTTTTGTTAAATTTATATAATTCTGAGAGGGGAAAGTTTAGGTCTTCCACTAGTAAGACAATTAAGTCTTAAAAATGACTTTAATGCCTTTTAAAGGAAAAATTATCCTAACCTTCATGACAGATATTGGTCCTACAAAACAAGCCATCAGAAAGGTAAAAAGCTGTCAAGCAACATTAGATGGGGAGATTTCTCCTATAACTTAAACAAGAAAGAAATAAAGAAAATTAATATAAAAGAATGAGGTAAATCCAGTCATACTTGTTGAAATCTCATTAAATTAAATGATGTTAAAGGATGTTTGGAATCCTATTACCTCCAGAAAATTCAATCGCTTTTCCTTTACCTTTATGTGCTTCTCAGAAGCTTTTTGGCTCTTGGAATTTTTGTTAAAATCTACAAAGTAATTTCTAGATGCAATAAAGTACCTCTGACAGTGGAAGAGTCACAATTTGGGGAGAAACAAGTGCTGAGATTGTCCCCATTGATATTGATAATTAACTGACTTGTTGATACTTGAAAGATAAGATCTTGGTATAAGGAGCACTAATATGGCATACCATTGAAACAATGGAGCTGCATCAATACTGACAAAGTCCTATTCTGATATCTCATCATGGTATGCAACTTATGCTTTGGAGCGTATGTTCTTGTAGGTTCTATAAATTTAGAAAGGCTAAAGCATTCATCAACAGAGACTCTTCTTTGGGACAATGTTGTCCAAATTTGGACAATATTCCATTAATTCCTTGGGACACCACAATGAAAATATGGCCTTAAAAAAACTCTTAGCCTTATGAATCCCTCTTAGATTCTCTGTCCTCACACTGGAAGACTTTTTGCCCTCCTTTAACTAGTGATACTGCATTTGAAGAAGTGTCCATGCCGGTCAAGCTCACTCCTTTCTACAACCATACCTCCTTCTGCCTCTGCAGACTTTCTGCTCTCACTCCTCCCCTATCCCCACTTTTCATTTCCCTTTTATGTATTGTTTACCCCTGTAGCACCAACACAATATTCACAGAGATGAAGCTGACTATAAATATGCTGGCATAGTTCTCAATTTCAAAATATGACAGACTCTCCATATAGAAGACAGAAGCAGAACATTTATTCATACACGAGAAAACCAAATACCAACTAACACCAGTAAACTGAATCCTTCATAGCAACATAGAAGTTAATAAGCCATAACATTACAGAGAGCCACACCATCCTTTAGCCTTCCCACAAACCACCACTCACAAGCCTAGCTGTCACAGCAGGGGTCAAACACTCACAAGGCTAGCTTTCTCCCAGGGTATGCCTTCTCCTCCCTCCAATTCTAGCTGCTCTGTCTCTTAGCTTCCTATGAGTTATGCTCAACCTTCCATCAAGCTCCTCCTGCCACAGGCTACATGTGATTATATTCTGCCTATTAGGGGTCACAGAAGATCTTAAAATCCCCTTAGGTCTATTAAGGGGCAGGGAAGATCTTCAAAATAACACTACCATTACATTCAGTACCAAGATCTTTCATATCCCTTACACAGCAAAAATACGTTAACAATGCATTTCTTTACAGAGGTTAATGAGAGTTTATAGGTAGCTGGTGTCGACAAAACCTTACGACAATATAACAGGGATAACACAAAATAAGGACATAAAACAATATCTTAGAGAGGGGGGTTGGGTATAAACACCCTATCATCCCCCCCTCATGAATGAATAGGGTTCAAAATTGAGGTAAGGGGTGAAGGTCTCGTCTCCTATAGCTACTTCCTGCTGAAATTGGAGATAGAGCTGCTCCTGCCTCAACAAGTTCCATTCAAGAGTTCTTTAGTTGGCACATAGAGCTCAGTAGATGCCAGGTCCAGGGGTGACACATCACAGTTGTGGACAGAGGGTGACATCCGGTTTAAGGGATAAGGCATCTGCAGGTGGAAGGTATTAAGCCTGCAGAAAACAAATCTTGCAATCAAGTTTAACAGACATAAAGGCAAAAAGAAACAGATATAGGGTCAGCTGTGCTTCTGGAGTCTATGGATTCACTATCAAAGCAATGGTTCAGGAAGATCTGTAGGGAGAAATTCTTATTTCTCTATTCTGTCTAACAACAAGCCCCTTTTATTGACACATTTTGTCTAGTTCATTAGTTGAAATACCATCAATTCTTCCAAAATCTACCCCTGCTCTCAATAGAGCAGAAAACAATTCTTTTCTTGTCAATCTATTCTGAATTTGAATCTGCTGGCTATTTACTCTTCTCTCTCAAGTAAATGCATCTTTTTTTGTATCCCCCTAAGTCACTTAGCTGTGAAATCTTATTTAGCACCTCTGAAAGAGGGTGCCCTATTTCACCAATTAGTAGTCAGAAGTAGGTGCTTCTAAATAGAAGGAGTTGTCTTCACTATGATATTTCTATGAGAAACTGCTAAGTGGGTATTGTGATATGCATTTGCATCTCCAGTTATCGTAGCAGCTTTCATTATCTTCTCCTTTAATTTTCTCATACAGTCCCTAAGTGAATACCAGGGTCTCTCTCCACTTGGTCACATAGAATCAGCGAGATACATTCAATTGCATCCATCAGCTGCTAAAGCTAACAGATTGATCACATTGTTACCTCCCTGAATATGATAACCCCTAAAGGCTTGCTGGACAAAAGGATTTGGACTAATACCTATAAATTTCAAGCAATTCATGCTTTCTATCCATATTCCTCCAGACCCTTCATCATTGATTCTCACCATCTAAGACACTAATGATTCTCCCATCCTTTGAGTGAATCTACTCAATATGTTAATAACCTACTGCTGAGTGAAATGTTTGCCCTCCTTGATTCTCCTGCTTTCTTTTTAGTATGGGGCAATCTTCTGTCCTTGTAAAAGCCTCATCATTTGACATTGTATAATTTTCCACATATACTCTCTCCAAGCAGTGGTCATCATGGCAATTAAGTTCAACTTGAGCCACATACACATTCCTCTTATTAGTTTTTTTTCTTCTTTTTTTCTGAGCCAAACACACTTCTAGTACTTAAAACTCTCCAGCTTACTCTTCTAAAGGAGAGCCCAAATACTGTGACACAGAAAATTTCTATCAAAACAGCAAGTTTCTTATCCAACTGAGTTTTCTCTTCCAACAGTTTGTCTCTGCTTTTACATATAATATGGTAACCTGTTAGTAAAATCCAGCCTCCTCTACACATCCTTTCCAGTTCTCTCCCTGATTTTATTGGTATTCTTTGCAAACATGTATCTAAATCTCTAGGTTCTCCCTCTGCAGCCTCAGTGCCCAGTTTTCACAGAGCCTTGTACTTTTAACCCACTCCCTTGCTAGGGAAGAATAAGGTAAATCCTCCCATCCTGGGGTATCCTTTCTCCTTCTAAAGCCCTTCTGCCTACAAATAGAGGTCTGATATTTCACAATCCTTTCCTTGTCACCAAATGTAGCATCAATGTAAAATTTGCAGTGCTGATAGTGACTGTAAATATTCTGGCAGGGGTCTCAATCACAAAATATAGCAGACTCTTCATATATAAAAACAGAAGCAAAACATTTATTCAGACACCAGAAAATCAAATCCCAACACCAGGAAACCAAATCCATCATAGAAGCACAGAAGTTAATATACCACAACGCAGCAGAGAACCACACCATCCTTTTGCCTTCCCACAAACCAACACTCACAAGCCTTGTTGGCTCCCTGGGTGCATCCTCTCCTCCCTTCAGCTCTAGATGCTCTGTCTTCTAGCTTCCTGTGGGCTCTGCTGCACCCTTCAGCAAGCACCTCCTGCTACAGGTTCTATGTGATTACATTGAGTCTATTAGAGGACAGGGAAGATCTTCAAATTCACATTATAATTACACCCCCTTGAGGTCTTGAGGTTAGGGACTATCTTTTTGTTTTACTAATATTTCTATTTCTGGCTCTTAGCAGTGTCTGGCACATAGTAAGCATTTGATAAACACGTGTTGACTAGACCTCTGACAGTGGCAGCCATAAATTTGGGTGACACAAGAGCTGAGACTGTTACTAAAAACATTAATAATTAACTCACTGGTCAATACTTTAAATGTGAGATCTTTGTAAAGGAAAAATACTATGACATACTATTGGGAGAATGAAACTGCATCAATACTGACAATCTCACGATACATGAAACTGGAAGAAAAATGGCATCCTAGCTTACCCTCAAGTCATCCCATATTTCATCTCTTCCCCAAAATGTCTTTTAGGACAAAAAGAAGGTGAGACTGTATCTTTAAGGTATATTTCCTTAGTAACTAAACAAACAAAATGAACATTTTGATCCAGATAAAAAGGCTTCACCTTCCAAGTTCTTAACTCCTTTACTGAGAGGAAAAGAGGAGGGTGGAGTGGGGTGATATATCATGAATTCAGAGAAAGATGGGAAAATTTTTAGGAACTGGTGCACAATGAAGTAGTTACAACCAAGAAAACAATATGAATAAGACTATAGGGGTGTAATAAAGAAAGCTAAAAACCCCAATAACAACAAAATGCTTCACAATTATAGTAACAAAGCTTAAACAAGGAAAAGGGTTGAGAAAAATGAACCTCGTTGCAGAGGTAGGGTAAATGTAGACTGTTACATATTCTGTTACATAATAGCTATAGGTTGGTTGGTTTTGCTAAACTGTTTCTCACCCCATTCTCCATTTATAAAATCTTCATTGTAATGGAAGCATCATTGGATAGGGACATATTTAGAAACAAATTAATGGGGTAAAAGACATCAACAAAACAAAAATTAAAAAGAAGAAAAAAGTGTTTTAAATAAAAGCCTTAGTGTTAGAAAAGAAATGAGGAAAAGCATCTTCTTGCATTTCTTAGAGAGGTGGAAGTCTGTGAGCACAGAATGGAATCGGTAGAATATTTCAAGTCCTAAAATATATGGTTATAATGATGGTTGATTTTGCTTAACTATTCATCTTTGTCCTGAGGGAAAGCTCAATGGGTAGGGCATGGAGTATTGGAAATTACTATACACATGTGTGTGTGTGCATGTGTATAAAGAAGGCAGAAACTAAATAATGTGAATTTGAATATATATTTTCTGTTTTTCAGTGTATCATATTATTAATATAATTTTTGAGACAATTACGAGAAAAGGTTGTGTTCAAGTTAAAGGACAAATATGGTAAAATAGAATATCTAAAATAAAAAAGAAACTATTACAGTTAGAGGGTATCTTGGTTTCACTGTAGTACAAATTTAGCTTGCAGGAGAACCCATTAAGGTAAATTTAAATTATGGAAAGTTTCTATTTGTGTAATTATACCTATGAAAGAGATAATTTGTTTCACCTGAAGCTGTCATTTTATAAGTGGTAGACATGTTCACAGAGCTAAAGTGACTTGACTGAAGTCACAGATAGAAGTCAAGATTAAGCTAAAAGATGGCATCATTCTGATTTAAAACTTTGTCAAGTTTTGCATGATTGCTTGATTAGATAACTATTCTCTTCCCACCTCTACAAATAAGCCTTCCATTTCTCCTTTTTGGGATGCTTTTCCTTTTCATGACCCTTGAATGGAAACATTTCCCAAGGTTCTTTCTTTGACTTCATTTTCTTCTCTGTGGCCTTTCTTCTTTGGTGATATCTTATGTTCTTATTTTTCAATTATAACTTGTCTTAAGATAATTAACAATACAGACGGCTCAAGTGTATAGATTGATTCCCAATCTTTCCCCAGAGCTCTTCCCCTCTCTTTACAAATGCTTGCTAAACATCGTCATATGGCTATGCAATTGAACCTCAAATCCAATATATTCACAACTGAACTAGGTTCCCTACAGCTTGTTCCTCCATTCTTTTTAATACCCTATTTTTATTGCTTTTCCTGTCACCCTTTTCTTCATTACCCTATGCCAGAGAGGCCAACCCTTGATCTCTAGGGTTTAATAGCTGCTACTATTGATATATCCTTGGTGTGGGAGAATGGCTCAGAGCAATGTTTCTCAGAGAGATAACAACCCCCTCTCTTTGCTAAAGTGTTTTTGTCATGTCTTTGCATTTGCACATAGTTACTCTTAGACAGCTGGCAACACCACAAACCCACAGAGTTTGCAGAGACAGCAGTGGAGATCTGGATCATTTATAACAGGGGATCTCTCCTCTGTCTATCTGTGTTTCTCTTTGTGTCTCTAGGTCTCTCTTTGAGCGTCTCAGATTCTCTCTATTTCTCTTTACATGACAATAGCACTGATGTGGCCCCTTAAATGGGGGTGAACAAGGGAGTTCATGAATATCGCTTAAAATGAACAGGCCCAAGGACCAACTACTTCCTAGCAAGGGTGCACTCCAGAGGGGGTTGGGGCATTTGCCTGAAGATCAACCTATAACAATATGCAAGAAGACAAGACTTCTGAGTGACTAAAGGACCTTTGGGCCTGTGCTGCTGCATACAGGTAAGGGACTGTGAGTGGACTGGTGGAGAAACTTAGATGAGAGAAGCAGAGAAAATGGGAGAGGCAAGCATAGGTCACTGACTAACATGAATCATGTAATAGAAAGTAGCAGACAATGTACCATACTGAAGTCATGAATCTGTGTTTATCATATCAACAGTACAATCAATAAATATTTATTAAGGGGCAGCTAGGTGGCATGGTGAATAGAGCACAGGCCCTGGAGTCAAGACACTAGCTGCGTGACCTTGGGCAAGTCACATAACCCCAATGGCCTTGCTTCTCCCCTCCAAAAACAAATAAACAAATATTTATTATGTGCTTATTATGGACCAAGTCCTGCACTAAGTGCTAGGGATACAAAAAGAGGTAAAAGACAGTCTCAGCACTCAAGAAGCTTATGATCCATTGGAGTAGACAACATACAACACAGACACACACACACACACACATATATACATATACATATCTGTGTGTCTGTGTGTCTGTCTATCTATCTATCTATCTGTCACTAGCTACATAAAGGATAAATAAGAAACAATTAACAGAGGAAAAGTCCTGGAATTAAGCATGGTTAGAAACGGCTTCTGGAAGAAGATGGGATTTTAGTTGGGAAGCCAGGGAGGTCAGTAGTTGGAGCAGAGGAAGGAGAGAATTACAGGTATGGGGGACAGCAAGAGAAAACATCCCGAGCCAAGAGATGGAGTGTCTTGTTTGTGCTCGGAGGCCAGGGTTACTGGATCAGAGAGTGCACAACAAGGAGTGATATGTTAGAAGCCTGGAAAGGTAGGAGGAAGCGAGTTTATGAAGGGCTTTGAGTGCCAAATCGAGCATCTGCATTTTCTGCTGGAGCCAATGGGAAGCCACCAGATTTTATTGAGTAGGAGGGTGACATGATCAGTCCTAAGATTTAGGGAAACTATTTTATTTGCTGAATGGAGGATGGAATGAAGGGGTGAGAATGAAGGCCCACACTCAAGTGTCAGAGGAGAAAAGGGGTTATACTTGAGAAAGGGCCTTGGTAGCAGTTTGAATATGGGAGGGGGGAGGGTGTGAGAAATAGTGGTAACGAATTCCTAGTTATCCAGGGTAACTAATTCCTAGGTTGCAAGGCTAAGGGAATGAGAGGATGATGTCACTCTCTACAGTGATAGGGAAGGTAGGATAAGGTAGGAATTTTTTTCCAGTTTCATGCCCTGCTAATAACTGGATAGGGTTCAGAATTCTGAACATCAGTTTGCCTTTATTAAATTCTGTTGAGGCAATTAGTGTCAGTGGTGGGATTGGGGGGCGAGGTGAAATAGCTCCTGAAATAGCACTTCCCCTAAAAAGAAAAACCCAAGAGGACTCTCTGTTTCATTTATCCCTGGATAAACTAGGAGAAAGTTTCTCTTTCTTCAATGAGATTTTTCAGCTTAACTCAGGAGAAATTAAGAGAAAAGGGTAATCGAAATATATATAGAAAAACCCCAGAATATCAGTCTGACAAGAGAACTTTTATATACATTAATTTCTTAGGAGCACCATGTCTTTGTGTTTGTGGGGGGGGCGGGGGGGGGGGGGTGGGTTTTTTTTTTTTGATTTTTGAATAATTAGGATTTAAAATAAAAAAATTTATTTGTTTTTTTATTTAGTTGTTGTTTTTTTTTTTGTTTTTTTGGGTGGACTTTGCCAGTAAATGACTTGATTGGGGGGGGGCAAGTGGCCTCTCTGTGTCTTTAGTCTGGTCTTTGCTGACATCTAGTGTCCAAATTGAAAATAGTTATTCCCTTGTTTTCAGGCCTGTGTGAGTTTCATGTATGTGCTTTGACAGAGAACCTAGAAGGATGAAGTTTTAAATAGCTTGACCGACCAGTAGGGCCTTACCTCTCATAAATCTCTAGTGAGGGATAAGGACTTTGCCAGTAAATGACTTGATTCTGTCTTGTCAATTATCTATGTTGGAAAGTCAATCTAGCTCTTTCTCCCTAGGGCCTTATCAGCCCATAGAGCAAGAGTAAAAAGAAATTTTTTTCTTCAGAAAGAATTTTTAGCAAAGTTAGATGGCAGACAAGAAACACAGATAAGGATGGGATCTTTTCCCCAATTTGTATAAGTTTTTAACATCATAAACAAATTAGAAACTTAATTTGTGAGTAAAATGTAATTTCTCTACTATGAATTTTCAGATTGTGGTTTGGGAAGATGGCAATGTCATTCTTTCCAGATTTCCTCTACAAACCAGACAGAACAACATTTCAGGGTCAGTGTAGAGCAGCAAAAATAAGCAAGAGTTGGGGTAGAGCTGTGGTCCTCCTGGAAGACTGGAAAGCACCTGTGGAAAGATGATTGAATATGAAACTGCAAATCTATCATGTACAACTCACTTTTCTTTTAAAATATACAATCAAGTTATGAGGTGACTTTCTCTTTTCTTCTTCCCTCTCCTGCCCCTGCTTAGACATGGCTACCATTTGACACAAATATGTATTGTGTGTGTGTGTGTATACTCATCTGTATGTGTGTGAGTGTGTGTGTAAAAATCATTCTCCTATTCTAAAAGATCCTTCTATTTATCAGTTCTTCTTTCTGGATGCAGATAGCATCTTCCTTCTTGGGCTCTTTGTAGCTAATTTGGGTGTAGTCAAAAGAGTCAAAATGACTTAGTCCCTCAAAGTTGCTCTTAAAACAACATTGTTCTTACTCTCCACAATGTTCTCTTCCTTCTGCTCATTTGGCTCCTCATTATTTTGTGTGTCTAAGATCATGAAGCTCGTCATTTCTTATAGGACAGTAGTATTTCATCATAACCATAGACTGCAATGTGTTCAGCCATTCCACAGTTGATGGACATTGCTGCAGTTTCTAGTATTTTGCCACTACAAAAAGAGGTGTTATAAATATTTTAGAACATATAGGTTCTTTTCCTTTTTCCCTAATCATCTTTGGAAATAAACCTTGTAGTAATATTGCTGGGCCAAAAGATATAGGTAGTTTAATAACACTTTGGACATAATTTCAGATTGTTCTCCAAAAAGTTTGGATCAGTTCACAGTTCCACCAACAGTGAGTTAATTTCCCAATTTTTCCATGTCCCCTCCAACTTCTGTAACTTTCCCCTTCAATCATTTTACCCAATCTGATAGTGTAAAAATGGCATTTCAAAGTTGATTTAATTTACATTCTCTAATCAATGATCTAGAGCATTTTTCATGTGACTATATACAATTTTGACTTCTTCCAAAAACTGCCTGTTCAAATACTTTGGCCATTTATCAATTGGATAACGACTCTAGATTTGACAAAGTTCTTTATATATTTGAGATATGAGACCTTTAGCTAAGAAATTACCCATACAATCCCCCCCAATTTTTTTTTTCTGATTTACTTTTGATCTTGGCTACATGTTTTTACAAAACCTTTTAAATTTAATGTAATGAAAATAATCAATTTTACACCTCACACTTCTCTCTATATCTCATTTATTCATAAATTGTTCCCACATCTATAAGTCTGATAAGTAATATATATTCCATGTTCTTCACATTTTTTTTGCAATTTTTATATCTATGTGTTCATGTTGACCACATCTTGGTAAATGGTGAAAGATATTAGTCTGTGTCTAATTTCTGTCAGACTGTTTTCCAGCCTTTTCAACATCTTTTTTTTTTGCTTTTTTTTGGAAGGCAATTGGGGTTAAGCGACTTACCCAAGGTCACACAGCACACAGCTAGCTTTTGTGTTGTGTCTAAGGTCAGATTTGAACTCAGGACCTCTTGACTCCAGGGCCAGTGTTCTATTCACTTTGCCACCTAGCTACCCCCTTTTCAACAACTTTTACCAAATAATGAATCGTTATCCCCCAAATTTAAGTCTTTATATTTGTCAAACACTAGGTTATTATATTCATTTTTTGCTATAAAATGTATGTCTACTCTGTTCCACTGATCTACCTCTGTATTTCTTATCCAGTATCAGTTTTGGTAACTACTGCCTTATAATATGTTTTAAGATCTGCTACTGCTAAACCTCCTTTCTTTACATTTTTTTTCAATAGTTCATTTGATATGTCATTTACTTTTGGTCAGGAATTTTTCCTACCTGATTAATCCTGAAGCTTTGCTGTATGATTGACTGTTCCAAATAGTAAATAAGACTTTTACCTGAAATCAAATGGAACTAAGCATGGTTTAAACTATTAATCCTGTGGTGAGTCAGTCTGTACCATTAGGCTTAGGCCTGGAGGACCAGTTTTGCTGCTGCTATAATCATATCCCTGTTTCTTCCTTTCATGACAAATCTTTCTAACCAGAGCAGATGAAGCTGCAATTTGTTTTTATGAAAACAGATGATCTTTAATTATTTTACAGCTAATAATTAACACCTGAGGACCTAGAAGTTCAAAAATTATAAGAGGTAAACATGAAAATTTTTACAGTTCTATCAATAGAGTACTATTCATGTGAATAATAATTTTACATTTTTATTTGATACTAAAAATAAAATTGAAAAATGACTAAAATTTAGTCAATTTTAAATACCAAAAAGTGCATGCTGTCACTGGGAAATCCCCATCAAAGTTTATGAATGCAACTAAAGCAATGTGATTTTCCCATAAATATGTTCAAAAGGGTAGTTGAGATGATGTTGTGTGCATCAATGAAAGGCTCAGATAGACCTGTTTTTCAGAATTGGGGGATAGTGCCTCCATCAGATAAACACCGATGCCTAAATTTAGTGGAAATCAAATTATATTTACATAGTTGGATAAAATGAGCTGCTTTAAATTTCAAAGGCAAACTCATCATTCTCCCCTCCCCATATATTCAGTAGACTTTTTATCAAATTAAAATACTTCAAATGGAAGGTTTTTCAACTTTTTTATAAAGCTATAATTTGATATTTGCCAATTTTATTATTACCTCTCTAAAATATATCTGTGTTCAATGAGTTACAATGGCTAGTTTATTAAGAAGTCAGCTTACAATTAAACCCACGCCAGTGTTGGATTATAATTAAAGAAACTAGTTATCTAACAATGTCTATACACTGCAGGATATTCTCTTACACAATCTGTTTCTTTTCAATAAGATATATAATAGTAAACAAATAAGATAGTAGACAGATACTCTATACTCTAACTACAAAGAAATAAAACCCAACTTTACAAAAATACAGGAAAAATTTCAAGTTAAAAATATATTCCTAGGGTGGCTAGGTGGCACAGTGAGTAAGAGCCCTGGAGTCGGGAGGACCCAGGATTGGTTCTGGCCTCAGATACTTAACACCCATACACACACACACACACACACACACACACACACAACTGATGGTGTAACCTTGGGCAAGTTACTTAACCCCAATTGCTTTAGAAAAAAAAAAAAAATATATATATATATATATATATATATATATATTCCTTTAGTTAAAAGTCATCGCCTTCATAACATTCATTTTTAGTCCAGTGTCCCAGCATGCTCCACCAATCCAATTTAATCTTCTAATACAGAAAACTTATGGACTAAAAAATTTTGTCCAATATTTTATGGGGGAAAGGGAGGTGTCACTGGTTTTGTAACAACAGAATACTTTGATTTTCTAAGAGAATAGCCTAGTTGCAATAAATTGCTTTTATTCTAAAAATTATTCTTGCTATCATTTCTTTAGAAACCTGTGATACATGTGGTTTTCTTCAGATAACAGTTTATCCAAACTTTTGTTGAAACCAATATTTTGTGGAAGACAGTCAAGGGTAATTTTGTAACAGTTCAGTTTTTTACTTACTTACCAGAGTAAGAGTTGACAATAACAAGTTTCCCAGTTGTTTTCCTCCGCATTCATCACTCACAGCAACATCCTCTACTCTTCCCTTCTTTGCACATGAATGGATGAATCTATGTTCTATTATCAGAGGGGCAGGAGCAACAATCTGCCCTATAGTCACATCTACAACTGTAACATAATAATCCCCTGATTTCCTCATGTGCTCAAATGATCTCATAAATTGCTCAGGGCTGACCATTCCACTTTCTGTCAGCTGACCAAGTACCTTAAAAAATCCTCTGTTTAGATCTGCAGTTCAAAGAGGCCTCAAAACCAAACCAGCTCCTGGGTATGTTGGGGAAATGGCTGGAGAAAATGTTGCAGTATTCTGGCTCCAATCCACCTCTCTCAATAGACTTGGGTCAAACATAGGTGTTTCGCCAGGTTTCATGACTACAATGAGGACTGGCATCCTCCCTATGACTAACCTCGCCAAGCAAACGATGGACCAGCCCTGATCCAACTCGGCCTCGACCTTTCCAGCACACCAGCCCCCTGCAGCTCACCTGGTTGCAAGGGCTACAACTTTTTTAATATAATAAATCTTGCTGTTGCAATATTTCAGCAACTCTGCACTCCTTTAATAATCTGAAATTTGTAGTCAGTCTTGTATCTTAAACAACTAAGCAGATGAGTTCTTGGTCTTGCTCATTATATGTTAGGTAAGATCCTTGAAAAATTTCAGAATGATATGGAAACAATTAAATAAAGATAAAGACATTTGTGGAACAAAGACATACTCCATAAATTGGTAAGGTTAAAATCAGCAACACCTTCTGTTTGGTCATAAGGGAAATGATTTCATTGCAATCAGAGTAACTTATGAGCTATTTTGTGTGACCTCAAAGAAAAGTCAAATATTGCCTTGTCAATGCAGGAACTGACTCATGAGTCCATAATAGTCATTCGCTCTCCCAAGACAACCTGGTCCTACCTAAAATTCTCCACATAGTGTCTGAATCTCCCACTGTTATCTTAAGGATCCTGGTATAGACACAAGAAACCTAGTAAAGGTGACTTCTTCTGGTATAGTCTACTTTTAGTTACCTAGTTTGGTAGCTTCAAATTAGTCACAGGATGACAGGAAGTAGCTATGTGAAATCACTTTGTGCAAAGCTAATGTAGGTATAGAACAAATAATAGCTTAGTTAGGTTACCCCCTACAATGAAAAATTCTTCAATAGAAGCAATAACATACGCAATTTGTCTTCACGGTACTTGGAGATCAGGACGAGTTTGTGCCTTACTATTTTTCCAGTTGACTGGTGAAAGGGGGAGTGAGCAGAGACTTTGTGCTGACTTTCAAGATGCCACCCTCTGGGGAGAACAACATGTAAGGACAAGTAGTTTTCTCTAGATGAGCTGCCAAGGACATGAAGTCCAGGAACATCTAATACCTAAACTCTTTTTCTAAGAATGCTGTAACTTACAAAACTAGCCATCTGTGATTATTAACTTGCGGTCAGAAATATGGTTATTAAAAGCAGAAAAAATTGAAAAAATTCTTTTTAACTTTTTTTTTATGTCATTTCAATTACTCCCGCCGCATGGGAGAAGACTTCTCCTTTTAGACGTGTAATTCTCAGTTTGTTGCAGTTGTCCTAGAGGTAATTTGATTTCTAGCCATAACATTGGCTAGGAGGATTCTGCTCAGCTGTGATCACATGGGTTGGCGACCTGCACCAATCCCTGTTCTTCACCTGTCTTCACCATTTGCCCAGAGTCCAGCTATGGATGAAGCCTGATTTCTTGTAGTGGAAAGTAGAGACCCCAAATCTCATATCCATTTGCTCATCTCCCCAACCTTGGCTTCTTGAAGAACCTAGATGATTATAGTAATTTTGCCTTTATTCTCTCTAGAGTTTTCACAAAATATGGAGGAGACATAAAGGGATAAAAAAAACTCAATGAACAAGTATTTCAAATGTGAAACAAGTTTAATCTCACTCAGAAAATGGAATGCTAAGCATAAAAGTACCACATAGTGATTAAAACATGACTACTAGTGCAATCTGTTAGGAGGCTAACATTCCAGACTTGTTTGGACATAAACAATGTGTTCACTTTTCCTAATTCACCATTTTACATTTCATCTTCCTTGAGTACACTCTGATCAAACAGCAACTATGATTTTTTTTTCAGTGACTTCTCTATCTAATGAAAACCCTCACTTTAGTGTCACCCCACTCACTCTAGGATTTGTTTTGAATCATTTTTTTAGCAGGGATTTGGAGGGTTTGGGGTTGAGTTCAAGCAATTACCTGGTTTTACTCCACTAACTTGGCTCTGTCCCTCTACCACAGAATTTTGAACTGATCGTTATTCATGACATCAGTCTGTAGTTTCCCTGTGTTGATCATTTCCTGATTTAAGTATCAGAACCATATTTTCCCTGAAAACAATGTATGTAGTAGTCTAATATTCTTTAAATATTCATTTATTTCACTTTTAGTATTTCAGTTTAATTTTTAAAATGTATTTACCTCTTATTTTCTTCATTATTTATATTATTTTATGACTATTATAGACTTGTATTCTTTGGTTCATGACCCTCATGCTTCATTAGTCCTTTGGTCTCTGCAGTCTTCATAAAATCAAACCCTCTAAAGGTATCTATTTTGGATTTCCTCTTCTAAACAGTTTCTAAGTTGTTTTCTTAATCTTGTTCCCTAGATAACTTTTTATAGTATGTTTCAAATAGATTTCATTATTTGTCATTGCCCCATCCAAGGTCATTTCCCCCCATTTCTTCCAAAATCTCTGCTTTGCATTCATGTCCTCCCATTTTTCTAAGTCAATTGACTCTCGGAGTTAGGGCAGGATGACTGGTCTCTCTACACATAAAATCCCAGCATATTATATACATTGTAAAGTCCTTATCTTTGTATAAAGTATCTCTTTTCCTCCATGGAAACAGTACTTTATGCTTCATTTTACTATACAATTCCCACCAATTCCAATTTCTTCCTATACTCCTCACCCATTCTCTTATCTGTTTCCTCCCCCCTCTGCAAGATTACAAGAGGTATTTTTCCTTTATTGTTAAATTTTGACATAACATCACATATTCCCTTCTATCTTCTCCTACTCCCTCCTTTTATGGATCCCTCCCATTCTGTAAGTTGGTTTCACAAAAATATTGATTCACTTGTAGATGTGGTGTTTTGAAGTTTATTCCATGATGTTTTAGGCAATTTTTTCCATCATCTCTTCTTTCAATGACTTTTACTTTAATCTTTATCTCCTAGAGTAGTTTTGGAAATAAAGCCCTCTTTTTGATGTTATTCGTGTCCTTTGTTGATATATTTAACTTCATTGTATTTCTGTTGTCTGAGGTGCAACTAATTTGTTCACTTCTGGTTTTCTTTCTAGGAATGCTTAAATGCTTCTTTTGACCTAATGTCTTTTTTCTTTAATGGTTAGGCTCAGGTTTTCATGGTATATCAGATTGGGCTGCATCTGGAGTTCCATCTACAAATCTGATAGGGCAGTTAGGTGGCAGAGTGTATAGAGTGACAGTCCTGGAGTTAGAAGACCTGAGTTCTAATCTAGCCTCAGACACTTAGTAGCTGTGTGATCCTAGGCAGTCACTTAACCCTGTGTACCTCAGTTTTCTTATGTGTAAAATGAGCTGGAGAAAGAAATGACAAATCACTCCAGTATCTTTACCAAGAAAACCCCAAAATGAGATCATGAGATCATGTTCAACATGACTAAACTGAACAAAAAATCTGACAGAACCTATGTTTTTCCTTTATTTTGGTGGCTCAGCAATTAAGAAACTGCCTCTACCATGTACATTGGCAATTTCTTTGTAACTTAGAGTCCTACTGATTTGTTTATGCTGCTAAGAATTTAAATAATTTGCTCAAGGTCACACGGCCAGTATGTTTCAGGGTCAGGACTTCAGCCTACGCCTTAATGGTTTGAAGGCCAGTTTTCTATCCATTATGCAGCACTATTTCTCACATTACAAATATATGACCAAAAGCCATAACCCAACAGAAAGATGTTCAACAAGCAGGAACAGTTTTCAAAAGAAGAAATTCATAATATAATTAACCATGTGGAAAATAGAATAATCCACACCACTAGCAATGGGATGGATACAAATGAGTAATTCCAGAAGTTTGCTCACACCCTTCAAAATGACTAAGATAATACAGGATAGAAATGGTCAATGATACTGTTAGTAGAATTCAGGATTGATTCAACCCTTTGAGAATACAATTTAGAGTTGTGTAAGATAATAGATAAAAATTTCATTACCTTTGAACCCAGCATTATCACTGGAGGACATCTAGTCTAGAGGTTGAAGGAGATGGAGCAAGGTCCCCTATATACCAAAATACTTGTAGCACTATACTTTTGGTAGTGAAAATTTGTAAATAGAGAGGTTTCCTATAATTTGTTCAATGATTGAACAAATTGTACATTATCAAAGTGGAATATAATTATGCTATATGAAATACCAAAATATGAGCAAATCAGGGAAATTTGAAAGAGCTTGTATGAACAGTGGCAGAATGAGGAAAATAGAATAAAAATAATATCTAGGATGACCACATCAATGTAAAGGAAAATAACACTAAAATATCATAATTCAGATTAATGTAATGATTAATTACAGACTGATGGTGAAACACATGTTCCTCCTTTTTATATAGAGATGACAGAATTTGAATACAAATTGCTGTCTATGCTTGAAGAAATTTTGATGTTTCAACTGTTTTACTTAACATTTTTACTTACAAGGGAGGACTTTATAAAGGGGATGTTATTAGAAAGTGGTAGTGATGTAAATAAATCACAAAAGGCCACATTAAAAAAACCTTTCTAGACTATCAAAATAATTCCAATTTAGCCCTTGCACTTTTATATGAAACAAACTATTTGGCAGAGCAGGAAATAATTGTAAAATATTGATTAGCAAGTAAAGATATGAAAAGGAATGATGATATCTATATAGATTATCAACCTCATGAAAGCAGAAACCATATTACGGTTTCTACTCTGGGAATTTTATCCTACACCTTCCCCTCCCCCCCACCGCAAAGGTATAATATGAAAATAAAACAACCCACCAGGTTAACTTGTATTGTGTTAACATTACTGCAACCCAGGAACTTCTCTGGGATTCCGGTGTGGTGAAGTCAAGGGAAAGAGAGGCAAGTGTAGCAAGCCAAGGTGCTAGCTTCATTTGGAATCCGAAATACTATTCTCCTCAATGAAACATCAAGGATGCAAAATTATCTATGTCATGGAGTCTTATGATCCTTTCATATGCTGTAATTGCACAGTGATTGATACTTAACTTGGTGTCATTTTTCCTCTTGTTGTGGAAAGAGGGGTGGTGGCAGGAAGAAGAAACATGTAGCCACGAGAACACCTGTGGGAAACTATGGTCCAGAATGTGTGGTAACTGTATCCATCCAAAGAATACCTGTGGGGAATTATGCTCCAGAAGGTATGGTAATTATAGAAAATATGAAATCTATTAATGGGAAACTCTTGGTGATGTTGGCTGGCCAGCTGGCATTCTAACAAGACAGATATAGAAATAGCTAAATGAGCACTGTGTGCATGCAGGCACTGGGATTGTTGCCAGGAGTAGCATGCTAAAATAGTTTCCCTGCTGCTGAAGACTTGATGGCTCCTAGAAGTTTCAACTCTATATCCAATGTGTGGATCTTGGTTTTTTTCCCCCTGGATGTCCTTAGGAGAATGGGTTGTGGGGATAACCACAGTTCTCTGGCCATACATCTATAGGAATTACTGAACAGAGAAGTTTGGCTGTATTTTTATTTTATTTTATTTTTTTGCTTTTTGGAGGGGGGAAGGCAGGGCAATCAGGATTAAGTAACTTGCTCAAGGTCACATGGCTAGTAAGTGTTAAGTATCTGAGGCCAGATTTGAACTCTGGTCCTCCTGACTCCAGGACCAGTGCTCTATGCACTGCACCACCTAGCCACCCCAGTTTGGCTGTATTTTCACCAGAGAATTGTTCATAATAAATTGTCCTCTAGGCTCAACTATTAATATCACAGTTGGGCACAAGACAGTCCCAGCCCCCAAGGAGCCCAGTCTAATAAGGGAGAATACAAATAAAAGAAATATAAAAATGGAATAAAAAGAGGGAAGAGTACTTGGCCAAGTAATATGATGAAGTCTTGCTGCCAAATGGGGAATTATGAAGTGGCCGCCTTGGCCCCCTACTTAAATAAAAGTTCTGAGAGGAGGTCTCTGATGTCCACTCTCCACCTTCTCCAATCAAAGGACAGAGGGGCTCAAGGGATCAGGGGGATTAAGGAGGTGTGTGTTTCAGAGCTGATTTGGGTTTATAGGAAGATGAGTTTCTTAAAACAGTAGCGAAGTCCAGTTGTGCAGTCAAGTGGAAAGTAGAACTCCTTAGTGGAATTGCATTACCTTTAAAAGGATAGAGATATGATAAATGACCTAAGTCCTTTGGATAATGTGTTGTATTGGATTCTGCTTATAGGTAGAATTAAATATTTATAGTCATTTCAACTCAGATTTTTCCAGTGCAAGAAACAATCATCTTGGTAGTGTGATAGTTTCAATAGTTGAAATCAGGAAGGATATCAAAGGGGATAGTGGAGTTAGAACCAAATACCAGGTCTTAAAATTGAGGGCTGATATGATTGGTAAACCAAGTGAGAAAAATTTAAAAATTGTGCCTATTGGATGAGATCAGTCCTGCTTTGGATACCCGGTTGTATGTCCTGCCTCTGGTCTTTGATTACTGTCTCCTTGGTGATACTCCTAGAGTGAATCATTCTTTAGATATTTAATAGAATTCACTTTTAAATACATCTGGTTTTGTTATTTTGAGGATTTCATTATGGCTTGTTCAATTTCTTTTTCTGAAATAAGATAACTTCATTATTTCTTATTCTGTCAATACAGAAGCCTTTTATATTTTTATAAATATTCTTCAATTTAATTTAGATGATTATTTTATTGGTAATATAATTTTGAAAATTGTTTCTAATGCTTTCCTTTATTACCTCTTCATTGATTGTGAATTCACTTTTTTTCTTTTTTACTATTGGTAATTTAGTCTTCTCTTTCTTTTTAAAAAAATCAAATGAACTAATGGGTTATTTTTTTTTTCAAAAAAAAAACCCCTTCCTAATTACACTTATTAATTCATTTTTCTTTAAAGTTATTTTAATCATGATTTCTATTTTGGTATTTCATTGGGGTTGCCTGTAGTGTTTTAAAAATGATTTATTTATTTTTAATATTAAAAAAAAAGAGTTTTGAGTCCCTGTTAGGCCTCTCCCAACCACTGAGGTGAGCAACATATCAATTATACATGTGAAAACGTGTAAAATATATTTCCATATTAGCATAACAAACAAAAAAGAACAAAACTAAAGTGAAAACTGTATTTCAAATTGCAGTCAGAATTTATAAGTTCTTTCTCTGGAGGTGGATAGCACTTTTCTTGTGTGTTCTTTGGAATTTCCTTGTATCATTGTATTGAAGAGAATAACTGAGTCTTTTACTATTTATTATTACTATGCTGCTGTTCTTGTGTACAATGATCTCCTGGTTCTGCTCCCTTCACTTGGCATCAATTCCTATAGGTTGTTTTGAAGCCTTCTCACTTGTCATATCTTAAAGCACAATAATATCGCATCACAATCCTATGCTCTAACTTGTTCAGACATTTCCCCAGTTGTTAGATATGCCCTTAACTTTTCATTCAAATTTAGTATAATTTTTTTTTTACATATAGGTCCTTTTTCTTTTATCTCTTTGGGATGCAGACCTAATGGGAGCATTGCAAGATCAAAGAGTATGTACAATTTCTACTGCTGTAGACCCAGTTCTAAATTGTTCTTGAGAATGGTTGGACTAGTTTACAATTCTACCATCAGTTCATTAGTTTACCTGTTTTCCCTCATCCCTTCTAGAATTTGTCATTTCTGATAAGTGTGAGGTGGTACCTTGGGATTGTTTTAATTTGCATTTCTCTGAACGATAGTGATTTTGAGTATTTTTTCATATGACTGTGAATAGCTCTGATGTCTCTTTCTGAAAACTGCTTTTTCCTATCCCTTGACAATTTATTAATTGGGGAAGGGCCCTTAATTTTATAAAATTTTGACTCAGTTTCCCATATATTTGAGAAAAGAGGTCTTTTTCAGGCAAACTAGCTTTTTTTTCTTTTTATATGTAACTTTTTCATATGTAACTTTTTTATATGCAACTTTTTATATGTAAAAGGTCTATGGTACCTTTTATCAAAACAAAGTTTCCTTGCTTATCTCTTTTAATAAGGTCTATTTTTGTTTTTGCTTTGTCTGAGATCATGATTGCTACCCCTGTCCTTTTACTTCAGCGGAAGCTTAAAAGATTCTGTTTCATCTCCTTATTTTATCTCTCTCTTTCCTGTTTCAAGTGTGCCCCTACTAAGTAGCATATTGTTAGGTTCTAGTTTTTTATCCATTCTGCTACTCAATTCCAATTTATGGGTGAGCTCATGCCATTCACATTCCCAGTTATAATTGCCAACTATGGAAATTTTCCTCCGTCCTATTTTCTCCTATCTACTTTTCTTTATCTCTTCTTTTATTGTGTCCTTCCTTAAAAATTGGTTTCCTTCTGACCACTGCCTCCCTTTATCTACCCTCTCTTATCAGTTCTCCCCTTTCTGTGATCCCCTTCCTTCCTCTTAATCTGTTGGGTAGCATAGATTTCAAAATCTAATTGAATAGATATCTGTATGCATATACATATATATATATATATGTGTGTGTGTGTGTGTGTGTGTGTGTGTGTGTGTGTGTGTGTGTGT
>NW_027187361.1:27062005-27193961 GCF_028583685.1 Petaurus breviceps papuanus | reverse complement strand
ACACACACACACACACACACACACACACACACACACACACACACACAAAACTAGCCGTGTGAACTTGGGCAAGGCACTTAACCCCAATTACCCTCCAAAAAGCAAAAAAAAAATTTAAAAAAAAGAGTCACTGGAAGACTGTGATGAGGGAAGGGATTTCTGGGAAAGGCCACTAGAAAAAGAATACATGATACTCTGTTAGCATAAAAGTTCAAGTTAGAGAAAGAAATCAAGCAGAAAACATAGTAGAAGGGATGAGAGAGGAGAAACTGTTGACAATTAGACACGGGCAATTATGGTTTTTCACCATTTCAATTGATTCTACAATAAAAATTAATAATTATGAAGAGGATCAGACACATTTGTGAAAATCATCACTTTGACTTGTGTGTAGCAAGTCCCTACTATGAATATACAGGTATAATTCATAAAGAGACCATTTTTACTTTCTAATAAAGAATATAAATGGAAAAACTACTCCATGAGCATCAATAACCTCTTAAAGTCCACCTCTGTAGAAGGTAATTTAAGAAATATCAAGGTTGATATAGTTCTTCTATTCCATATAAAAAAACCTGGAAGAGAATTAAGATTGCCTGATCCAGGTGGAGAACAAATGTAGAGAAGGGAAAAATTTGTCCTTGGACAATGACAAAAATCCTAGCAAGGGGCTGATTAATGTTCTAAAGAAGGTATATGAAAGTCAAGATGATAAAGTGAAGAGAACAATGAATAAAGCCTAGGTAGAAGTAAGGGAGAAATAATGCTAATGGGTGCCCAAATTTTAAGACAAAAAATGTCTTTTTAGTAACCAATGAGGAATTATATTTCTAAGAGGGAATTGCCGCTGAGTGATATAGATGCAATTTATGTGTATAAGAGGCCACGAAGTCTTTCTATTTAATGCTAGAGGGTACATATAAAATATGCTTGTTTTGTACATTCTTTCAAGGAGAGTTACTTTACTTCCTTTATTTTTGTATGTAATTTTTTCCCCTTACTTCAATGTCAAGAAAAGTCTTGCTAATTAAAATGCTATGTTTTTATTTTAAAAAATTCTAGAATCACTCTGGTAATTCCTTAGGTACCAAAATATATTCCTGACAGTACATGAGAAACACATGTAAAGCCAAATCAGCTCCAGCTGAGAATTATGATTTCATTAGAGATACCATTGTTCATGATTATAGCAATGACAATGGAAAAAACGATTACAAAGTGAGAAAGTTTCATAATAAAAATCTGCAATGAAGAGAAAATGAGGCACAGAAGCCTGAGCATAATCTATTTATTGGCAAGACTAGAAATTAACAATATTAGAGATGTCCCTCAGTGATCAGAGACATGCCTTACAATAAGAGCAGATATTTATAGTTTGGTGGTTACATAAGATCCAGTCATGCAAACTAAACTAAGGCTGTGATTGGTACATAATTATGCTGACTTGCAAAAGGGCATTCTTCAAAATCCTTAATAACAAGGAAAAGAGTTGAATATCCTCTAGAAAGTCTTCAACCAGATCCCATCCTATTCCCTATGATTACTATCTCTGTATTTCCCTCCAACCTATTATCTTCTGTTTCTTTCTCTCTTTTTTTAATCCTATCCCTCCCAAAATAGTTTATTTTGCTTGTAACCATTGCCTCCCTTTTCTAATTATATGCCCTCCCTTTTATCATGCCCCCACTTTTTTTTGTCCCCTTCCCCTCCTATTTCCCTATTAGGTAAGTTTCATTTCTATATAAAACTGAATGTGTGTTCTTCCCTCTTTGAGCCAATTCTGATGACAGTGAGGTTTAAGCATTGCCTGTAACTCCCCTTGATTTACCCCTCCATTGTTAAATCTTGTGTGATCCTGACTGTGGTTCCCCAATATTTGAATTTATTTCTTGACTGCTTGATGTATTTTCTCTTTTCCTTGCGAATTCTGGAATTTGGCTATAATATTCCTGGGAGTTTTCATTTTGGGATCTCTTTCTGGAGGCCATCAGTGGATTCTTTCAATTTCTATTTTACCTTCTGGATCTAAGACATCAGGTCAGTTTTCCTTGATCATTTCGTGAAATATTATCTCTTTCTTTGACCATGGCTTTTGAGTATAAGGATAGAGGCCTTAAGAGCTTTATCTCCTCTCAAGCAATGTGGAAAATGGAAAAAAAATGCTTTTTTTCCTCTCCTTTGGCTGATTTCTTCTCCTTTTGGCATCCAAGAGTTCAAATAGAAATGTCAGAGGTCTGCCTGTAGTTCAGGGCCCACTGGTTCTGCTATCCCATCATCAATGTTTATATGACACACATACATCACGTCTCATTTACCTAGTCTATATCTTTTATGTGCAAAGATATTTTCATGTTGTTTCTGTCATTAGAATGTGAGCTTCTTGAGAGGAGGGATTGTTTTTGCCTTTCTTTAGATTTCCAGCACTTAGCACATTGTTTCAAACACTGTAAACCTTTAATAAATGTTTGTATTGTATTGTTCACGAGGCTAAGCCCAATAGATGTAACAGGTAGGGCTGCTTTAATATTTGAGTAATAAACACCTTACTTAAATATGTTCATCCTACTTTAATTCATGCTGTGGAAACCACTCCGGTCTTCATGTGTAAGAACAGCAGATAGTATACAGTATTCAGGAAGTCTGGTTTTAGGCAGATCTCTGAGAGAGGAGCAGATAAAGAAGCCCATGGCAAGAAAGGGTAAGATTTCCTGTTTGAGAGGCTAATAAACTTTTGGGAACGTGGTAGCTGTGGTTTTGAAGAGCACTGGTGCTAGGGAGGATTTCTCCAAATATCATATGTGTAGTTAACTGAAAATAAGTGTCAATCAGTTATAAAATTCCCATGCTGTTCTCGACAACTAAATGAACTGTGAAAGTAAAAGTGAGATGTTGATTCAAAGACCGCCTTTATCTCTTCATTGTCTTCCCCACATTAAAACTTGTCATTGAAGGGGAGGCCAGGTAGCACAGCGAGTAGGAGCACCGGCCCCAGTGTCGGGATGACCTGGAGATCGAATCCTGGGCTCAGATACTCAGCACCACACCCAGAAACACCTGGCGGGGTAACCTTGAGCAAGTCACTTAACCCTGATTGCTTTAAAAAACAAACTTGTCATTGTGAGACATCATGACAACTAAGCTTAGAGGGAAGGATAAAGGATGACTCAGTTACTAGGACATCAGATATTTTCTGTCTATTCCACAGATGACAAAAAGTTCTAGAGAGTGATATACTTTCAGTTGCTATATGTTCTATTCAAAAAGCCTCCAAGGGATCCTTGAAAGCATTTTTGAACCCTTTTGCAATACTGTGCTTATCTATCACGTATTCCAAATGATTGATTAGACATAAAATTATTTTTCAGTGACAAACAATGATATTTCCAGGTGAATAGACCATTAACTATGATGCAAAGAAGTAGAGTCTCTAGGAAATTCTTCTATTTGCTCATGCTAGGCTTTAAAATTCAATTGAAAGAGCACTGGACTGGAAGGCAAAAGATCTAAAAGCAGTGTGTATTTATGGTGCATTATCCCCAACCAGCTCTCACCTCTAGTCCTCAGAATTCTAAAAGTACTCTGAGGGATTTTGTGTTCCCTTTACTTCCATGGGCTTGCGCCATACATTGACTGTTTTCTGATGTCTCCAAGGGCCAACAACAATCATTCCAGCTCGATGTAACCACAAAATTGATTAGCTTTAACATAGACTTACTTTAAAGATATAGTAATAACAAAAGCATAAAAATTCCCCATTACCCCCAATACCTCAGGAAACATTCTCTTTTATACCAGTTTTGGAGACTGGACTTAGCATAGTTTCTATGTAACATTGATTCCATCAAGTTAACTTACAGGTATCATGTGATTATCAGATTAACTCTTATCTCAGCTACTGCTAGACTGGGTCCTGATGGTCACTCCTTGCCCTTCTGGCCACTGATATTCAGCTGACTGCAAAATTCCTGTGATAGGATGCTGGGACAATGCCAAGTGCAGCATGCTAATAGGGTGGTAGCATGCCCACCAGTCTTCGGATCTTTTTTCAATTTCTAAGATCACAAACATGAATGTCTCCACATGGAACAGAGAAGAACAAACACAGATGCCAAGGACTGAGGTTGCTTTCATGGAACCACACTGCTTGGGAGGAGAGAAATCCCCCAAGGTCTCCCCCCTTACAATGCTGTCTCTCATCTGACACCACAGATAATGGAGTCCACAGAGCACAGCTAAAAAGAAAATGACTATTTTTGTCAATGGCTTCATGATCGATCCCAAAAACTTCCATTCACCACATCAGTAGTTGACCAGAACCAATTACAAGAAACATCTTTGTAAGTCACTGCCATTCCACATCATCAAGTCTTTCCTGGAAGCAGGCTTCCTAGCTTTCTCTAAGTGAGAATACACTGTCAGATGAATCTTAGACATGGACCTTTCCCTCTTACCTAAGTTTGAGTGTCTGCTCCACCTTTTAATAGTAGATATGGAATACTGGTTAAACCACTTCACTTTCATTCTATAAGTTTCAGTTTCCTCAGTTGTGAAAAGTTGTTGTGAAATAATTTTTGAGACAATAAATCCTTTATAAAAATATGTATAAAAATAAACATTAACATGTACTATGTTAGGCACCATGCTAATATAATAAAGATTGAATTTAGACAGCACATTAAGGCTTACAAAACACTATGTATATTGCCTCATTAAAATTTCAACACAACTCAGTGAAGTAGTAACTCCATTTCACAGATTAGAAAACCAAGGATGAGTTTAAGTTTCTTGCCCAGGGTCACACAGTTGGGAAGGCTCTATCACAGAACTTGTATTCAGGTCTTCTTGATTCCAAGCCTTGCACTTTATTGATAGCACCATTGAGAGAGTTGGTCTTATTTGTTGTACTATTTTTTTTTTTTTATTTTACCCAATGGTAGTTCACCTAAATATCCTTTAAAAATTGTTGTCATGTACATGATCTTGTAGATAAAGAAAGTGTTATAACTGCGGGATTGCTAAACCCATAGATAAGGGCAATGCTAGTTTACCTTGATTTTAAGAAATATTTTTTTAAATCTAAAATGTATATTTTATTTATTTTTCCTTTTGTTTCAAACCTGTTATATAAAAAAGTAAAATCACTTGCTACACTGTTCATATCCATCACCTCACTATTAGGAAGTGAGTAGTTTGTTTTTATCATGGAATCTGTAATAGGTCCTCATGCCATTCAGAGTTTCTAAGTCTTTCAAAATTATTTGTCTTTACAATATTACTGTCATGATATGAGCCACTCTGTTAGTTTTGTTCAAGTTACTCTCCATTCATTCAGAAAAGTCTCATCGGGTTTCTCTGAAACCATTGGTCTCATAATTTCTCAGAATAAAATAGTATTCATAACATTCATATACCATATTTCTTTAGCAGTTCCCTAATTGATGGGCATTCCCACAGTTTCTAATTCTTTGTTACCACAGACCCAACTGCTATAAGCATTTTTGTATGTCCTTAGAAACTGTTTTACTTAGGACTAATCCCTCCCCTTTATTCTCCTTTACCCCGTTTCCCTGTTGAGTGAAATATATTCCTGTACCTGATTGTATGTGTATTTCCCCTCTTTTGACCAGTTTACATGAGAATAAGATTCAGGCATCACCCACTCCCCTTTTATTTGTATACTCCAATACTGTGAGATAATTTTCCCATCCTTGTTCCTTCCTTCCAATCACATGGTGTATTCCTTTTCCCTTTACTTTCCATTCTTCTTTTAAGATTATTGAAACAAAACAGAACCATGCCAAGTCCCTTTGTTTGATTAGATTCCCTCTATGGCCCTTGATGATAATAGATTTCTGAGGACTCAAGTGTATTGTTCCCCGACATTAGACTGTGAACAATTTATCCTTTTACAATTCCTTATTATTGTTCATTAATTTAACTTTCTTCTCTTGATCCCTGTTTCCACTTTTAAATTTATATACTGTATACCTCTAGTCTTTTCATTAACAATATTTAGACATTCTCTATTTAATTAAAGGTTGATTTTTTTAAATTCTCTGTAAGGGAGAAGTATATTGAATAACATACTGTATGATAAGATTAGGATTCAAAAGGGTCATTACTGGCAAACAAATTCATCTGAATCTAAGATAAATTTAAACAAATATGTAAACTTTGGCACTTAGATTAAAAAATCAACTTAAAAAGTACTAGATGGGGAGACATATTAGAAAGCGATTGTTCTGGAAATTATCTGCAAGGTAAATATGAGTAAGTTTTATAATGTGGCAGTAAAGAAAAACTAATTGAAGTTTGGGCTCCATCAGGAGAAATCTATCTTTGGGAAGAGGAAGGTAGGTTGTCTCTTTGCACTCTGCCCTTGTCAGTCCTCAAATGTAGTGACATTTTCATTCTCTCCAGTTGAAGAAGGATATTGACAAACTGAGAAGGTCTAGCTTAAGAATGGCATGTCTAAATGCTATTGTATAAACTTGAGAATAGCAGCCACGATTACAAAGGATCTTAAATCATGTCATACGAGATTTGGTTGGATAAACTGGCATGTTTAGATTTAAGAAGAGAAGATTCATTGGGGTTGGGGAGGGCAAGATAGTTCTTTTTAAGTATTCAAAGAGTTATCTTTGGAAGAAGGTTTATAATTGCTCTGCTTTGTTGTAAAGAACCAGTAAAAGGTGGAGTTGAAAAAAAAAAGGAAATTTATAATTACTATCAGGAAAAGTTTCATAAAATTAAAACTGTCTAGACATGTAATTGACGACCTAAAAAGTTAGGTGATTGCTTCTCCTTATAAATCTTCAAGATTATTTGTCAGGTATGTTAACAGAAAGACTTCTCTCAGGTGTAACCCAATCTCTATTTTCTCCTGATTTTTCTTTTTATGGCCTGAGACTGATGATTCACCCCACTTGAACCCATGATGGTAGCTTTGGTGTGCCCAGAGGGTCATCCATGCAACTATAATTGAGTGCTCAGTGTACGAGGAATAAATTTGGTATGCAGGACAACAGAGGAATGGGAAGATATGTTCCTACCCCTCAGCATTGTAACTTCTGCGCCCCCACTCATTTCACAAAAAAATAGCCCCAATGTCACTTTTGACTCCAACATAAATACTTATTTAAATACTTATTTATGAGATACTTATTTTAAAAATAAGTAATAGAAATACTTATTTTTAAAAAGGCAAAAGCAAGAAAAATCATAACATCTACTTGAGTGAAATAAAAGCAAGAATAGTAAAAATATTGTCCAGTCCATTTATAAACTTAGATTGCATTTTTCCAACCAATGCATACAATAGGAAGGAGGAGGGAGAAGCAAGGGGCAGAGAGCGATCATATACCAAAGCTTGGTAGTGAGGTACCAAATTCACATACCTGGAGTAAGTCACAACGAGCAGGTATAAAAGTCTCTTATTGCCTCTACTTCCCTTCTGCCTCTTTTTAGCTTCCCTGTTGTGCTACTAGAGAAAACTACCTTTCTGTCACTTTGGTTTCTAAAACCATAATAATCTCTTGCAAGAAAGAAACAGTATTATACTCAAGTTTATGGGGGATCTACCATCTCTCCAACTGTAGAAAATATTAAAGGACAATATAACGCAGCCAGCTCTCCTTTACGTAAGATTATCCATCTCTCTTCCAATGATCTTTCAGCAACTGCAGTGCCTACTGGCTTCAGGAAGCTCTCAGGTGTCTAACCTAGCAGATGCTGTGGATTCTTATTCTTCTGAACTTTGGTTTCTCATCTGCTACTCTCCTATTCTTGTATAGATTATAACATCTTAAATTAGAGTCTTTTGTGAGTGATGACTCATCTGCATGAATAAACACAGAATTCACAGTTCTAACAGGTATAATAATGTTTGCTTCTTTTTATTTTTTGATGTTGAGTCTGCCTATCTTGTCCAGGCTCGAAGTATAGCTGTCACTCATGTCTGATCCCAAACTTCATGTCTGAAGATTGGCTTAGAATTGTTTTCCGAACTGGGCCGGTTCACCTCTCTTTGGGCAGCCCAGTGGCCCTCCCAGGGGTTCATCATGTCTGTGCCAGACTTCAGCAAGCAATGTGCTATAGCCACCTCAGACAGTCTGGTGACAGCCAATAATTAAATTTTCACGGTAAGCCTTTACACTTCTGATATTAGTAAATGCTACAATTCAGGGTTTGATTTATTTCAGTGATTGTTTAGACTTAAAGAAAGAAAATGAGGGAGCAAATATTAAGAATATAGATTAAATTTTAAAATGTTTCTCATATATACATATATACACACACATATGTATGTATGTATTTGGAAAACTGTTTGTTAAACATTTATCATCATGACCTTTATATATCCTACAACAGTTCCAAACTCATAAATCTCAGTCACCTTCTTTTGGTCCTCTCCCATTGAACATCAGGAATTATAGGCTTGGGCCACTATACCAGAATCAGGTATAAAAATATACCAACCCCCTCTAAGCTCCCAGATATTTCTATTACTTGTAGTTTCTCAGGCATATTATTCAATACTCTGAAAATGATGATATATTAATGAGCTCAGAAAAACAATAACAAAAATCATCTTCATCTTCATTTAGTACATGTACCTTTGAGTTGTTTTCAAATAGACCCTCTCAGTACATTTATCTGAAGGGAAATTTTCTCTCATGTCTTCATAATTGTTTCAAGCTGCTTTTTTTCACAGAGTCCTTTGTCGGCCCCTTTCGACAACTAAAATGAACACTTGTGAAAGTGACAGAATCTTACATATGGATGGATTGGACTAGCCATACACTGAGGTTCTTACCAGCTCTCAAAGTGTGTGATACAGTGTAACATGCTTTAAAGTATATAAATTTTCAAATACAAGAAAAAAGTTTTCAAAAAAAGAGTAGCAGATACTCACATGTAAATGAATGGTTCTATCTTGATAAGAAGCCATTTTTAGATGTTAATTGTTAGATCTTAAAATTATTATTCAAATATATTTAGATTATTTTATTCCAGGGTACATTTAAACCATATTTAAACTTTATTTCAGGGTACAGCTCTTGACTTTTTGAAATATAAAATGTTTTCAAGTAGCAATATTTTACACTTGACCAAAATTTTATTTGACATGCAAATAAAACCCTTTTAAAAGCTAATAACAGTCAATCCTCAACATTTTTGTATTTAACTTTCAAGACTTCAAGCATTTCCATGACTTATTAGTAACACAATTTTCACCTTAGCATTGGCCACCACACACATTACTAGCTATGTGCAGTAGACAAAAAAAAAAATGAAAGACAAGATGTGTACAAATTTATGGAATATCTAGTGTCCTACTAAGTACTTCATTGTTCTTGTTCACCCTACTTTTATAAGAGCTACCCATGCATTTGTTGCATATTTTCATTGTTTACCAATCCCATCATTGATCAAAATATCAAGGTTAAATGTCAAGTAGTCTCTGCTGTGTTTCCATACTCTGAAACCCTTAGGGATCTTAAATGGTGAATGAAGAAGATTTGCTAATTGACCAAGCTAATGCATCCTTCATGATCTCCACTGTTATCCACCTGCAGTGAATGACAGTGTCAGAAGTGATTTTGAGAACTTGCCAGTTTTGGCATCTTCTGACAGGAATGATTAAAGTTCCAGCAAATTTTCTCTTGGTATTCATAGGGCAGCCAAGGTAAAGAGGTTTATATCAACATCTGTATACAGAACAACACCCTTACACCACCATCTGACAGAGTGGAAAGTAAGATTCAGGTTTTCAAAACTTTAGTTTTAAGAATTTTATTTGCCGTACAGTATTTATAGCACTGTGTTTCACATGTTATGAAAAATGAATATTGTCTGAAATAACTTTTTTAAAAATAGAGATGTTAGGACAAGAGTCACAAAACTGCATGTTACAAATTGTATTTTGTGTACTAAGTTTTATGCATTGTTTCATGGTTACTGTGTTAGGAAAAGTCGGCATTATCAGGATTAATGTTTTGTTATAAAGAGTTATATGCAGAAAAGTATATTTTCAGCAATCTCTAGTGCAAGATTACACGACTGGTTTTGTGTTTGTGTATGTGGGTTGCAAGAACCTAACTCTCTATTTCCTCTCGGTTCAAGGTGTCAACATTAGTGTTTTTTACTTTCGTGCCTTTTTCAAGGAGTTGCCCCATGAAAGTTGAGGATCGACTATACTTTGAAAAAAATCAGAATGTACTAATTGTTTATATGCTGCTTTTTACAATATGTGTGTGTTTAGTTGAAAATATAAGGACTTAAAATGTATTTAAATCAGTGACCCAACTGAAGTTTAATCGAAAATATAACATCTCAAATCTATTTAACAATATTTTAAACATTTTTAAATAAATCAAGGTACATATTGGGGTATGTGTGTGACATGTGGCATGTATACATAAGAAGGTATGTTTCATAAATGAGAAGGAAGGATACAGCAGCGCGACAAAGCTTTATATCCCAGGAAGTGTTCTTTCCACGGTATCAAGCTGTATCTCCATTATTCAAATGTTACTTGCCTTTGATTTTGGTATTTGCTAGGCAAAAAGGAAAAGAACATGGCTGTATTTTACCTAGTCATTTGAAGAGCAAATGAGTCAATCTGGATAATGTAAGCCTTAAGAAAATATATATATAGTAGATCTTCATCTCTTTGCAACATTTACCTTATGGTTTTTTAAAAGGGGTAAAATTGAATAGAAAAAAATCCACTTTCCCCAATATTTTTTTCTTCATGAACTTCAAAAGAAGTATCTGAAATAAATTAGCCTAGGCTAGCATACTGACTCTTTTGATTTTCATGCTTTGCTTTTCAGATGCAGATGATCACTGTCTTCAGTTTACTGAACTGAGTTTGAATAAAGCTTTCATTGATATATTTAAACCAAAAGTAAAAGTCGAGTTGATGTTGTACACAAGGGAAATTAGAAACTGCTCTCAGCCTCTTTTTACAAGGAATTACTTACTTAATAACAAGTTCAAACAAAAGAAGAAAACAGTTTGGATTATTCATGGATATAGACCATTTGGCACAAGCCCAATATGGCTTCAAAAATTAATCACAGTTTTGCTGTCTTTAGAAGATCTTAACATAGTTGTAGTTGATTGGAATCAGGGTGCTACAACTTTACTTTATCAAAAAGCTATACAAAGAACCTGGACAGTTTCTGAAATATTGAAAGATTATATTAAAAAGATGAGGGTAAGTTGGGAATTTGTTTACCTAAAACAATATGAAACAAAAGATGAATGAATGAAATAGTGTGTTAAGCGATATCATAAAGTAAAATTTGAAAGAAGGAAAACTTGGATGAACTAAACTGTTGACAAATAAGGATAGTAATTTGCTGAGTTACATTTTATCCTAAGAAGATAACAGAATAACATTCATTGACCTGGACCAAACTTAAAAGTAAATGCTGCATTTAGAACTCTACTAAAATATGCTGAACAATGGTCTTTTTGGTAAAGTGTTTACGTTACAGGTTTAAAAAAAATTATCTCATAAAACAGCTATACACGTCACAAATGACTGAATTACATTTTCTCCTTAATTTTAATTTTTACACTTGTTAATTATCTATTTCTCCCACTTCACCATCCCCTATCCCAATAAACCATACTAGAAATGAAAAGAAATATATACCCTCAAAACAAAAATACAAGGTTTAGCAAAATAGATACCCATAACTATGACTCATGACCAAAAATAGATTTATCATTTGTCATTATGAGTCCATCACTTCTCTAGCAGGAAATGGAGAGTGTACTCAATCTTGAGTCTTTTTGGAATGATGCATTATCATTACATTGATTCGAGTTTTAAAGTCTTTCAAAGTTTCTTTTCTCTAAGACTTTAAAACTAAGTTGCTTTTATCACTTGCTATAACTGTAAAATAAGAAAAATAAATTGAAGGAATTAGCATAGGCAAAGAGGAAACAGAATTATTAGTTTCTGCAAATGACAAGATGTGTTAGTTATAGAAGCCTAGAGAATCACTTAAAAGACTAATTGAAACAATTGACAGTTTCAACGAAGTTGTAGGATACAAAATAAACTCATGCAATTCATCAGTCATTTTTCTAGATATAACCAACAAAATATAGGAGAAAGAGATGGAATAATAAATTCCACTTGAATTAACTATGGATAATTTCAAATAGTTGGTAATCTGCCTGCTAAGACACATATGTGCATTCTATGAACATAATCATGAAACATTCTTTCTCCCAATAATGACGGATCTAAATATTTGGAGAAATCGTTCTTGCTCATGTGTAGGTATAACAGTAATGGGAATTTGAAGATCTTCCCTGCACCTTAATAAGCCAGATGTAATCATATGAACCCTGTGGTGGAAGGAGTTTGTTAAACAGGTGGAGCCGATCTGAGAGGAAGCTGGGAGTCAGAGCAGTTAGAATGGAGGGAGAAAAGGAATCAGGAAAGCAGACAGCTAGGATTGTGAGTGTTTGTGGGAAGACTTTAGATGGTGTTGCTTCCTGCAGTGGATTAACTTCTTTGTTGCTATGATGGATTTGGTTTTCTGGTTGTGGAATTTGGCTATCTGGTATCTGAATAAATGTTTTTGCTTCTGTCTTATATATGGAGAGTCTGTTATATTTTGCAATTCAGAATTATGTCAGCATATTCATAGTCACCACCAGTGCTGTGAATATTGCCTTGGTGATACAGTAGATTGGGAAAATATAATAGAAATTACATTACTACCTAATTAACTTACTTATATTCACTGACACTATAAACTATAAAAGGATTACTTTACAGAATTAGAAAAATAATAACAAAATTCTTTTGATGGAACAAAACACCCATCATATAAAGAGTTATTGTTCATTTGTTCAGTCATATCTGACTCTTAGGGACTGAATGGACTACAGCATGTCAGGGCCTTCTATGCTATGCTTCTAAAATCTCATGAATTCTATCTATCCATTTCATCACCTGCCATGCTCTTTTTTTCCCTTCATTCTTTTCCAATATCAGGATCTTTTCCAATCCTTTCAAGAGAATCAATGGAAAAGAAGAGAAGGAAGAGAGTCTGGCAGTACCAGATCCCAAACTCTTTTGTACAGCTATAATTATAAAAACAATTTAGTACTGAATCAGAAACATAGAGGTTGATCAGTGGAACATATTACATACAGAAGATAATGTAAATTGATGATTAATAAAGCCAATTCCAGATTATGGAATTAGAATTCACTTTTTGACAAACACTATTGCAAAAATGGGAAAATAATCTTGTAGAAACTAAGCGTAGATGAACATGTGATGCCATATACCATGGTAAATTTCAAATGTGTGCATGACTTATACATAAAAGGTGACGCCATAAACAAATTAGGGGGCATGGGAAAAATTACCCATCATATCTATGGCTAGGGAAAGAATTCATGAAGAAAAAAGAGATAGATTCTCAGGAGGCTTTAAAATGGATAGTTGTGATTACATGGCACTTTTTAAAAAGGTTTTACACAAGTGAAACTGACACAGATACAATTAAAAGAGAAACAGGAATTAAGGGGGAAATGGCTTTGCCTCAAGTTTTTCTGCTAAAGGTTTTATTTATGATGAATATGGAATTAAATAAAAATTATAAGAACGAGACCTTCCTCAATTGATAAATAATCAAAGAATATGAATAGGCAACTTTCAGAGGAATAAATGCAAGGTATCAATAGCCATGTGGAAAATTATCTAACATTAATAATTAGAGAAATTCAATGTAAAACAACTCTGAGGTATCACCATCTACCCATCAAATTGGCTAAGTTGACAAGAAAGAAAAATGGCAAATACTGGTCTAGGAACAGAAATATTTCACTATGCTATTAGTAGACCTGTGAAATTGTTCAACCATTCTGGAAAGCAATTTAGAACTATTGTAGAAAACTATGTATAAAAGTAATTAAACCCTACATACTCTTTGAACCAATTATATGATGGTTAGATCTATGCTGTAATGGGGGTCAAAGAAAGAGAAAAATCATACCTATATACAAAAATATTTATAGGAATTTTTTCGGTAGAAAGAATCGGAAATTCATAAAGTGCCTATCAAGTGAGTAGTGGCTGAACAAATTACAGTATATGAATGTGATGAAATAGTACTGTGCTATAAAAATAAGAAAGGTGATGATTTTTTTTAAATACAACTAGAAGATTTAGATGTATGGATACAAAGCTAAGTAAGCAGAATCAGGAGAATAATTTATTCAATAATAGCAATATTGTAAAGGTAATCAGCTTCAAAAGACAGAGAAACCCCTGATTGGCTCTATTGGTCTATAATTAAAAGATTCTGTTCTCTTCCTTTCTTTGAAAATCAGAAGAAACTTTGCACTTCTCTAGTCCTTCTATATGGCTCTCATACTCTATTATCTTTTACATAGCACACACTTTGGCTTTCCTATTACTCTTGCCAGGTCCTTTAGTACCTGATGATATAGAACATCAGAGTCAGATGACAGGAATTCATCAAATACAGCTAAGTATCTCAGCATCATCTTATATTTATTTGTCATGAACTCTATTAGCCAAATGTTTGCCCTAGTGTTTCCTGTATAAACATCTTGCTACTTTTAGATTAAGCAGAATCAAAATAAAAATGGAGAAATTTTGCTTTCTTTCTTCACATATTTTTAATAGTTACTGATAGGTAGCATTTATAGAGAAAAACAGTTCTCAACCCTTTTTGGTTTCAAGGTACCTTTACAGTATGAAATATCATTAAGGATTTCCTCAAAGAATTTTTGTTTATATGAGTTATATTTTTGATATTTGCTCTATTAGAAATTCAGAAATCTTAGTATTGTTGTAAAAATAGCACAGAACTCATGGAAACCTGAAAAGTGTCTGGGGAGATCCTAGAGCACAATTTGAGAATCACTGATATATAGAGCATTAAGGTGTACTAAATATTACACATATATTATCTCATTTCATCCTCAACATAATCCTATAGCAACACACATTTATTGAATGTCTGCTATGTGCCAGGCACAGGGCTAAGAGTTAGGCCTACAAAAAAAAAAAACAGCTCAAACTAGTAGGGAATTTATAGACTAATGTGTAAATGCTATTACCTCCATTTTTCAGGCAAAAAAAACCCCTGAAGTTGCAAAAGAACAATCATATTACCCAAAGACACATAACCAGACACTTGTCTGAGGTAGGATTTATGTTCAGTCTTCTTGATTCCAAGTCCAGTGTTTGATACAATTAATTACTTAACCCTTTTTTCTTTTATATATTTTTATTCATAATATTCGACAAATTGTTCTGCTGGTTTCATTCACTTCATTTTACACCCAAGTTTTCTCAGGTTTTTCTGACTTATCTAACAATCTAACTTATTGTGTCTTGCAAGACAACAAATTGTATTCTCTCAAATTCATATGCTAAACCTTGTTTGGCTGTTCTCCAAATATTCCGAGTATTTGCTACTATAATTATTTTTGTAATGCTGGATCCTTTTCTTCTTTTTAAAATTTCTTTGGCTCATAGACCTAATAGCATCATTGGGTCAAATAATATGTATAAATTAGTAGTGTTGGAGGAATAGTTCTAAATTACTTTATAAAATATTGGGCAACTTTACAGTTCTAGGAACAGGGCTTTAATGTTGCTGCTTTCCCATACTCCTGCCAGCATTTGTTTATTTACCTTATTTTGTTATTAATTTTTCCAATGAGATGGTGTTCAGGTTGTACCTTAGAGTCATTTAATTGTGCATTTTCCTAATATTAGTGATTTAGACCTTTTTGTAATGTTGTTGATAATTTTAATTTCTTCCTCTGAAAACTGCCTATTCATATCTTTTGACCATTTAACAATTAAGGAATGTTTTTTTTCTTACAAATTTTGACCCAGTTAACCATATATCTTAGAAATGAGGACATTGGGGGGCGGAGCCAAGATGGCAGAGTAGAAGCACGACCTTCCCGCGGCTCCGGCTTCCACCCTCCCCAATCCATGTAAAAAGGGGACTCTAAACAAACTTTGGAGCTGCAGAACCCACAAAATGACACAGAGAAGCTAACCTCCTGCTGAGGACAGCCCAGCAGGCCGGCAGGAATCCAGCACAGCGCTCTGGGAGCCCAGCCCAGCCCAGTCCCAGGCTTTAGCCCCAGGGCAGGCCTGACCAGCCGCCAGCCAGAGGGACTCCAGATCAGCAGCAGCTGTGGCCGTTTCCAGATTTATCAATACATAGACACAAAGGACAGAGTGAGAGGTTCGAGTCTGGGAAGGCGCGCGGCAGCGACGCGGGGGACGCAAGCCGTAAGGCCCGGCGGCGGCAGCGTGGTGGGCGCAGCCTGGGAAGGCCCGGTGCAGGAAGGCGTGGCGCGGCTGGCGGATGCAGGCCTGGAAGAGGCCTGATCAACTCTGGAGGGCAAGTCTTCCCACCTATCACAAGGTCCACTACCAGGCCTATCACCAAAGGGCTGGGACTGGAAAGAGCAAGGTAAGAAGCAAAGACAGGGGCCCCTGTCCTGGACAGCAAACACTCCTGGGGCTACCACTTCATAGCCCAGAAATCTTAAAAAAAAAAAAGCCCCTTTCAGGACCTCCAAAGACAAGGATGGCAGAGTGAACCCCACTTGCTCCAAACCCCCCCTCTAACCCTGAAGATATAGTAACTCTTGCCCCAGGGCAAAACCCTCTACAGTAAAGGCTTGGGATCCTAGAGGAAGGGCGTGGCTAGGACACTGCCTCAAAATGGGTAGAAAGCAGACTACAAAGACAGACTCTGGAGTCCTACTATCCTCAGAGGGAGGAACCAACCTCAGAGGGAGACAATGTGGACTCCACACACATAGCTGAGACTTCAACAGGGAATGGATCCCAAGCACAGAAGGCTCTCCTAGATGAGATCAAAAGGAACTTTGAAAGCAAAATGAGAGAGATAGAAGACAAAATGAATCATTCTCTCAAAACAAAAATAGCAGAATTCGAAAAACATTATAATGAGGAAAACATCTCTCTAAAAAGAAAAGTGTATGATATGGAAAAGGAGCTTCAAAAATTAACCAAGGAAAATGATTTGCTAAAAACCAGAATTAAACAAATGGAAACAAATAACTCTATGAGGAACCAAGAATTAGCCAAGCAAAATAACAAAAATGAAAAATTAGAAAAAGAGGTAAAATACCTCAAAGAAAAAATAACTGACCTGGAAAACAGATCCAGGAGACATAATCTGAGAATCATAGACCTACCAGAAAATTATGATGAAAAAATGAGCCTGGACAACATTCTCCAAGAGCTCGTTAAGGAAAACTGCCCTGAGATACTAGAACCTGAGGGGAAAATAGAAATTGACAGAATCCACCGGACACCTGCTGTAAGAGATCCCAAACTGAAAAATCCTTGAAATGTTGTGGCCAAACTCCAGAACTACCAGATAAAAGAGAAAATACTTCAAGCGGCCAGAAAGAAACAATTCAAATATCGAGGGTCCACAGTGAGGATTGCACAGGATTTGTCAGCCTCCACACTGAAAGATCGGAGGCAGTGGAATACTATTTTCAGGAAGGCAAAACAGCTCGGATTACAACCAAGGATCACATACCCAGCGAGACTGAGCATATTCTTCCAGGCAAAGAGATGGTCATTCAATGATATAACAGAGTTCCAGACCTTCTTAATAAAAAAGCCAGAACTCAATGGAAAATTCAACCTCCAATTACGAGAAGCAACAGTGACTTAGAAAGGTAAACAAGGAGAACACACATCATTTTAGAGGGAAAGAGGGAAGGGAGAGGAGCTTCGCATGAGATCGATTCCTGTCATTCTTGATGCGAAGAAAAAATAGCATACCTCATTAAGTATAACAATATCCTACAGGTAGTAGGAGGGGGAAAGGGTTACAAAAGGGGGTGGGAGTGGTTTGTAGGGAGGGAAGTAGTAAGAGGAAAAGGGGAGGAAAAGGGAGGGGGGCCGAAAAGTGAACACTGAGGGAGGTGGTGGTCAAAAGGAAAACTATTAAGGGGGGTAAGGGAGAAGGGAGGGAAAATACGAACATTAACAGGGGTAGGAATAGGATGAGGGGAAAGAAACAGATAACAGTCATAACTGTAAATGTGAATGGAATGAACTCTCCTATAAAACGGAGACGGATAGCAGAATGGATTAGAAATCATAATTCTACAATATGCTGTTTACAAGAAACACATTTGAAACAGAGGGATACACACAAGATAAAGGTAAAAGGTTGGAGTAAAATATATCATGCCTCAGCTAAAGTAAAAAAAAGCAGGGG
The DNA here is from genome assembly GCF_028583685.1 of Petaurus breviceps papuanus. Classification (NCBI taxonomy): domain Eukaryota; kingdom Metazoa; phylum Chordata; class Mammalia; order Diprotodontia; family Petauridae; genus Petaurus; species Petaurus breviceps. Next base: position 27,175,656 of record NW_027187361.1, on the reverse strand, counting down.
TAGCAATCCTTATCTCAGATAAAGCAAATGCAAAATTGACCTAATTAAAAGAGATAAGGAAGGAAACTATATCCTGTTAAAAGGCACCATCAAGAATGAAGCAATATCACTACTTAACATATATGCACCAAGTGATGTAGCATCCAAATTCCTAGAGGTGAAGGTAAAGGAAATAGAGGAAGAAATAGATAGCAAAAGTATACTAATGGGAGACCTTAATCTCCGCCTATCTGAACTTGATAAATCCAACCTCAAAATAAACAAGAAAGAAATTAAGGAGGTGAACAGGATTTTAGAGAGGATAGGTATGATAGATCTCTGGAGAAAACTGAATGGGGATAAAAAGGAATATACTTTCTTCTCAGCGGTTCATGGCACATATTCAAAAATTGACCATGTTCTAGGGCATAAAAACCTTACAATTCTAGGCAGTAAGGCAGAAATATTAAACGCATCATTCTCAGATCATGATGCAATAAAAATTATATGCAATAAAGGGCCAGGGAAAGACAGACTAAAAACTAACTGGAAATTAAACAATTTGATCCTAAAGAATGAGTGGGTCAAACAAGATATTATAGAAACAATCAGTAATTTCATTCAAGAGAATGATAATAATGAGACAACATACCAAAATCTGTGGGATACATTAAAGGCAGTTCTTAGGGGAAGTTTTATATCCCTGAGTGCATACGTGATTAAATTAGAGAAAAGGGAGCTCAACGAATTGGGCATGCAATTAAAAAACCTAGAAAAAGAACAAATTCAAAATCCCCAATTAAATACTAAACTAGAAATATTGAAGACTAAAGGAGAGATTAATAAAATTGAAATCAAGAAAACTATTGAACTAATAAATAAAACCAAGAGCTGGTTTTATGAAAAAAACAACAAAATTGATAGACCCTTAGTCAATATGATAAAAAAAAAAGAAAGAAGAAAACCAAATTATGAGTATCAAAAATGAAAAGGGTGAATCTACCTCCAATGAAGAGGAAATCAAAACAATAATTAGGAATTATTTTTCCCAATTGTATGCACATAAATTTGACAATCTTAGGGAAATGGATGAATATTTAGAAACATACAAATTGCCCAGATTAACTGAACAGGAAGTAAATTACTTAAATAATCCCATCTCAGAAAAAGAAATTGAACAAGCCATCAGTCACCTCCCTAGGAAAAAATCTCCAGGGCCAGATGGATTCACTAGTGAATTCTACCAAACATTTAAAGAACAATTGATTCCAATACTCTACAAATTATTTGGGAAAATTAGTGAAGAAGGAGTCATACCAAATTCTTTTTATGACACAGATATGGTACTGATACCTAAATCAGGAAGAGATAAAACAGAGAAAGAAAATTATAGACCAATCTCCCTCATGAATATAGATGCAAAAATTCTAAATAAAATACTAGCCAAAAGACTACAGCAACTTATCTCAAGAATAATACACTTTGATCAGGTAGGATTTATTCCAGGAATGCAAGGATGGTTTAATATTAGGAAAACCATCAGTATAATTGATCATATCAACAATAAAACTAGCAGAAACCACATGATCATCTCAATAGATGCAGAAAAGGCTTTTGACAAAATACAACATCCATTCCTATTAAAAACATTAGAAAGTATAGGAATAAATGGAGCCTTCCTTAAAATAATAGGTAGCATCTATTTAAAGCCATCAGCAAGTATTATATGTAATGGGGAGAAACTGGAAGCATTTCCCATAAGATCAGGGGTGAAACAAGGGTGTCCACTATCAACTCTCTTATTCAATCTGGTACTAGAAATGTTAGCAGTAGCAATTAGAGAAGAAAAAGAAATCAAAGGAATCAAGTTAGGCAAAGAAGAGACCAAGCTATCACTCTTTGCAGATGATATGATGATATACTTAGAGAATCCTAGAGATTCAAGTAAAAAACTGCTTGAGACAATAAATAAATTTGGCAAAGTTGCAGGATATAAAATAAACCCACATAAATCCTCAGCATTTCTATATATTTCCAATGAAATTCAACAGCAAGAAGTAGAAAGAGAAATCCCATTTAAAGTTACTGTAGACATGATAAAATATTTGGGAATCTACCTGCCAAAACAAACCCAGGACCTGTATGATCATAACTACAAAACACTTTTCACACAAATAAAGTCAGATCTAACTAATTGGAAAAATATCAATTGCTCATGGCTGGGTCGAGCTAATATAATAAAAATGACAATTTTACCTAAATTAAATTATATATTTAGTGCCATACCAATTAATTTACCAAAAAACTACTTTATAGAGTTAGAAAAAATAGTAACAAAATTCATCTGGAAGAATAAACGGTCTAGAATATCAAAGGAATTAATGAAAAAAAATGCTAGGGAAGGTGGACTAGCTTTACCAGATTTCAATCTGTACTATAAAGCAGCAGTCATCAAAACTACTTGGTACTGGCTTAGGAATAGAGGAGTGGATCGATGGAATAGATTAGGCACACGAAATTCAGAAGTCAATGACTACAGTAATGTATTGTTTGATAAACCCCCAGACCCTGGTTTTTGGGATAAGCACTCACTATTTGACAAAAACTGCTGGGATAACTGGAATGTAGTATGGCAGAAACTTGACATAGACCATTATCTAACACCATATACCAAAATCAAGTCTACATGGGTTCATGATCTAGGTATAAAGGTTGATATTGTAAGCAGTCTGCTAAAACAAGGAATAGTTTACCTATCAGACTTGTGGAGAGGGAATGACTTTATGACGAAACAAGGAATTAGAGAACATTATAAAATGTAAAATGGATAATTTTGACTACATTAAATTGAAAAGTTTCTGTACAAATAAAGCCAATGTAACCAAGATTAAGAGGGAGGTGGGAAATTGGGAAAGAATCTTTACAACCTATGTCTCTGACAAAGGACTCATCTCTAAAATATACAGAGAACTGAGTCAAATTTATAAGAATACAAGTCATTCCCCAATTGATAAATGGTCAAAGGATATGAACAGGCAGTTTTCAGAGAAAGAAATTAAAGCTATCTATAAGCACATGAAGAAATGCTCTAATTCACTATTGGTATTAGAGAAATGCAAATCAAAACAACTCTGAGATACCACATCTCACCAGTCAGATTGGCTAAGATGACAAAACAGGAAAATGACAAATGCTGGAGAGGATGTGGGCAAACTGGAACACTAATGCATTGTTGGTGGAGCTGTGAACTGATCCAGCCTTTCTGGAGAGCAATCTGGAACTATGCCCAAAGGACTATAAATACTTTCATACCCTTTGGTCCAGCAATACCACTCCTAGAGTTATATCCCAAAGAGATCATAGAAATGGGAGAAAGACCCATATGTACAAAAATGTTTATAGCAGCTCTTTTTGTTGTGGCAAAGAATTGGAAATTAAGGGGGTGTCCATCAATTGGGGAATGGCTGAACAAGTTGTGGTATATGCATGTTATGGAATATTATTGCGTTATAAGAAATGGGGAGCAGGCGGTCTTCATATTTACCTGGAGAGGCTTAAAAGAACTGATGCTGAGTGAGAAGAGTAGAACCAGGAGGAATTTGTACACAATTACGGACACAACATATGTGTGATGACCAACTTTGATAGACTGGACTCTTCTCAACAATGCAGGGATATAAGTCAATCCCAAAAGACGCATGATGGAGAGAAAAATGTGCATCCAGAGAAAGAACTAGAAAGAACTAAATTTATATCCAGGTGGAAGCAAAATACCTGATCTTTTTTGTTCTCTTATTTGATTTTATGTCCTCTATACCATTTTTCATCCTAGCTGGTACAATCCATCCTTATAACCTGACCATTGTATAATGTGAAAGTATCTACAGATCCTATACTTGATTATAAGATGCCATGGGGGGGGAGGGGAGGTAGGGGGACAAAATGTGAAATTCAAGGAATTGTGGAATTGAATCCTGTAAATTAAAAGGAAACAAACAAATTAAAAAAAGTAAAAAAAAAAAAGAAATGAGGCCATTATCTGAGAAACTTATTGTGCACATTTTCCCCAATCTCCTCCTTCTTTTCTAATTTTCACTACATTTATTTTATTTTGCAAAAAAAAATTAATTTTATGTAATCAAAATTGTTTTATTTCCTATGAACCTCCCTTAGTTGATCATGAACTTTTATAATACTCATATATCTGACAGGGAATTGGTTACCTGTTCCTCAAATTTGTTTGTGATATCACCCTTTATGCATAAATCATGGACCTATTTGTTTACACTGTGACATGTTGGTCTCTACATAGTTTCTGTCAGACTGTTTTCCCATTTTGTGAGTGGGCTTTGCTGAATAATGAGTTCTTGCCCCAATGGCTGGGATCTTTTGAAATAGCAAACACAATGGTACTGTGCTCACTTACTTCAATATATTGTGTATCTAAACTGTTCTGTTGATCAACTTATCTACTTAGGATCAAGTGCCCCATCATTTTGATGATTATGGCTTTGTAGTATAGTTTGAGAACTGGTCCAGCTAGGCTCTCTTCTTTTGTATTTTTTATTAGTTTCCTGATAATCTTGATCTTTTGTTCATGCAAATAAATTTTTATTATGTTTTTTTTTACTTCTATGTGGTAATCCTTTGGTAGTTTGGTTAATACGGAACTGAGTAAATAAATTAATTTAGATAGTATAGTCGTTTTTATTATAATGATTCATTCTCTCCATGAGCAATTATCATTGCTCCATTTATTTGGATCTGTTTTTGTGTGAAGAATGTCTTAAAATTGTGTTCCCATATGTCTTGTGTCCCATATGTAGACTAGTCAGGATTTAAAATTGTCTCTTTCTAATTCAATAGGAATTTCTTTCTTGTTATATATTTTTGTAATATATAGAAATACAGAAGATTTGTACAATTTTATTTTACATCTTGCATCTTGGCTGATCAATTCAATTAGTTCTTAGAAGATTCTCTAAATAAACTGTCTTACCATCTGCAAAGAGTAATATTATTTTTCTTTGCCTATGTTTGTTCCCTTGATGTTTTTTTCTTGTCTTACTGCTATAGTCAGCATATTTAGCTCATTGTAATGACAAATATATGACTAACAATTATGATAGAATGTTAAGCATTGAGACATCCTAGGTTGCTAGGGAAAATGATATTGATATAGATAATTATGGGAGTAAAGGTTTCGTAGAGAGGCCAGGGATGATAGAAGAGAGAATATTAGGGAGTAAAAGAGCACACAGCTATGAGGAAGGAAGAACAAAGCCAGTAGGGTACCAGGCCTGATCTACAGAAGTATAGAAGGGTCAGAAGGAAATTTAAAAGATTGAGATCTTGAAGGTAGAACACTTCCAAATGACAATGCTAATGGTGGCTGAGGTGGTATCCAATAAAGATGCTAGGACACTGAAAGCATGGCTATTAATAGAAGTGAGAAGAGGGTGTTCTGATGCTGTAATTTGTATTTGGAATTAAAATGGAGAAGTGATGGGTATTTAAGTCTTGGAACTTAAGACAATTTTTTTTATCAAGCTATATATCTTAGTATTTATATAAATCATAATGATGCATTTTTAATTACAGAAATATGGAATTTCTCTTCAATCTTTCCATTTCATAGGAGTGAGCCTTGGGGCTCATATAGCAGGATATCTTGGAAACCAATTTGGAGGTTTACTTGGTAGAATTACTGGTAAGTAATTTAAATGGAATTGCTAATCAAAGCATACCTTTAAACACCAGGAGTTATTCCATTTATTGTTCAAAAAGTAAATTTTAAAATAAGGGTACAAATATTGAAATTTATTGTCTCCATTATTTTCCATGAAAGGGTTTTTTGAAAATTAAAAGTTATCAATATATTAAGTGAGCTTTGCTTTCTAACAAGTAAATCCTACTGTAGCAAAAGCAAAGATCAGAAAACAGAAGAGTAGTATGTTTGTGAAATAGCGGGTCCAAATTTCCAGGCTGCTGCTCTTTAGATAAATAGGGGAACGAGTTTGGGCCTTTAAACACGTGAAAGCACATGAGAAACATGTTACTCATAATGTAGCTAATTCGTATATACTTTCTTTCGCCAAATACTAAAGCTTTAAAAAAATGCTTATTGACTGAATGACCACACCTCCACCCCACCCCCGCACTCTTAGCACCTTACTCCACCCTTATAACTACAACGTAATACCTTGGTAGATCGTTGTCATCATCTGCTGTGGTGAAAAAATAGTGATCATCTAGGGTCCAAACTTTATTCAGGTAATGACCTTTTCTCAACTGAATTAGGTGTCTGAAACAGGCCTGTACTCAGAACTCTTTTCCACTTGGTAATGTTACAGAGCTTATAATCAACAATAGACATTCTGAGAAAACAGGGTTATCGTCATGTCACGATGAGATATCTTTGAGGACCCGACCACTTACTGAACTCACAGAATCATAGTTTAAAAGTTGAAAGGGTCCTTAGAGGTTGTCAATTATCCTTTCTTTCATTTTACAAAGCAATATTTGAATGAATGAAGCACTTACTATGTGCAAAGCACTGGAGACATATATAAAAAATAAGACACTCCCCAACTCTCAAGGAATTCACATTCTAATGGGAATGACAGCACATTGAAGAGCTAAGGAACACAATGGATAAAGTATTGGCCCTGGAGTTAAAAAGGCCCTAGTTCAAATTGTGTGATCTTGGGCAAGGTTTTTCTCCTTTACTGGAAGCTCTGAGATTTGGCTATAATATTCCTGGGAGTTTTCATTTTGAGATTTCTTTCAGGTGGTGATAAGTGGGTTATTTCAATTTCTATTATGCCCTCTGGTTCTAGAATATCACGACAATTATTCTTAATTAATTGAAATATGATATCTAAGCTCTTTTTTTGATCATAGCTTTCCAGTAGTCAAATCATTTTTAAGATTATTTCCCCTTGATCTATTTTTCAGGTCAGTATTTTTTCCGCAATGAGATAGTTCGTATATTTATTCTTTTGATTATGTTGGAAGACTTTTGTATAAACAAAAGTAATGTAGCATATATTAGAAAGAAACGGGGAAGAAAATTTTACAGGTTTTTCTGCTAAATGCTTCATTTCTCAAATTCACTGAGCCACATATATAAATATAAGAGCTATTCCCCAATTTTTATTCTTTTTATAGTATTTTATTTTATTTTCCCCAGTAACCTGTCAAGAAAATTTTTTTAGCATTCATTTCTACAAGATTTCGAGTGCCAAATTCTTCTCCATCTCTCTTTCCTTACTCTACCCTCTTCTGAAAGTGGTAGGCATTTTGATATAGTTTATGCATGTGCTATCATGTAAAAAATATTTCCATGTAAAAAAATATTTCACAGTTGTGAAAGAAGAAACAGATAAAGAAAAACACAAGAAACAATAAAGTAAGTAGAAAAAATATGCTTCGATCTGCATTCAGACCCCTATCAGTTCTTTATCTGGCTATGGATAGCATGTTCCTTCATGAGTTCTTTGTACTTGTCTTGGACATTGTGTCATTGTGAAGAGTTGAGTCATTCACAGTTAATCATCACATAGTGTTGCTGAGACTGTGTACAATACTTTCCTGGTTCTGCTCATTTTTCACTTTGCTTTGGTTCATATGAGTCTTTCCAGGATTTTCTTAAATCTGTCTGTTCATCATTTCTTGTTTCACAATATTATATTCATATACCTCAGCTTCTTCAGTCATACCCCTTTTCGTCAGTTTTTAAATAGTCCAAGGATATGAATAAGCAGCTTTCTGGAGAAATCAAGGCTTTTGATAATCACATAAAATGCTCTAAATTACTACTGATGAGAGAAATACAAATTAAAACAACTTTGAAATATTACCTCATTCCTGGAAGATTAGCTAAAATGACAGAAAAAGGAAAATGACAAACACTGGAGGGAATGTGACAAAACTGGGACAATAATGTACTGTTGGTGGAGTTGTGAGCTAGTCTAACCATTCTGAAGAATAATTTGGAACTATGCCCAAAGGGCTATCAAACTGTATGTGCCCTTTGACCCAGCAATACCACTACTAGGTCCGTATACCAAAGAGATAAAAAAAGGAAAAGGACTTATTTGTACAAACATATTTATAGCAGCTCTTTTTGTGGTGGCAAATGACTGGAAATCAAGGTGAGAACCATCATTTGGGATGGAATGCTATCATGCTATAAGAAATGACCAGCAGTATGGTTTCATAAAAACATAAGAAACGGGACGGCCAAGTGGCTTAGTGAGTAGGAGTACCGGCCCCAGAGTCAGGATGACCTGAGATCGAATCTGGGCTCAGATACTTAGCACCACACCCAGAACAAAAACTGGCTGTGTAACCTTGAGCAAGTTACTTAACCCTGATTGCTAAAAATAATAATAAACATAGGAAAATTATATGAACTCATGCAAAGTGAAGTATGAAGAACCAGGAGATTGTATGCAGTAATAACAATATTGGAAGAACAATCAACTGTGAAAGATTTAGCTTCTCTGATCAAGACAATGATCCAAAGTAATTCCAAAGGACCACTGGTGAAAAATGCTATGTCCTTCCAGAGACAGAACGAATCAATTCTGAATGCACATTGAAGCTTGCTTTTCAAACTTTCTTTATTTTTCTTCTTCTTAAGTCTCTTTTCTTTTTCAATATGTCTAATGTGGAAATATGTTTTGCATGACTTCACATGTATAACTGATATCAACTCGTTTGCCTTCTCAAGTGGGGGGGGGACATTTGTGAGGGAATTTGGAACTCAAAACTTTAAAAATTAATGTTTTTCCATATAATTGGAAAATGGTTAACGAAATAAATAAAAATATGTTTTAATTAAGTATGTCATTCAGGAAATACATTATGGGAAAAAGTACTGTGGTGGTAGTAAGAATAAGAGAAAACAGACGGACTGCCCAAGTTGAGCAAAGATATATGCAAAGATATCATAAGACCCAGATTAAGACCTCCAGGACCTTAGGGTGGTCCTTTTAGAAGTACTATGTGAGAGCACAGACAAGCCTCCTATAGGATGACAAGAGGTAGATGGATGATGATCTGTAAAATAGCAAAAAGAGAAGGATCACAGAAGAAACCATACTACTACTTGCTGTAGATGAAAGACTGATAAGCAAAGATTTAAAAAATAAAAATTTACATAATTCTTATTTTTATTTTAGTTTTCTCTCAAGAAGAATGAGTATTAAATTGGAATGACCAGACTAAAAATAGTTAATAGGAAGTTGATACATAAGAAAATAAAAGAATGCCTCAGTTGCCCTTCATGAGTTCTAGCCACCTGGACCAGATGAGCTATATACCCAGGTGCAGAAAGGAATAGCCAGATGTGGTTCTTGACACACTGTCAGAGATGCCTGAAAGATTATAGAAAACAGGAGAAGACAGTAAGTTTTCTAAGACTGGAGATAAGGAAATATGGCTTCAGTTTTCAAAGAAAAGACTACAACACTGAGTTTGACTTCACTTCTTAGTAAAATTCTAGAATGGATGATTATAGGGATCGTCAGTGGGTGTTTAAGAAGGAAATGGTGCTCACAAAGAGCCAGAAGACTCATCAAGAAGAGGTGATGCTATACTACCCTTATGGCTTTTCTCTTTTTTAAAAAAAAAAAAACAGCTAGGTGAGACAGTGGATCAAGCACCAGTCCTGAATTCAGGAGAACCCTGAGTTCAAATCTAGCTTCAGACACTTATTGTTTGACCTGGACAAGTCACTTAACCTTGATTGCCTCAAAAAACAAAACAAGATTAAAAAAAAATAACCGAAGCTATTAGACTGGGTAGATCAGTAAAATGCTATAGATGCACTTTAACTGATTCTAGCAAAATATCTGGCAATTTTTCATTGTTCTTGGTGGGAATATATAGACTAGTTGAAATCAACTCAGTTGGATTTTAAGCTGATTAAATTGCCAGATCCCAAAAAGAGTTGTGAGTGATTCAATATCAGTTTGGAAGGAGGATTCCAGAGTATTGTCGAAAGGATTTATGCCAGTCCTTGTGCTGTTTAAAATTTTATTTTAATAATTTTGGTACAGGCATAGATACTTATAAAAATTGAAGATGACAGAAAACTGGCGAAGATAGCAAGCACACTGGAAAGCAATCGGAATTCAAAAGATCATTGGGTTGAATGTAATTTTCAAAATTTGTAAGGGTTACAGTTAAATTATTATAATTGAATTTTTAAAAGATTAACTTTGATGGTATGAGATTGAGGAGGCAAGGTTGGGCAGCAATTTGTCTGAAAAATATATGAAGTAGGTTGGTAAAGTGGAAAGATTGTTGGATTTGGAGTCCTAAATCTAGGGATGAAGCCCTCTGCCCCTTAGTTCACCTGACATAGGTTTTGTGAAAGGAATTTTACGACAATTGAAGGAAATAACATAAAACAAAAGAATCATTCAACAAATGTTCATAAAATGTCTTAAGCACATTACTAATGATTTACAGAATATATGGATTTTGTGCTAATGTATTATCCAACACAGCAGTCAAAACTCTTATCAGCTATTTGGCCTGCTCCCAAGATGTGTGCTGTGCTGCCTTAGGGACCGATAGGAAACCTTGGTCATTTTCAAACACATTTGCAGTTCATTTGTATCCCACTATCTCAGCTGAGCCTCACAACTAGTTTCCAGATTCAATGGTTATAATGTCCTAGATTTGCCAATCTCCACTTAACTTTCCTGGATCAGACTAAGGTCAGTAGGTAATTGAGATAAATCCCACTTTCTGAAGTGGCAACCACACTGGCATACCCAGAATGACTGCTAGCATAGGTTCTTAGATCTGCTTTAGTAGGAAATATAGCTGTTTAAGGGGTCAACAATTTTTCTTAATCACATTCACTATTTCAGGGGAAAAATCAGCACCCTGAATTTCAGAGAAAATACAAGCAAAGAAATAAGGACCAACAGACAGGGCTCTGAATGCCTGAATCAATTATACACTTTGCATTCATTCCTGGAACCTTTACATCTGAGCAGTCTGGGAGCTCTGAACATGTGGCCACTCACAATCTTGACCAGGCAACCACAAGATCCTTTTCATAAGGAAGCCCCCAAAACAAAATACCAACTCAGAGTATTCACTACTCAAAGCTGGAAGGGCATCACAACCCTTCAGACTCAGCACCTAATTAGAAATTAGCAAAAGATGAGAAAGCCTTCCTACGGTACAAGCAAGCCTCCCCTAAGCAAGCTTCCTTTAATAGGCTCCAGGTGAGGTCTATTAATGGACAGGGAAGATTTAAATCCCATTAACATTACACTTTCAAATGCTTGCTTAGGAAAATCACTTATTTATCCAACTCCCAAATGTTTTCACATCTAATATTAGCCCTCTATAGGATAGGGGAGAGGGGAGGGAAGGAAAACAATTTACAAGATAATTTTGTTGTATATTCGAAAGGAATAGCAAGTTGTGCATTGGAGATTTGCAGTTTCATATGCAATCATCTTTTTTTATTGTACTATATTATGGGAATGTTTATTTTATTCCATAAATTAAAAATAAAATTTAAAAAAGAAAAGTAGGGGCGGCCAGGTAGCACAGCGAGTAAGAGCACCGGCCCCAGTGTTGAGAAGACCTGGAGATCGAATCCCGGGCTCAGACACTTAGCACCCACCCAGAAACACCTGGCCGTGTAACCTTGAGCAAGTTACTTAACCCCAATTGCTTAAAAATATAAAGAAAAATAAATAAAAAAGAAAAGTAATAGAAAGTTTAAAAAATGATGCTTTTTCTTGGTGATTAAGTAGGCAAGGTGATTTTTAAAATCAGCTTCACAGGGAACTAATAACAAAACATTTATAGAATGAAGTTACTCATTCACATTTCATTTTTCCTTTTAAAGACATTATCAGAGAGAGAATTCTGGGAAGATGGTTGAGTAGGTCAGAAAATTCCGAGTTCTCAAGATTTTCCCCCACAAAAGATTTAAAATAGCACCTTACTACGAACAAAGTGTGGCTGGAGATATATAAGAATAGGGGCATAACCTTTGTCCTCCTGAAACAATTTGAGAAAGTCAGAAGAAAAATCCCAAGAAGGGGTTTGGTCCCCGGGAAGAATAAACACCTCCAGGCTGTGTTCTGTTTTAATCGCCAGTGACTAGCCTCTTAAACAAGAAACAGCAAGCCCTGGGCTTAGTTGGCTTGAGAGGCTACCTCAACCCCAACCACTGGAACTTTTACCACCACTACCCCCACCCCGGATGGTGAGGGGAGTTTGTCGTCTGAGCCTGGGAACATCGAGGGAACCTTTGCTGGCCAGGAATGCCAGACCCAGCTGTGTCTCCAAGAGCAGCAGGGGAAGAAGGCACTAGCACACAATTATGGGTGCAGAAGCAGTGACGCAGAAAGCCCCTGGCTGTGGGCACTTACCGGAGGTTGCAAGTTTCGATTTGATCTCAGGCTAAAGTGAAGAACTGAAGTTCTGGGGCAAGAGGCACCATTTCCCATACTCCAGGGCTAGAGGTGACTACAAATAATTAGGATATCACCACAAAAATAATTCACAGGCAAAGGAGAAAGAATCCAACTTTAGAAACCTATTATGGGAAGAGAAATGACCAGGGTTCATCCTCAGATGAAGAAAAGAAACGTCCCAAGAGTGACGTCAGATGGTCGCCTGCCCAAAAAGAATTCGTAGATCTTCAAAAAGACTTCAAAAACCAAATGACACCTTGAAAATTAGAATTGAGGGGCGACTAGGTGGCACAGTGTATAGAGCACCAGCCCTAGAGTCAGGAGGACTTCAGTTCCAATCCGGCCTCAGATACTTAACACAAAAACTAGCTGTGTGACCTTGGGCGAGTCACTTAACCCCAATTGCCCTACCTTCCCCCCTAAAAAAAATAAAGAAAATTAGAATGGGCAAAGTGAAGCCAGTGAAATTTTAAGAGAACAAGAAATGATTAAACAAAATATGAATAATGAAAAAATAGAAGGAAAAGTAAAACTTAAGAAAAACAACAGATTTGGAGAATAGATCAAGAAGAGAAAATTTAAAAATAATTGGACTAACTAAAAGTTAAGATCAAAAAAATAATCTTGATACAATAATATAAGAAATAATTTTAAAAACTGTCCTGAAGCACTAGAACAAGGGGAGAAAGTAGAAATAGAAAAAAATCCATCAATCACCACTTAAAAGAGATCCTATGTGGAAAACCCATAAGAATACCATAGTAAAATTTTGAAACCCTCAGCTCAAAGAAAAAATAGCAAAAGCATCAAGATTAAAACAATTTAAATATGATGATGCCATAATTAGTATTACACAAAACCTAGCAGCAGATGCATTAAAGGATTGTAGATCTTTGAACACAACTTATAGAACAGCAAAAGAAGTGGGGCTCCAGACAAAAATATCATACACTGTAAAGTTAGATATTATCCTGAACAGAAAAAAGGACATCTGATAAACTCTCAGACTTTGTTTTAAAAAAATCTTGAACTTAATAGAAAATCAACATATAGGAACCAAGAGAAATATAAGGCATATAACAGACTGAATATCAGGGACCCATAAGGGCAGACTGTTTGGTTTTTATATATATAAAATGGATGTTTAAGATTCTTATTGATAATTGGGTAGTTTATAAGAAAGATTGGGGTAAACCTGAGAATGCTATGAATTTAAAAAGTAAAACCATTTAAGAACAACTTAAAGAGTAATTATTTGTGGTGCAAAAGGGAGAATTGATAACAGAGAAATTAGATGGGATAGTTCTAGTAACCTAGTTTCATCAGGAATGGGTTTAAGAGGGAACAACACATATGTATTTAGAAGAATACAAAAGTCTTCTAAATGCAGAAGAAATAAAATGGTAGGGGCATAGGGAAGGGAGGAGAGGACAAGGGAGGGATCTTTAGAGGGAAAGTGAGGGAACAGGTAAAATAGGGATAGAGAAAGGTTCTTAGATTTATGGGAATGGGAGAATAGGGGAGGCATCCTTGGAGGGGGTAGGCAAGTCATAGGAGGGCATGGTAGTGGGTAGAAGTAAAGTAGAGGAGAGAGAAGGGATAGGAAACAAGAGATATAATCATACATAAAAAAGGTCAGGAGTAGAATAGGTTTGGGAAAGTAGATGACTGTGTATGTGTGTATGTATATAGCTATAGCCATAGAGAAACATATCTAAACTTTATTGTAGCCTTCTGGGGGAAGTTTGGGGGGAAGAGAAAAAAGAACAAAGTTTTAAAAAGTACATAGCAGAGAACAAAAGAAAACTCACAAGGAAGCAAAGAAAAGATGGACAATTCTCAACATGAGTATTATTCATCATATAGCCTTTCTTGAAATGAAAATCTATTGTTACATATTTTGAATCCTCTCTTATGTTCTGCAATGCACACAATACGCTTTTTTTCAACTTTTTATTTAAGTTCCAATGTTTAAGTTTATTATATGTTTTTATTTCTTTTTTTCTATTCTATATTGATATAACTAATATTCAACTTCCCATTCTTCTGAATGCTGAAGTCAAACTTGACTGTTAGAATGATAACTTCTTTCTGACATTTCAGGCATTGACCCAGCAGGACCAGGTTTCAATAATGTGCCAGTAAAAATGAGATTAGATTATACAGATGCAACATTTGTTGATGTCATCCATTCTGATGCTAATGGTAATAATAACTTGATTATTTTTTCATTTCCTTTGAATGTGATTAGGAAGAAAAACAGTTGGAGATATGAAAAGAGAAAAAAGAGAGTTGGTGGGTGGAATGAAATTTAATTTGTTATTCTAGGGTTAAATTAGCATACCCTGTCACCTCCTTCTGAATATAAAGACCATTTCACTTTTGATTTTTGTATTGTCAATCCCTAGAACAGAATGTTTAGTAAAAGTACTGATCTGAATTGAATTTTAGCTTTCTTAGGAGGTATTTTTACCATTCATTCCAATAACACTCATGTACTTTAGAAAATATTTAACTTCATCTACACACTTCTTTGATCCCTGTATACTTCCCATTCTGAATTATGCATAATGATATTAAGTAAGACTAGACCTAACAGCAGTCCCTGAGATGTTTCACCCTTTACATTGCTTCATACAGAGAAGTACTTGTTCACCCCTATTCTTTGTTTTCTGTGTTCATGTGAGCTACACATCTAGGACAATATCCCGTCCTCTTGCCTAAATCTCATGACTCAAATTTTCGATAGTCTTGGCATGTAGCCCTACAAAAGGCTTTTGCTCATGTAAGTAGATTGTATACATACACATATATGTACATATGTGTGTGTTTATATTTATATATTTTGTATTTGTATATCAGTTTATTATCTCCATGGCAGGTGACACTAAACAACACGTAAAGTCTTAACAAAAACAATCTTCGATGGTCAGATCATAACTAAAATGCAAAATAAATGTGTATTTGGCACTCTTTTTAGAAATTGTCTTTATGTCAGTTTTTGTTGATCTTGTCATGGTTACCAGTTCTCTTCCTTTGTATATACGTATATAGACATATGCACACCTATGTACTTATACATATATACATAAATACACAAATACATATACGTGCAAAAAGAGGTGTATGTATAATATTTTATAGCTTATTTGGCATGAAAGTGATGTGTGATACTTGACCCCTTTATCAATTATATTTGAAAGATAATGGAAAACAAAAGATACATTACAAGGTTGGAGATGGCAGAATATTGCCTCAGTTTTCAAAGAAAACATGTGAGTCTCTTGTCTTTAATTACCCAAATTCCTTCACTAAGGATTCTTATGAATAGGTATGATATTTTCAATGTGCCAAGGACTTGTTTTACAATAGACAGGGACCATGGGATTCTTTCTTGGACACATAATTTTTGTTCATTTTTTGGTTATAAGTGTTATCCAAATATCCGAACAAATCTAAGATGACAGGGTTTTCTGCATACTGTACTACTGCATCATGTATATCTTATAGCTCCTAAATGGTTTATCTTTAGGTCTTGGAATCACTCACTCTGTTGGACATATAGATTTTTATCCTAATGGAGGAAAAAAACAACCTGGCTGCCCTAAATCAATATTTTCAGGTAGATCTTTTGCAATTTTAACTGAAAAATGTTATCTAATTTTAGAAAGAAAAAATATTCATAATCATGTGAGAAATTGACACCTATGAAGTTGTTATAACTAAGGAAAGTATGCTAAAACTTCAAAGAAATTTTTAAAATAGCAGAGCTGAAAAAAACTCTGATAAATCTAGTCTGACTCCATTTTGTAGAGATAGGAGGCCCCAAAAGATTCATTAACAGCAAAAGTGGAAAACAGCAAAATTAAGCTATGAAGTTAGATCAACTAATCATGATGCCATTGGTTTTTTTTCCCAGTATATTGATACATTTATTGAAGTTCATTACTCTTTCAATGGGGACAATATTTCCACCATTTATTGCCCAACACAACTAAAAGATATCCCTAAAAATTTTGGGAGAGGATATTTTAAAGTTGATAAACATACCTAGATCAAAATGCTTACCAGACTTCAGAGAAGGGTTTTCACATAGATTTCAATAAAAATGTGAGTTTTGTCAGTACCAATTTTCAGCATTCCAGTCTTTGTATTTTCTTGGTAGGCACAAGCATTATTTTTTTTTTCATAGCACTCTTTTTTAACTGATCTTTTTTTCTGTTCTTCCACCTTTAAGAAGCCTGTGCTTCATCCTTGAAACTCTTCACTATAGCTGGTATGAGGACATAAGTATGTTCTTTAAGACTTACAATTCTTGCATTATCAAAATCCATCAAATTAAAAGCATAAAGAAGGGAAAAATGGAACATTTGCATATGAGATGAAGTCCAGTAATCAAATGGCAGATAACTAATTAAAGATGGGGAAAATTAACTAAATGCAATTTCATCTGTCAGATATTACAAGCCTGAATAGTATCCTTAGATGCTCATAATATAACCATTACTATAAAATTAAACCATATCAAATTATTGCTTGTCTCAGACAATTTACACAACACTTCAGAGTCTGGCATATAATAAGCACTCAATAAATGTTTAACATTTGTTTCATTGGTAGTAGTCTGAACTATGGGGCAGCTAGGTGGGGCAGTGAAAAGAGGACTGGGCTTAGAATCAAGAAGCCCTGTGTTCAAATCTAGCCTCAGATAATTACTAACTGGGTGACCCTGGGTGAGTCATTAACCCCTGTTTGTCTCAGTTTTCTCATCTGAAAAATGATCTGGAGAAGGAAATGGCAAACCAACATTATCTCTGCCAAGAAAATCCCAAATGGGGGTCATGAAGACACATGGGACATAAATGAAATAACTGAATAGTCTATACTAAAGCATAGCATGGTAATGAATGCCCAAATTTGACCAACATTGTTATCATAATCACCATCATCACAGGGACATTCACAGGGTTTCAATCATTCAAATCTTTTGAGTAACTTTTGCCTAAATGAATTTCCTAGATCATTGGAAAGTAAGAGTATTTTCTGAGGCTCCATGTTACATTGTTGTCCTACATTGAATGCTCAATGGTTACAAAGTTTGGGGAGAGGAAGGACAGTGAGGTCAGGGAGGAAATAAGTCCATGGCATTATGCTTGTTTCTCTTTTTGTCTCAAGTGTGAAATACACCCTCCCATAGTGACAAGTGCGGAAATGGCGGTTAGGCTGTTTGAAGCATAATACCAGGGAAATGATGCCGAGGCTTAGTTTAGGGAGAAATCTCCCCTATAAGAGCATGGGATCTTTGGAGAAGAGTTCCAGGTTGGTGGACAGGAGATGATACTGAAGGGAGGGGGATAGGCAGCATGGTTTGGAGATGCCTGGAACATCTTCCCATGCTTATTGACATATGTGTGTATATGTGTCTGTATATACATGTATGTATATGTGTGTATACGTATGTATAGATGCATGTGTGTATATATGTATATGTGTGTGTTACTTGTCAGCTGACCTCTGGACTCTTTTATGTACCTGAACCTTTCCTCTTCCTTATTAATCTATATATACTAAAAGAAAAATCCCTGAGAAACTATATTACAAATAATGATTAGATACTTAGATCAATCCTTAAAATGTATCTGAACTCAATTTTTACTACCTCAAGAGTTACATAGAGGGGCAGCTAGGTGGCGCAGTGAATAGAGTACCAGCCCTGGAGTCAGGAGGACCTGGGTTCGGATGCAGCCTCAAACACTTAACATACGCCAAAAAACAAAAAAACCAACTAGCTGTGTGACCTTGGGCAAGTCACTTAACCCCAACTGCCCTCCAAAAAGCAAAAAAAAAAAGTTACATAGAATAATATTTTGAAATTCAAAATCATTTCTTGAACAAACGTTGGCATTGAATAATGAACAGGTATAATTTAATTTCTATGAGGCAGCTAGGTGGCTCAGTAAATAGGGTGGTGGGCCTAGAGTCAGGAAGACCTGAATTCAAATCTGGCCACAGACACTTACTAGCTCTGTGATCCTAGGAAAGATACTTAACCTCTGTTTGCCTTAATCTACTGCAGAAGGAAATGGCAAACCACTCCAGGATCTTTGCCAAGAGAACCCCATGGACAGCATTGGCATGCTATAGTCCATGGTGTCACAAAGAGCCAGATCTAACTGAATAACTAAGTAACAGCAACAGCAAATTCCTTTAGATTCCCACTGAAAGAGTCTGGCAAGGAAGAAAATTTCAGCTTGTTACAGTTGGAGAGCAGTAGTTTTAAAGTAAGCCCTGACTCTTAATACATAGACATTTTTCTGTAGGCATGGGAGCTTAACAGATAGGATATGATAGACCGGTTGATGTGTTGGAGTCTTGCTCAGGGCTTCTGCAATGTTATCAATGCCAGATTATAGGTAAGCGACACTCCTAACACACACATATCGGCTACATTTTAGGTAGATTATTATTATTATTTTGCTTTTTGGAGGGCAATTGGGGTTAAGTGACTTGCCCAAGGTCAGTTTTTGTGTTACATGTCTGAGTTCAGATTTGAACTCAGGTCCTCTAGACTCCAGGGCTGGTGCTCTATTCACTCTACCACCTAGCTACCCCTAGGTAGATGATTATTGAAGTGGTATAAAACATATCTCAATTTCTTTTCTTTGGTTTTAATCATTAAGGACTCTCTTATATAAAATGCAGCCATCAAAGAGCGATTTTTTTATTCCTCTCATCTTTGTCAAGAAAGTGCAATCTGACTGCATATCCTTGTAATTCATACGAAGAGTACAGAAATGGCAAATGTATTGACTGTGAAGCCTTTGGATTTAGTTTCTGCCCCATAACAGGTAAGAGCTATGTAGGATCAATAATTTGGTGATAATGAAAATATTGGTACCAACATTTCTATCTCTAAGGGAAGATTTGTATTTCTGGATTTTACCTAGTTACAAATGTCTTATATAGAGTCAAAAAGACTCTTACACTAATTGTTTGATGTTCTCTGAGGCAACAGAATAATTTTATCCCTTTCAGAGATTTCCAGGATCTTTGTTGGAGGTGATGAAGTATTTCTTCTTCAAAATACAGGATTGGGCCTAATGTCGGGAGAATGGGAAAGGCCACATCACTGTATTTGTGGGTTAATTTGGCTTGTGACATAAAACACATATGGACCAGCTGATTTATTTCCATTAGAAACCAGCACAGTATCAGGTTTAAAAAACAATAACGGGCAAATACTTTGACATATAGATTATATGTTCACAATGTAGAGGGAGTTGTGAAAGTAGGGAATAAAATATTTTTGCGAGCCACTGTAAAATCTGAAGAGGATTTCCCTCATGCTTTTTTTTTCCTTCTTCAAGAATTCTACCTCATGTATTCTATCTTATAATTCACTTTGCAGGTTATTATGCTGATCATTGGAAAAACCATATCATTGAAAGGAAGCCTCTTGGGTTAAATGCTTTTTTTGATACTTCACCAAAGGAACCATTCTGTTGTAAGTGGTTATATTATGGGGAAAAATAGCTATTTGTATTTTAATTTGCATTTCATTGTGAAGGTTTAACCTTCTGCCATCCTAACTGTAACATGCTCTTTTATGATAGTTTTGGTACTATAAAGATTGCATTATGCAAGTGAATGATATTTCATTGTCTCTGGACAAAATGAAGTCAACAGGTATCTATTAAATGCTTATTATGTGCCAGACACTGTGTTAAGTCATGGGGAAACAAAGTCCATGCCTTCAAGGAGCTTATAATCCAATGGAGGAAACAATGTGCAAACAATTATATAAAAACAAAATAGATATGGGATCAATTAGAGATAATTCCAGAGGGAAAGTGCTAGCATTAAGAAGGACTAGCAAAGGTCCTTACAAGTAGTAGGAATTTAACAAAGACGTGAAGGTTGTCAGGAGGTAGAGATGAGTAAAGCATTCCAGATACTGATGACAGTCAATGAATATGTAAAGTTATAGAATGTCTTGTTCCAGGAATATCAAGGAGGACAGTGTCACTGGATTTCTGAACATGTGGAGTAAAATATAAGAAGCCTAGAAAGGCAGGAGGCAGTCGTGATGAAGTTTAAAAATCAAACTTTACATTTTATCATTGATCCACGATGTGATAATGAGAAACTGAAGTTTATTGAATAAGCACAGATCTGTGCTTCAGGAAAATCAATTTGCTAAGTGAACAGACTGGCGAGAGGAAAGAGCAGAGAAGGAGTTACAGCATTAGCAATAGTTTAGGCATGAAATGATGAGGGTTTGTACCAGGTTTATGGCAGCATCATGAGGAGAAATGGGGACATATGTAATAGATCCTGTGAAAATAAAATTGATAGGGTTTACCAACATAAAGTATATGGGCAGTGATAAGTTGAGGATGACTCTTAGATGGTAAGCCTGAGAAATTTGGAAGACGATTTTACCCTCCACAGTAACAGGAAAGTTAGAAAGAAAGCAAGGCTTGGGGAAAAGATAATGAATTAAGTTCTAGAAGTCTAATAGGTGAACATGTGAAATTGGAGCAAAGTACTAACGAAGCAAACATTGGTCATTAGTGTTCCATGAAGAAATGAAATTAAGCAAAACAATGTTAGAAAGAGAGTTCCATAGGAACAGTGATTATTTTTGTACAGGCATCACTATGGAGATATTGAGTAGTCACACTTAGTCAGTTAGCATTTATTAAATGCCATGGGTCAATAATTATGCTAAGTGCTGAGGTTACAATGCAAAACAAAAGATACTACCTGTTGTGAAGGAGATTACAATCAAACGGGGAAGTTCACAACTAAACAAGTTAGGAAGACTGGGAGTCTTATGCTATCTGCTATCATTGAATGCAAATATCCACCAACTAGTAAATCCATGTCACAATAGAATTTCATGCTACATCAGAGCATTTTCACTAACAAATTATACATATGCAAACATTCTCACATTTAAACATGGATGGACATGCATTGTGCCATGTATGTATGCTGCGTTGATACGTACGTGTGTGTGATTTTGACTGGACTTATGTATTGATACTCAAATAGATCTGATTTTATTGATGAAAGTATTCCCTCCAGTTATACAGTTCACAATCTATCATTGACTGCCATTTCTGTTACAGCCACTCCAAATAAGATATTTCTTGTCTTCCACGCTTTCTTTGAACACAGTAAGGACACCAATGGAACATCCAGACTGCTCTTAATTTTTTCCTTTTTTGGGGGGGTGAAGGCAGGGCAATTGGGGTTAAGTGACTTGCCCAAGGTTGTATGGCTAGTAAGTGTTAAGTATCTGAGGGTGGATTTGAACTCAGGTCTTCCTGACTCCAGGGCCAGTGCTCTATTCACTGTGCCACCTAGCCACCCTAGACTTCTCTTTACATCAAGAGGTGTGCTGGAGCAAGTCATACAGGCTCATTAGAGGCATTTATTCAATTTTCCTTGTGAGCACTTACATCTCAGAAATGAAGAGACATGATCAATCAGGGTTTAAGGTCTTAATTTTGGAAAGTGACAGGGAAATAATACTGTATATTCAACTTAAAAGTGTGTCCTGTTACACATTGCTTGGTAAACATTTATCAGCATGTCCCTGCCTACATCTCAGGGTGCCATGTCCATCACATCTACATCTCTCTCTGTACTTTTCTTCCCCTGTGTTCACACATAACACCAACAAAATACAAGGTGGGACCTATTGGGGGAATCAATGACAACACAGTGCTCCACAGCACAAAGTGTTAATCCTCTTCCCTTCAGCACACTCAACCCTAACCTTCCCTACCTTCCATGTCCTCTGTGCCTTCTGGAACTCACTCTATTGTGATAGAGAAAGAATGCAGGGTTTAGGGACAAAGAACCTAAGTTCCAATTGTGGCTCATTCACTTACTATCTGTATCCCCTTGGACAGGCCACTTTCTAAAATAAGGTGATGGGGCTAGATGAATCCTAAGATTCTTTCTCTCAATCTTTGATCCTATTATTCCACATCTCTTCCTCTCGTTTTTTTAATCTTTTGTTTCTCAGTGAGACCCAGGTTCATTCTGGAACCTCTCTATATATCTTTTGTTACCTCCTTCCAAACTAGCTGTTCCTTCATTCAGTCAGTCAACATACATTTATTAAGCCCCTACTAAGTGTCAGACACTCATGTCATGCATGACAAGGAAGAAGAATCAACATTCCTCTTCTCTTTTTCTGCTTCTCTTAGACCCATCCTCACTTCCATCACTCAGCAACAACTGTTACTTTCTTGTTTATGTCTTTGAGCAACTTTATCAGCAAAAAAGAAAGGAAGGAAAAAAAGAAATAGAGAGGAGGAAGGAAGGAGGGAAGGAAGAAAGGAAGAAGAAAAGGGTGTGGTAGCTCAAGAAGTAAGAGAGCAATGGACCTTTCTATTCTTGTCCCTATCTCAGATAAGCCTGGGTTCTAAATTTAAGCCCTAATTCCTCTTCCAGCTCTAATTTCCAGTACCACAGCTTCCCTGACCCATCCTAAAGCATATTCTTCAATCTCAGGAAGCTTATATTCCCAACTTCTCTCCATTCCAGAACACGTGTCTGACCACCTCAATTCTGGGAAATTCCATTTTTCAAATGCAACCCAGAAGGAGCTGCCACTTGTCCCTCTAGATACCTGCTCAGAATAGAAAAATTAGAGTTCATGAATGTTTATATATCCAGAGTAGAAATCGCACCTATGCTTGCAAGACAAACACAAGGGCATAGGGATAGTCATGAGAGGAGAAATCCATTTATATGTTTGTGTCCATTTGTGCTACACACAAAGTTATGGGCTACGAATCATCATGGGGCCATAATTCATAGAGATGTTTCATCAATTCTTCTACCCCACTGCTCAGGAAAGCAGTTGGGGAAGAGGTCCGGGGTAAGTCTGATGCCCCTGGGCTGCCTGCAGTCCTAAATAAGGGGCTCTGGTGGTCAAGCCCACTATAAAATTTCTTAAGGGTTTGATTGCCATCATTCCTGATGACACTATCCACCCCAGGATTTCACAAATGAGCTCATAGTAGATTTTTGTTCTTCAGGTCCTCCACCTGTTCATGAAGAGCTTCATTTCTCAAATGATCCAGGTCCCTGAAATTCCTCTGACCTGATATTTCTTTGGTCAGAGACCCTGCTTATAATTACAGATTTGGGTAGGATGGCACTCTTATTTCAGTCAGACTTGCTGTTATCCATGAAATCATCTGAAATGATCTTTAACAGCTGCACAATCCAGTTGTTGATCTCATCTCTTTCATGACACTCTCCTTCATTGTGCTGAGCTTTTTCATTTCTCATCTTGAATTGTCAAGGACCTTCTGATTTTGGGGAGTACAGATGGATCCTGGGGACAATGGAGCAAGTACCAGTTCCCCTGCTGCCCCATAGAACTTCTTAGGTAGACATTATCAGGAACTCACAAATCACAGGAGGAATAGTCAGTCCCAATAGTTCCTCAGGGAACTAGATGGTAACAACCAGCTGGCTGTATTCCCAGCACCAATGCCACCAGCACCTTCTCCAAATTCTATGCTGGGGAAGTAGGTGGAGTGCATTCATGTGGCTGTTTCCACGTGTACTGCATCTTCACTGATAAATGACCCCTGGAAGACATCATCCCTAGAACAAGTGGTAGGGTAGGTGATGGTGACACTAGGATCCTCAGTCTGGCCATCCAACTGCCTCTCCGCTACCTGGATCTGTATATTACTGGACATTGGCAGCTGACTGGATGCTGGTGATGGCTGCACTAGTTGAGACTCGAGTGGTTGCTACTGTACCTTCCGGATTCTACACAGCCCCCTATATGAACCGATCTGTCCTTCATATCTCTACAATGGGGGCATATTATTTTTCCTAAAGGTTTTGAGCCTCCTGCCTAATTACACCATGTGGAAAATCCATCCCATTGATATTGCCCTCTTTCCTGTTACTTGGACAAGACATTCCTTCTAACTCCAGGCATTTTCCCCAGCAAGCCCCCTCATGTCTGGAATACTCTCCCTCTTCAGCTCTACTTCCTGGCTTCCCTGGTTTCCTTCAAGTTCCAGTTAAAACTTCATCTTCTATAAGGCATCGCTTCCAATGCCTCTTAATTGTAGTGCCTTCCCTTCATTGGTCATCACCAATTTACCCTCGTTAATTTTTCATTCTTTATCATAATCAATTTGAGTGGGAGCTTCCTGAGCGGAGGAACCATCATTTTTACCTTTCTTTGTATCTCTGGTGCCTAGTAAAGTGCTGACATGGAGTAAGTGCTTAAAGAGCATTTATTAACTGGCTAAAGTCTAATGAAAAAATTACAAGCATTACTGAATAGGCTTATATTAATAATATGAACAGAAAAACTGAAATAATTAGACTATAAAAGTTTTTTTTAAGTTCTGATAGTGATCTGAGGTAAAAGCATTATTTGTTCAATATCGTTTAATCTTGTATTTGGAGAAGCCTGAGGGGCAGCTAAGTGGCACAGTGAATAGAGAACCAGCCCTGGAGTCAGGAGGACCTGAATTCAAATCCAGCCTCGGACACTCAACACTTACTAGCCATGTGACCTTGGGCAAGTCACCTAACCCCAATTGCCCTCCAGAAAGAAAAAAAAGGATCCTGGAAATTGTTTTGACAATTCTTAAATCTTCTATGTTGTTTTCAGCATAATAGGTGACATGCCTATTCACTGTTTGCAGTTATCTGAATACTAGCTATAAATGAAAAGTGTTTTTTTCTTATAGAAAAAATGCAAATGCTAATATCCTTTCATTTTTGGTGTAGAAAGTACAAACTCTACAATGTAAATTTGAATTGACATTTCATATTCTAACCATTGTTCTGCCTCAAATGTCTCTGATAAAAATCTGATATCCAGTTTATATAGGGAATTAAGGCAAATGAAAACTGAGATTCATTTGCAAGATAAGATATAGATATATTTAAAACTGGAAGGGACCTTAGAAGCTATCAGGTCTGAGCCCCTCTTTTTATAGACGAGGAACTTAGACCCAGAATGATAAAAAAAAAATATCGCCTAATGTTCTTCAATAGATCAGTACTCAAAGGATATGAATAAACAGTGCTTAAAAGAGAGGTAACAGTGTTAAGTGAGGAGACCCTTCAACTCGGATTCAAAGATTTGGGTGAAAATCTCATTTCAATCATCAGCTGTGTTGCTCCAGTGAAGTCACTTATTTTCCCTAAGCCTCAGTTTCCTTATTTGGGAAATGGAAATAATAATAGTACTTTCCATGCAATGTTGTGAGGTTTAAATAAGTTAATACATAAAAAAACATTTTGCAAGCCATAAAAAGACTAAATAAAAAACAAGCATATTAAAAATAAGAAAATTTTCACTTGGAATACTATAAATGGAGAGGTTGCTACTTATAGCATGTTAAGCAGAGATTATCTAGGTAAAGTCTTTTCCTTTTTTGGAGGGCAGTTGGGGTTAAGTGACTTGCCCAAAGTCACATGGCTAGTATGTGTGTCAAGTGTCTGAGGTCAAATTTGAACTCAGGTCTTCCTGACTCCAGGGCCAGAGCTCTATTCACTGCACCACCTAGCCACCCCTAGTTAAAGTCTTAAAGTATGTTGAAGCTCTCTTTAAGACATGAGTAGGGGATAAACAGGTTCAGAATAGATAGAGCTCATGGTTTAGGCAAAGGTTTACCTCTTGTAGGTCATATAAGGGAATTATAAAATTTAAGAAATATTTTGCTTAATATGGGCAGTTTATGAAGTAGTCACCCTACACATAGTACAATCCCTCGTTTCCCCCATCCCCCATAGCCATGGTTTGCTTTGCCTCAAAGAGGTTTGGTATGAGTACATTTCCATTGTTTTATGATTTCCAAATAGGATAAGTGTTTTTCCTTTCTTCTCTTGCTTTAGCCATTGAATTAGAGATTTGGCTTCTGCCTCAATACAGAGATCAAAATCTCTTGCCAAATCTCTACCTACATTATTAATCACACCAGCCACCCTAAGCAGTCAATTCTAAAGGTGAAAGAAGTTCATAAATAATAACAATAATTGTAAACAATTGAGAAGAAAACCTTTCATAAGGAAACACCTTCCTGCAAGATGGAATAGAAACAGAGAAAGAATCAGAGACAGAGGGGGAGAGGGAAAAAGAGGAGAAAGGGAGGACAAGGGAGAAGGAGAGGAATGTGAGATGAGACAGAGACAGAGAGAGAAATTCAGCAACAGAGAGAGTGAAAATGGGCAAACCAGTCACTTTCTCCTTAATCATATTTAAATCTCAAGGATTTCAATTCTAATTGACAATAAATATAAATAGACTTTAAATTACAGGAAAAGGTGAAAAAATAAAGGGAAATAGGTAAAATCATCATCTGGTATCAGTTATCCTAAATGGAAAATTCGGCAATATCTAGTCTTACATTGGTCTCAGACTCTCTGCTGGCAAGCGGAATTGATTTTTTATATCTCAAATCTAATCTATTACCAGCACATAAGCTTACCTCACTGCCCTCTTAGTCTCTCATTTTTGCAAGTTTTTTTTTTTCCATAGCAATATCCAAGCACAATTAAGCAGGTAGTTAGTTGTCTTAGCCTCTCTTTAACTCACACATAGGGCATCCTACCTCATCACAACACAAGTTCATATTTTAATCCTCTCATGAAAATTACTTTCTGGAGCAAAAGTCTTTTAGCCATAGTTACTCTTTAGTCAGTGACTCAAACAAACCAGTTTCCATTCTGACCAACAAGTTCCATCTCTAGTGTATGCATCTCATTGTCAGGTAAAGTAAAAGTAGGGCAGGTCAGGAATTCAGAGAAACATTAGACGATTTATATAAACCAATGCAGACTGAAGTATAATTGGGAAAACCATATATAAAATGCCTATAGAAACATATACAGAAAGAACAGTACAGTAAAACAAAACTGACTGCTTCACAATTAATTATGACTAATCTTGGGCTTGGAGAAGAATTGAGGAAATGATACTAGCCTATCTTTATTACAGAGATAGGGTACTATGAATATGAATATCACATATGACATTAGAAAGAATTTATGTGTAGCTGTTTTCCTGGTTTGTTTTTTTTTTTATTTAATAAGGGAAGTCTTTCTGGGGACAAGTAGTGATGTTAAGTATGATATAAAAGCAAAGGGTATCAAAAAAAAAAAGAAGAAAGTGAATACTATGCAACTGTAAAAACCAGTATTATTTTTAGAAGGGAAGTGAGGAAATATATCTCCTTTCTTTACTGGGGGTGGGAAGAGAAGTAGGGGTTTAGAATGTTGTATTTATTCTTAAACATGGGCACTATGTATTTCATTTTTTTTTGTTTGCTTCAAGGGAAGATGTAGGAGGGGAAATATAGAAGAAAAGTCAATGAATTGAAAATGAAAGGCATTTAAAAATATAAATGCATATTAAAAAAAGAATAGAAAACATAATGTAAGTCAAAGTGTATAATTTTTTTTGTATTTCACAGTCTATCATTATGTTCTTGATATTGGCCCTAAGGAGGAAATTAAGAAGAAAGGTAATATTGAAATTAAATTAAAAGACAAACATGGGATTGTAGAAAAATCAAAAATTAAAAGGTAAGTTATAATATAGCTTGGGTGTATGTTTTCCTTTAATATAGAAATATTTTTGTCCTTCAGGGGTACCTACTTGTTAGGTGAATTTACTTTAATAAAAGTTTGCATTCATGTAATTTTAGAATTTAAATATTTGAGAAAATCTATTTCAACCCTTTCAGTTTACAAACGAGGAAATTACTGACCAGAGGGACTGCTCAGTGAGGTCAAGGTCACTTAGTAAGAGGTCAAGTTAAAATGAGAATTGATGTTCTTAATCCTGAATCAATCACTATTTCATTTTTAGGTATGGCTTTTATATAGCTATTCTTTTCCTCTGTGACCAAATATTGCTTTTTTTTCTTTGCTGAATGTTCATCCCTTTCAGGCTCCTTGAATGTGGTCTTCCCCAAAAAGTTTGTCTTTGACTCTATTTTCTTATTTCTGCACTTTCTCTCTTGCTGATTTTTTTATATTCTCACTATTTCAATTATTACCTGCATACAAATGGTAACTGATTTTATATATATATGGCACCCAGATTTATGGATTTATTCCCAATCTTTCTCTTTGACTCTAGCTATTTGTTTACAAATGTCCACTAGTTTTCCATGACACTATTTCATCATAATCTCAAAGATAACATATTCTATACTAGATTCATCTTCCCACTGCCCTTTCTCTCTATTCTTTTTGCTCCTTTTCTTAAGATTGCCCTTCAATTCTGTATGTTTACATTCCCAATCAGTTATCTTCTCTTTTGTTTCGTTGGTGACACTTGCCACCGTGGATTCAAACTTTTCTATTCTACTAATCATTTCTGCCATGGAGGTCAAAATTTCTTTTCATGATTCATAATTCTCTCTTGAATCCTTTCAAAACATCCTGCATGGTTTTTTGTTACCTTGGGAGTTCACAGGGTCCTCTGACACATCAGGTATTGAGTCACTTTCCTTTGTTTTACAACATTTATTCATGCAACTCTGAATTTGTCTACTAGATCTGGATGTCATATTTCCTTTGATTGTTATTGTCTTCCCTGTTGGATTCTCTTAAAGTCTTTGGGTTTTCTTTCTCCTCGGAATTTTTGTAATTTCAGTCTTTCCACACCCCCTTACTTTACCCTATTGATAAATTTCTGACTTCCTCCCTTCTAATGTGGTTCCCTAGGGGATGAGGTCTCAAAACATATCAGTGTCTCCCCATGCTGGGCACTTCATAGTCTACATGTACAGTTCTCTGCCTCATGGGACTTCAGAAGGGTAGGGAGCAGAATTGACCCCAGATAGATGCTAGGCTCCTTTCTGGGGGCTCTGTGGAGTGCCACACAAGGAATTCTTTCCCATTCCTTCTTTTTCTCAGTTTTCTAACCCAACATTGCAGAATGGTGTTCTAGAAAAGAAAACAGGTTATAGGCTATTCTAGTAGGGATGTATTATTCAAGCAATGGGAATTTTTCAGAATGGGACAGACATGGAAATATATTGTTTTGTTTTTAAATAGAGAATCTGCTAGTAATCAGGGAGAGATTAAAGATAAGTGAGAGAGTGGAGATCAGTATGTGATGCCTGTAAAGCCAGTGGCTCTCCTTAATATCTCCTTTCTCTGCCATAGCCTGGTCCTCCCTTTGGTCTTTAAAGATGAGCTAGAAATAACATTCTTTTTTGAGTAGTACTTTACTTTTTTCCAATTACATGAAAAGATAATTTTCAGCATTTATTTTTCATAAGATTTTGAGTTCCAAATATTCCTCCCTCCTTCCTTTTAGTTCCCCTCTCCCAAAGATTGAAAACAACCTGTTATATATTATACATGTGCAATCATGTAAAGCATACTTCCAAATTAGTCATGCCATAAAAGAATAAATAAAATGAAAGAAAAACACATGCACAAAAACAAAGAAAGTGAAAACAATAAGCTTTGATCTGCATTCAGACTCCATATGGATATGGAGTTTTTCTCTAGATATGGATAGCATTTTCTATCATAAGTCTTTTGGAATTGTCTTGGATCATTGTATTGCTGAGAAGAGCTAAGTCAATCATAGTTGATCATTATACAGTGTATATTATGTTACTGTGTACAATATTCTCCTGGTCCTCTTCACTTCATTTAGCATCAGTTCATGTAAGTTTTTCTAGGTTTTTCTGAAATCCACCTGCTTAAATATATTCCTTATAATGTAAGAGTATTCCATTACACTAATATACCTCAAGTTCTTCAGCTGCCTAACTTGATGGGCATCCCCTCAATTTCTAATTCTTTGCCACCAAAAAAAACTACTGTAAATATTTTTCTATATGTACATCCTTTTCACTTTAAAAAATCTCTTTGGGATACAGACTTAGAATTGGTATTGCTGGATCAAAGGGTATACATAGTTTGATTTCCCTTTGGGCATGGCTGAAAATTCCTCTCCAGAATGGTTTGATCAGTTCACATCTCTACCAATAATGCATTAGTGTCCCAATTTTCCCACATCTTCTACAACATTTATCAATTTCCTTTTCTGTCATATTAGCCAATCTGATAGATGTGATGCAATACCTCAGAGTTGTTTTTTTAATTAGCATTTCCCTAATGAATAGTGATTTAGAGCAATTTTATATGACTAGAGATAGCTTTGATTTCTTCATTGGATAACTGCCTGTTCATATCATTTGACTATTTATTAATTGGAGAATGGCTTTTATTTTTATAAATTTTATTCAGCCCTCTGTCTATTTGAGAAATGATGCCTATATCCCAGACACTTGCTGTAAAAATTGTTTCCCTGCTAGAAAGTTCTGTTTTCCTTCTAATCTTGATTGCACTGGTTTTGTTTATGTAACAAAATTATCCATTTTGCATTTCCATTTTGCTTTCAATCTCTTGTTTGGTCATAAATTATTCCCCTCTCCATAGATATGACAGATAAACCATTCCTTGATCTCCTAATTTGCTTATGGTATCACCCTTTATGTCTAAATCATGTACCCATTTTGACCTTACCTTGGTATACAGTGTAAGATGTTGGTCTATACCTAGTTTCTGCCATACTGTTTTCCAGTTTTCCCAAGTTCTTTTTGTCAAATAGTGAAGCTGGAGTTTTTGGTTCATCAAACATTAAATTACTATAGTCACTCACTGATATGTCTTGTATAATTAATCTATTCCACTGATCCACCACTTTGTTTCTTAGCTATTACCAGATAGTTTTGATGAGTGCTACTTTTCAATATAGTTTGAGATCTGGTATGGCTAGTCTACCTTCCTTTGCATTTTTTCATTACTCCTTTTCATATTCTTGACCTTTTTCCTTCCAGATGAATTTTATTATTTTTTTCTAGCTCTATAAAATATGTTTTAGCATTTTTATTGTTATGGCACTGAATAAGTTAATTAATTTATGTAGAATTATAATTTTATTATATTACATCACCAAAAGTTTGACTAATTCAGAAAGTGTTATAATCAAGAGGAGGGAGGAGGGCAAATTCAAAATGGCAGATTAGAGGCAGCAATCCAGTCAAATTCTCCCAAAATTTGCCTCCCCAAAATTGTAAAATAATGTATCAGATTAGATTCTGGAATGGCAAAGTTAATAAAGGGTTGGAGTGATACATTTTTAGGCCAAGATATCTTGGGAAGTTGGTGAAGAGCTCTGTGACATTGGGCCATCCAGAAGCTCATGCAGCAGCAACAGCAGGAGTGGGCTTTGTGGGCAGTAGAAGTTTGGAAGTTCTCAGTCTAGAGATAATAAAGGGATCAGGCAACTGGTAAGAAAGAGATTACAGGTGACCCTGAGCTGGTACTAAATACAGGACTTGGTTGCATCGAACATACATAGTTTTGGGTTGTGGTATCATGGTGGGGAGGTGTACACTAGAATTTGCAGCTACAGGGGAGTAGGAGCCCTTCCTGGGTAAAGACTAGAGTGCACACTATAGAAAGCAGTGATCACACCTCTCCTCTGATTATGTCTCCTTGGAAGCACAAAAAAAACCTTACTGACTTCCAGAAATAACTATGAAAATATAAGTGAAAAAAATCCTGAAGTTTGAGACAGTGCTTAAAAAATTGTTTTTTACATGCAACTGGGAAATAAGATATACAGGCACTGGGGTATAAAAAGCCATCTTGTCCTACTAGAACGTTAGAGAGGGAATGGGGAGGATATAAGAGAGAACAGATTGGGGGAAGGGGTATTCAGTAGGCTCACTATTTTGGGGTGGGAGTAGGGGAAAGACAGGAAGAAAAATTGTAACTCAAAATCTTGTGGAAATGAATGTTGAAAACTGAAAATAAATAAAAATAACATAAAAAGAAATGGAAGAACCCATAAATGATTTTCCAAGAGAAAAAATCCTCAAGACCAAATGAATTTACAAGGGAATTCTACCAAACATTTTAAGATCAATTAATTCTAATGCTATATAAATTATACAGAAAAAAGATAAAGGAATCCTAAAATATTTCTTTCATGATGCAAATATGATTTTGATTCTGAAATCAGGAAAAGCAAGATCAGAAAGAAAATTATAGATCAATTTCTCTAATGAATATTGATTTAAAAATTTAAGTAATATACTAAGAAAAAGATTAGAGCAATAGATCACAAAGATCATACACTATGATTAGGATCAATTTATAACAGAAATGGAACTGGTTCAATATTAGGAAGACTGTCAGCACAATTGAGCAAATCAATAATAAAAACAATAAAAATCATAATTATATTAATAGATGCAGAAAAAGCTTTTGACAAAATGCAATACTCATTAATATTAAAAACACTGGAAAGTATTGAAATTAATAGACCTTTCCTAAAAATTAGAAGTAATAGTATTTATCTAAAACAAAGAACAATAATTATCTGTAACAGGGATAAACTTTAAGCCTTCTTAGTAAGATCAGGAATGAAACAAGGATGTCCATTATCACCATTATTACTCAATATTATATTAGTCATGATAGCTGTAATAATAAGACAAGAAAAGTTGAAGTAATATGAACAGGCAATGAGAAAATGAAATTGTAATTCATTGGAGGTGATATGATGATACAGTTAGAGAATCAACTAAAAAACTAGTTAAAACAACTAACTATGAGAGTAAAGTTGCACAATATAAAATAAACCCACAGATATCATCATCATTTCCATATATTACCAACAAAGTCCAGCAGAAAGAACTAGAAAGAGAAATTCCATTTAAAGTAAATGAAGAGCATATAAAATACTTGGGAGTCTGCCTGCCAAGATGAACCCAGTGTATCAGCAATGCCATATTCACAATGCCTATAGAGATTACAAATATGCTGATATAATTATCCATCACAAAATACGTCATGCTTGCCATATGGGGAAATAAACTAGAAAATTTATTAAGATACCAAAAGACTGAGTCCCAAAACCAGAAAGTGAAAGCCATCAGAGTAGTTATGACATTGGCACATGTAGATAAAGTAGAAAGCACCCACATTTTCAAGCCTTTAAAACAGAACAGGCTACCTCAGGCAAAGGTCCTCCTCTCCCCACTCACAGCAACCACCCAGCGTGCTCCCAGCAGCTCCGGCCCCCGGCAGTGCTTTGCCTGGTTCTATGGGTATTGCTTTCAAACATCTTTCCAAATCTCCAGGTTCTCCCTCTTTTAGCCTTGGTTCCCAGTTTTCACAGGGCCCTGTGCTTTTAGCCCATTCTCTGGCTAGAGAGGAATAAGGCAAATCCTCCCATCCTGGAATAGCAATTTCTCCCTCTAAAGCCCCACTGCTTCCAAATAGAGGCCTGACATTTTGTGATCCCATCCTCGTTGCCAAATGTGGAATGTGGTGCCTCCAGTATCCAAACAATCCTATGAACTTTTGGGCCTCCTTCTTATTGGTAGGGGTAGGAAAATCCTGAATCTTTTGTCGGGCTTGAGGAAGAATCTCCCTTAGCCCCTTGTTCCATTGTATACCCAAAAACTTCACATTCTGAGCTGCTCCTTGAACCTTTGCAGGGTTAATTTCCCACCCTTTACTTTTCATATGCTCAATTAAAAGGGTCAAACTCCTTTCCACTACTTTCGCATCTTTTCCCTGTATCATGATATCATCAATGTAGTGGGTAAGCTGTACACCAGGTAGCTTTAATTCATCCAACTGTTCAGCCACAATCCTGTGACAAATAGTGGGGCTATGTATGTACCCTTGTGGCAAGCGGGTGAAAGTATATTGTCTACCCTGCCAAGTGAAAGCGAAGTGGTCCCATTGTTTAGAGTCTATTGGGATTCCATAATATAGACTTATGAGATCTAGGGTTTTACAAGTGTTTTTCTGGGTTGCATTCTTATAAGGACAAGCTACTAGTACACCTGAATAGGTATCAACACAAGTACATATAAATCTGCATCCTTTATCCAGTGGTAGTGGACCAATATAATCTATTTGCCAGATTTGGGCTGGGACTTTTCCTCTTGCTATCTCTCCAGTTACTACCCGAGGAACAGTTCGCTCCTTTTCCAATTGACATATATGACATTCTTCTGCTATCTGTTTTAACAGTGAATGAGAGATACTAATACCTCTATCTTGTACCCACTGGTGTGTGGCCTGGACCCCCAAATGGCCTGCTGTTTGGTGGACCCATTTTGCTAATACCGGATCATCAGTTGTTGTCAAAGTAGGGACAATATGTTCAGTAGCAATCTTTGCCAGTCGATCAGCATGAGCATTGTACTCACGTTCTGGTGTGGTGGGGGCCACATGAGCATCTACATGAAAAACTGACAAGTCAGTGACCAAAGACATGTTCCAGATATCTTCCCATAATTCTTTGCCCCAGACTTGTTTACCATGAATTTCCCAATTTTCATTTTTCCACATGGGCATCCATGTAGCTAACCCATTAGCTACCGCCCATGAATCAGTGAATATATGACACTGTCCTCCTTGTTCTATTTTGATGGCTTGATATACTGCCATAAGTTCAGCATATTGGCTACTTGCACCTATCCCAGTACTTTCCAAAGTCCTTCTAGTACATGGGTTATAGGCCACTGCTTTCCAATGTCTTTTTTGCCCCAAATATTTTGCTGTCCCATCAGTAAACCATGCATGTCTCTTTTGTTCCTCAGTTAATACATCATATCCCTCATTCCATTTTACAGTGGACTGTACCAATTGTTGCTTTGGCTCAGGGGGTGTGTCATTCCTCTCAATTTCTATGTTTGCTATAGATTCATGCAGAGCAGAGACTCCGCTTTTGCCTGTTTTCACTCTATTTTGAATATACCACTTCCATTTGATTATACTAGCCTCTTGGGCATGTCCAATTCTGTGAGAAGCTGGGGTACTCATTACCCAGGTCATAATTGGGATTCCAGGTCTTAATATCACTTCATGGCCCACAGTCAGTTGTTCAGTCTCCACCAAAGCCCAATATGCAGCTAACAACTGCTTTTCAAAAGGTGTGTACTGGACTCCAGATGAAGGGAGTTTCCTACACCAAAATCCCAAAGGTACATTTCGGCTTTGTTGTTTTTGCCATAAGCTCCAGTTTGCATAATCATCTTGTACAGTCACTTGCAATTCCACTGGACCATTATGCATGGGCCACAAATCTAGGGCCAATTGTATGGCAGCCTTGGCTTCTTCAAAAGCTTTACTCTGCTCAAGTCCTCAATAGAATTCATATTTCTTCCATGTGACTCTATATAAAGGTTTTAAAATCTGTCCCAAATGATTTTTAGGGATTCTTATGCATATCCCAGTGGAAATTTTTCTTACTTCTTTCCTGTCCAACCAAAAGTCCTCTAAACAATGTAAATCATACCCATAGAACCAGGCAAAGAACTGGCAGGAGTGTGCAGGAGAGGCTGGGTGCTGCTAGCAAGTTATCACCTTATGTGTAAAAGTAGGGATAAGCTGCTGAAGGAAAGAGCTAGGATGGCTAGGGAGTCAGCTGGTTTGCCTGAGGATTCTTCTGTGTCACAGCACTCAGAAGAGCAAACTGGAGGGACTCATGTGGTCCAGGAGCAAGCTACTGTTCATGTAGCTAAAAGGAAGCAAAAAACTAGCAGAAGGAATGTGCATGCAGCTTTTGTACAGGCTGGGCAGAGTTGCCCTGACAGCTTTCAGGAGAATGTGTGTGAGGAGAATGGAACAAGGTTAGATGAGGAGTCTCCTAATGTAGAAGCTCTCCCCATACGAAGAAGAAGGCAGGAGAACCACCGAGGCAAAACAGAGTCCAGGGAGATAATTGAGGATTTCACTCAACAGGAGATCACTGATATATTGAGTAGATTTACCCAAAGAATGGGGGAGTCTTTAGTGTCTTGGATAGTAAGAATCACTGATGAAGGCGCGGGAGGAATAACACTGGACAATGAGGACTGTTTAAAATTCATAAGTATCAGTCAGAATCCTTTTGTACACCAGGCTTTTAGGGATCACCATATGCAAGGAGGAAATAACAAAACTAATCTTCTAGCTTTAGCTGCAGAAAGTTGCAAAAAGCAATATCCAACTGAATCTATGTGGCCTAGGGGAGACAGACCCTGGTACTCACTTAGAGACTGTATGAGAAAACTAAAGGAGGAGGTAATGAAAACTGCTATCCTGATTGGAGATGCAAATGCATATTATGATACCCCCCTAGGAGTTCCTCATAGAAATATCAAGCTAATGGTCCTGCAGTTGGCGGTTGGCGGCGGTTGCGGTTGCGGCAGCAGCAGAGGCAGCGGCAGCACGAAGCCCTTTTTTTTTTTTTTTTGAGTTAGGACTGCTAAGGACTTTCTGCTAAGGACTCCTGCTGAGGACTGCCAGGGGCCGGAGCTGCTGGGAGCGCGCTGGGTGGTTGCTGTGAGTGAGGAGAGGAGGACCTTTGCCTGAGGTAGCCTGTTCTGTTTTAAAGGCTTGAGAATGTGGGTGCTTTCTACTTTATCTACCTGTGCCAATGTCATAACTACTCTGATGGCTTTCACTTTCTGGTTTTGGGACTCAGTCTTTTGGTATCTTAATAAATTTTCTAGTTTATTCCCCCATATGGCAAGCATGATGTATTTTGTGATGGATAATTATATCAGCATATTTGTAATCTCTATAGGCATTGTGAATATGGCATTGCTGATACACCCAGCAACTATATGAACACAATTGCAAAACACTTTCCACACACAAATACAGATCTATACAACTGGAGAAATATTAATTTCTCATGGGTAGGCTCAGTCAATATAATAAAAATAGAATAACAATTCAACTTAAATTAATTTACTTATTCAGGGTCATACCAATCAAACTAGTAAAGAATTATTTTTATGGAGCTAGAAAAAATAACATTCATCAACAAGGACTAAAGGTCAAGAATATCAGGAGAATCCCTGAAAAAATATTGTGAAGTAAGGCAGCTTAGCAGTACCAGATTTCAAATCATATTGCAAAGCAGTAATCATCAAAACAATTTGGTAATGCCAAAGAAATGCAGTGTTAGATCAATGGGATAGATTAGGTATACCATAGCAAATGAGCAGAGTAATCTAGTGTTTTATATAATCAAAAATACAAATTTTAGGGGCCAGAACTCACTATTTGACCAAAATTACTGGGAAAACTGGAAAGTAGACTGGCAGAAACTAGATATAGACCACTAGCTCACACCATATACAAAAAGGGTAATATCACAAGAAAATTAGGCAAGCAAGGAAAAATATACCTGTCAGATCCATAGATAAGGGAAGATTTTGTGACCAACAAGAGATAGAGAGGGTCATGGGAAGTAAAATGGATAATTTTGAGTATATTCAATTGAAAAGTTTTTACACAAACAAAACAATTGCAACCAAGATTATAAGGAAAGCAAGAAACTGGAGGGAAATTTTTAC
Source organism: Petaurus breviceps papuanus (assembly GCF_028583685.1). Taxonomy (NCBI): domain Eukaryota; kingdom Metazoa; phylum Chordata; class Mammalia; order Diprotodontia; family Petauridae; genus Petaurus; species Petaurus breviceps. The sequence continues at coordinate 27,137,804 of NW_027187361.1, read as the reverse complement.
AGCAAGTTTCACTGATCAAGGACTCATTTCTGAAATATATGGGGAGCTGAATCAAATGTACATAAGTAAAAGCCTTTTCCTAACTGATACAGGGCTAAAGGATATGAACAGGTGATTTTTAGAAGAAGAAATTAAAGCTATCTACAATCATAAGAAAAAAAACACTAAATCACTATTGATTAGAGAAATTCAAATTAGAACAACTCTGAAATACCACCTCACACCTAACAGATTTGATAACATGCCATGACAAACACTGGAGGGTATGTCAACAAATTAGGACACAATGCACTATTGGTGAAGTTCTGAACTGGAGAAAAAATGGAAACTATGCCCAAAGGGCAATAAGGGTGTACCTTTCAACTTGGCTAAAGCTCTATATCCCAAAGAGGTTAAAGAAAAAGAAAAGGGACCTATTTGTACAAAAATATTTATAGTAGCTCTTTTTGGTGGTGACATAGAATTGAAAATCAAGGGCATGTCCATCAATTGGGAGATAGGTGAACTAGTTGTGGTATATGATTGTGATGGAATACTATCATGCTATAAGAAATGACAAATAATATGATTTCAGAAAAATCTAGGAAAATTCATATGAATGGATGCAAAGTGAAGGGTGCAGAACCAGGAAAATATTGTACACAATATCAGCAATATTGTAGTGATGATCAGCCATAAAAGACTTAACTACTCTGATCAATACAATAATCAAGCATAATTCTGAAGGACTCATAAAGGAAAATTTTATCAAGAAAGAGAACTGATGAAGATTGAGCAGATTGAAATATATTTTTTTCACTTTTTTTGCAACATGGCTATTAGGGAGATATGTTTTAAATGATTTCACATATGTAGTTGATGTCATTATTACCTGCCTTCTCAATAGGAGGAGATGGAAAGGCAAAAATTCAGAACTCAAAAGTTTTTTTAATGAATTCTTAAAATAAGTAATAAATTTATCTAAAAGGTAGCCACTAAAAATAAGCTAGACAAGGACCAAAATTATATTTACCTTCATACAGTCCATCAAGAAAGGTTTTGTTAAATAAAATAATAACAAGCACAATTATGGCAGAATTATTACTTAAGAAAAAAATCAAATACAAACATTTCTCTAAAATTTCAAGAGTTCTATTTATATAAACATGAGTGATACATGGGTTGCATTCTGCTTTGTCTACTAAATCAAATCCAAAAAAAACTTCTACTAGGTAACATTGTGCCTAACTTTAGGTATTAAAGTAAAAATATATTTTTTTAAAAATATAATTCAGATATTAGTACTATGGTGGACAGCTCTATTGGTCAGAATTATTGAACTTCCCCCCCCATATTTAAAATTATAGATTTCATTTCAAATGATTTGAGTGTTGAAACATGATGTATTTTTTTTATTTATTTTAGTGATAAAATGACATTTCCTGCACATTCAGAAACTCATATTCTTGCTGGATTTTACAATGATTTTAAAGAAATCTCAAAAGTCATTTTGAAATACATTCCAATGTCTTCATTCTTTGGTTGTTTTAAGTGCCAGCACCAAATTCAGTACATCAGGTTAAGATCACTCAATTTTCCTGAAAGGTAAGACAGTGCCTTTTGAAGCTTATTTTAGATCTAGTCATCAATTATTTTCAAGAAATATACTGATGCATGTATAAACAAATAAATTGTTATTCATTTTGAGAACTTCGGTTTTCTCAGTCTAGTAAGGGAATACAATTTAAACTCACTATGTGTTTGGGCTACAAAAGTTTTGTTACTGTTGTTTATTTCCTACCTCTTTCACTGATCTATTTGTTCCTCAAGCGGTAGTCCAAATAAGCAAAAGTATTTGTGTAAATACATTTATCTACTTTAGTTACACAATTTACTGTTTGCTCTTGCTATATATCCTCCAATTTCACATACAACACTATGTAGAAACTCAAGTCCTCATCCCTCAAATTCCAGATTTCTTCCTAATGTTTCTTATGCTCTAAGAAAAGAAAATGAATATCCGAATACTCTCTAATATGGATTTTATAGAGATGGAGATGAATCTAAGGAATGGAGTTTCTACTAATATATATATTGGCAAATATACTCTACTGGTGTTACAACTGCAACCTGAAGCTTGAGGGGTCTAATTCCAAAATCTTATTGAAAAAAAATCTAATCACCAAAACACCTGTAAGTAAAATTTGCCTTGGATAATTTAACAAGTGGTTGAGTTATCATAGTGACACCTCAATTCACAAAACATAATCATGAATAATATCAACAAATCCACTATAAAGACTTGTAAGATGACCTATAACTCATTACTAGTTCCAGATTCTTCTAAAAGTCTGGAAAAAAAGACACATCAAAAACATATATTTGAGCCTGAATTATCTAGATAACTGCTTTAACCATGTGCTTTTCTTTGACTATGGGAACCTGACTAAAGAGATAAATCTAAAAATTATTTACTCTGATAGATTGCAGAAGTCTAAGTTGTGGGGTGGCTAGGTGGCACAGTAATTAGAACACCAGCCCTGGAGTCAGGAGGACCTGAGTTCAAATTCGGCCTCGGACACTTAACACAAAAGTAGCCGTGTGACCTTGGGCAAGTCACTTAACCCCAATTGCCCTACCTTCCCCCCTCCAAAAAGAAAAAAAAAGTCTAAGTTGTAATCATGTGACTAAATTATTTTCTGATTGTAATGATCAAAGAATCAAATTCCGGGAAGAGTATATCCATGTAAAGTCATGTAGATAATAGACAAGCTATAACAGTGGTTTATTCTAATATTTAACTAGGAAGAAAAAGTCATTTCTCTTATACAAATAATGACTATCTCTCCATGTTCTTTCTATTTCTCTCTCTTTTTTTCTTTATCTCAGACAAGAGCTCTGTGAAGAAGGAATTCTCCTAGAAGAAAATATTGAAATAGAACTCAATCCACATGTTTGTAATTAATGAGAAATGTTGACAAAACCATCATTGGTAACCAATAATATAACACTGGACTTTCTTGTGTGCCAAAAATTTTGATATTTGGTATAATATGAGGTTTGGTTCTGTATTTTGATTCCTTTGTTCAGATAGTATGATTAAATATAAAACTCTAATGTTCCCATACAATGGAAGTCTTGAAAGTCTAATGTAGAGGGAACAAACAAATAGCATGTGATGGGGATTCTCTGAGACTATTCCAAAATACTACTTAGAACAATTTTAAATTTTTATTTTCCAGCTGTCAAATTATTTATCACATTATTGCTTACCAAAATATATATTAATAAACATAATGTTTAAAGGATTCACATACACTTGAATATACGGTTCTCTCTTGTATATTTTGTGAAATTCAGTGGTAGATTAAATTAGTAGATCTTTTCCATGAATGAATTTATGATTCTGAGGAGCCATAAGAATTACTATGAATCAATGAATCTATAAGCATATATGAAGCCCCAACAATAAGCTAGGCACTATGCATGCTAGGCTCCAGAGATTTCTTTTAAACAAAGAAATAATTTATAGTCTCAAAAATTTTAGTGTGTGTGTTTTAATTATGCTTCTATTAGGAGACCTTCAAAGATAGCTGAGTAGGTAAAGCACTACAGCCTAGCTTTCTCCCATAACTACTCTAACAGAGAACAAAGAAGATCACTGGAATGAGCAATGGTTGGGAAATACAGACAGAAACCAGTGAGCCATTTTTTCTGCATAGAGAAAAACAACCAAAGGCCTGCCTACTGACATACCAGAGAGAGTCTAGCCAAAAAGTCCACATAGAGCCTTCTAGTATTGAAAGTGGACTGGCACATGTGAGACTGAATACCAGAATAGGGATCAAGATCACAGATCCATCATGGACTGGGCCTAAGATCATCATCTGCAAAGAGCAAAGTAAGAAGCAAATGATCGCCTCATTTCTCTGATCCCAGATCTGAGGTGTACATGCAAACCTAGATTTTCAGCGGAGCAACCAAATATGACAGCAACAATCTTTTCAAGGACTCCCCCTCCCCTCTGTCACATATGTTAATTTTTTTCTTAAAAATTAAAATCTTTCTCTAGGACTGGTTTGCCTAGGGAACTAAGGCTTGAACCATGCATTTCTTCATATAACTTCCAGGTAACTCTGGTCAGATTGATGTGATTTCCTGGAAGTTTAACTTATGTGGAACTGAGTCCCTTCCAACTTGGCAGATATCCTGCATCAAGTTTCCACATCCTGCCCAAAAGGACAGAAGTGTTTCCAGAAGGAAATGGGAGTCACATCTATTAAACCTAGATGTTACAGTATCCTGGTTTAGTATCTTTTCTATATTACAGTTAAGTAAACCTCCTCTGGTTAATTGTTGAATAATCTCTATAAATTTCTCATTTGTTGTTGCTTATTACATTTGACACAGAAAATAATTAAGACAAGATGGCATTATGTTTCAAATCATGACCTGAGTAAAGGAAAGATACTCAAGTAGGGTAAGAATATAGCTGGGTAGGGCCACAGTATAACCACAGATACTTATGGCAGGAGTCCTTCTGATGGTACATAGGTAGCCCTCTTAGTTCTGTAGAGAGCAGAAGATGGTACTCAAGCAGGCAGACAGGAGGAATAACAAAAGTGCCAGATCTAGCATTTTCTGGTAATTAAAGAAGATCTTCCTGCCAAAATCAGACTGCTTTCATGTCACGGTAAATTGGCCCAGAAACTGGTAATAGTACGAGTGAGAGAATTTAGTGGGAGTGAGGACTGACAGGCGATAGCTAGGAACGATGGGGTGAAATTATGGTCTCCAACCCAGAGGTTGTGCTGCATCTTATTGAAATCAGACCCATAAAGTAGGAGAATGGGAGTAGAAATAAGAGACTTGGGAATTTTTAACAGGGCTCAGAAATGTTTAGGCTTCTTCTATTACTACATCACACAGTGTCAGTAGGGGGTGGGCAGGCCTTCACCAAGGAAGGGAGCAGTTTAAAAGAAAGTACAAAGGGCCTGATGAGTGCTAGAGCATTGGTACCCAAAGCCATTGCCTGTCGGAGCCAATGCAGAGACTCTTTGTGCGTCAGAGATCCATAGGCTTGGGGGATTCTTTGAAGACTCATTGATACCACCTAAGTAACCTTATTGACATTAGAGGCCTTAAATGGGGTCTGTCTTTTGTTTCTTTTTTGGTTTTTGAGAGGGGGTGTTATAACACCAATGCAATATTCACAGTGCCCATAGCAGCTATGAATATGCTGGCGTAGTTCTGAATCACAAAATTTAACTGATCTTCACATGGAAGACAAAACCAAAATATTTATTCAAACACCAGGAAGCCAAATGCCAACATCATAAAGCTAACTCCATCATAGTACAACAAAGAAGTTGGTACACATTACCAATGCAGCAAGCACTGACATCCCCAAACTTTCCCTCCACCAGGGCTTCAAAAACAGCAGTCTCCCTTAAGCAAAAAATGCCCCTCTCACTCACCCTAGCTGCTCTGCCTCAGCTCTGCCTGCTCCCAGCTCTGCTCATGCTCTGCTCTGCTCCTTACTGTTTTACCCTTTTTACAAGGTCCTGCCCCGTGGGCTCCCATGTGATTACCTTCAGCCTATTAAGGGGGAGGCAGATCTTCACATTCCCTTCGGCCTATTAAGGGCAATACAATGTATACTGCTTCCAATCAAAGACTCTTGATACAATCAAAGTCAAGGCTCAAAGGCACTTTATTAGCTAAAACTCAATCCAGAGAAAAAGCAAAAAATCCCATTTTGCTTGCTATTACAGGTGTTACTCAACCTAGCCCCATAAAGTTGCATTTCTACTGTAGCTAGTTTCCTAACAGGATCTGTAAGGGCTTTATAGGTGACATTCCTAGAGGGCAAGGGTTTTCCAATGAAACCTCTCCCTCCCCAACTGCCATGACCTGCAATGTCTATGACCAGCCTTACTTAGGGACAATCTAACTGGGTCCCACAAGTAGCAGACCAGTGAAATGGTGTTAAAAACGACCCCCTTCAAGTGGTGTCAGACTCTCCTTATGGGCATTCTTTACCAAACGATCATAGAGGTGTATGCAAATAAACCAGTAAAATTTGAGTGGGAGATTGGGAAAACAATGGAGGTCAGGGCAAATATGGCTATTAGTATAAAAAAAGGTCACAAATGGTGACATAAGGCCCTACATCTGATAGCCTTCCCCAAAGGTAACTTTGGGTGTAGCTTTTGAAATGTGTGGTTGATATGAAACAATGGATCATCAGTCTACAGGGGTATTAGTGAAACTATATCATGAATTCCAGGATTCAGAAGTAAAGCCCCTTCATCCTCATGCAAGATTTTGACATCTTTTAACGATCTCATTCCACTTGGTATTTTTGAGCCAAATGCATAGACTTGAGGGACTTTGGGGACCTGTCCCCCTTCAACTGAGACCAAGATTACCCTGCAGCTTAGATCATCCTCTATATAAGACATTTGGGGGACTGGTAGCCATATGTCTTAGTTGTAGTGGCCTAGAAAGGAAGAGAGGGGGCAATACATATATAAATGACTGCTGAATGCAGAAATAGAAAGGTTATAATGAAACTGCCTTGTGTATACATAGAGGTACTCAGATAGTGCCAAATGGAAATAACACCATATAGTTACTATCAAACGATATAAGGAAAACTGGATGAAGGGGGAATGAAAAACATTTCCTCTGTATATTGCTTAACGGCAATAATATTGCCTTCAAAGAGGTGGTCTATTCTGATATAAACCACTTATAATTAACTAGATTAAAATGAACAATATGATAACAGAATGTATTTATGTGAAATCACTTTGTGGGAAGCCAAAGTGAATATGAAGAGCAAAGAACAAATGAAAGGTTCATCAGGAAAGACATGGAATTTATTGATATAAAGAATAGTTAATGGACTAGATGTCCACATAGCTCTTGGAGATCAAACCAAATTTGTGGCTTACTATCTGGCTTGTGGGAGTGAGAGTCAAAAGGACTTAAGAGATTTCTAACTGGGTTAGAAATGCCTCTCTTCATGGAGAACAAAATGCAATAAGAAATGGTTCTGGCTAGAGATCTAAGTGCTACTGGGGTATGTGATGTGTGGGAACATCTAAGATCTAAACTTTTTCGTAGAAATATTGTAAGACCAGGTCATAAAATGACCAATCGGTACTTCTGACAAAGGAGAAAGTGGCAATTTGAGATCATCAAGGAATTGATGAAAAGCAAAAAAAAAGGGGGGGGGGACAAAATCCTTTTGCAAAATTGTGATATAGTTTTAATGGCTCTGATCAAATGAAATTATAGTTCCTGATGGAATCCTAATAAAGCTGCCCCCAACCCCAAGATTCTAACTTCCTTATGGGTCCCACTGAGTAGCAGACATGTCCTAATTTAACCCCACAATATGGCTTTAACCACACCAGTCCCCCAGACTCAATCATAGGCCCTACTGAACAGCAGACCCACTGCCCTTATCTAGTCCCTCCCTTTCCCTCCCCCCCTACTCAATATCCTAACTTCTTCATATATGCCTCACTGCTCACTAGAAAAAGAGGTGTGTCCATGAACTCACATTTCTCACAGAAATAGCAGGAGTGTCCATGCACTCAACCACAACCACATCCATCTAGTCTCAGACAGGACCACAACACCCAGCCAATAAGAAAAACAGCATCACCAGGATGTTTATGAGGATATGGACCCCATAATAATAGAAGGGACTTTCCCTAAGTAGGCACCTGTGCAGTAACAGCAAAGTCTGTCCTTTAGGTGAACTTATGATGGAAAGAGGTTTATTATATCATTCTCATACATACATAGCCCCCAAATGTTTTTTTCTGCATATATTGTGGGTAATTACACATGCACTTCCATTGAGGCTGGGACACCTTCCCCATCACACAAGCCCTTAACAAACTCTTCCTGCCTTTTTAATATTTATAATTTCTATTATGAAATTGCATCTTTACACTATAAAAATCGATCTTGCTTTCACTAAAGCTGCTGATTCCTCTTGGAATTTAGCCCACTTCATTTTTTTTACATCCATATGGTTTGAGAGGATTGATATAATATCACAAACAAATAGTTCTGTTTTATTACTTCACAGGGAAAAGAAATTATTTAATCCATTTCAACATATATTAAGTTCCTACTATGTGCAGGCCAAAGTATGGCATAATGGAGAAAGGACCAGCTTTAGATTTATAAATATATGAGAACTCACAAGTCATGTGTTCATATTTTGCCTTTGACTCATTCTGCCTGTGTGTGACCATGGCCAAACAATTCCATAGGACTACAAATTACAGACACATGACCAATTTGCATCAGTGCTAGGTGGTAGCATTGGGAAGACCTCAGTTCAAATCCAGCCTCTCAGGGTTGTTCTGAATATAAAATGAGATAGTATTTGTAAAGCACTTGGCATAGTGCCTATCATAGAGTAGATGTTTCTTGCCCTAATTAAGTCACTGTTCTCCCTCCCCCCAACCCCACAAAAGGAACAAACCACTATTCGAGATAATGGGCTAGGAAAACAAAATAGTTCCTACCCTCAAGAAACTTACATGTATAAAGGTTGGATTGAGTGCTACTTATTCAATCAAGCCATCCCATCTCCACTTAAAGTAAGGGATAAGATACTTAATCCATCTAAATCACAGGCTTGAGACTAAGTATCAAAAGTCTTTGAAAACCAGTAGATGAAATAAAAAAAATGGTTAAAAGAAAATGCATTCCAATTGGGTAAGAGATTTCATCCCAACCTCTGAACCATACAGAAAATCACTGTTAGCTACCATTAGAGAGTTCCACAAGTGGTAGTAATATCAAATTCCAGCAAACCCCTGAGAAGAAGCTGCCAAAAGTGGAAGCAGAAGGTTTGGCTTCAGAAGGACCTTGCCAACTTTGAAGGGTCCAAGGGATTTTGAACTTTTAATTTTCCTTCCAACATCTTCCTGGGACAGCAATCGCTGGAGACAGTGCTGTCGTTGGGAACCAAGGCAGACTGGACGGAGATTCGCCATGTTTAAGAGGAATTTTTGAGCCCTCTACAAATAGAAGAAAAGTACTTGCAACAATAAAGTACTAAGCTTACCCTTGCTACACATGCTCTAAGCCTTGGCCCACTTTACTTTGGACTGTCTATGTCCTTAGGGTACTGTGTCAAAGAATTCTCCGTATGGAGAGAGAAAATGTTTTGTACCATTTGTTCTTAAAGGGTGGGACCAAGGATAGGACAGCTCCTTAGTGCACATGCCTTAGTAAATAACTGTTTACAAAAATTTCTCAAGGTTGACTGAATAAATGATTCTTAACTGGCAAGGTTGACAATTCAAAAACTACCTACAGCCTTTGAAGTACCCTAAGATTCCAAGGACATTTGGTCTTCTTCTGGGAACAAACATTTGTGAAAATAACATTTGGGATAAGAATTTTCAAAATTTATATGAGGTACACATACTTCTGGGAGATGGGTGGGAAGGCATATATAATATTGTGCGTGTACATGTATAGGAAGTGCAACATACAACAAAGGAGGTGAAATCTGTTCGGATAGTGGCTGACCAGAGACTTGAAGGAAAATAAGTTATCCATAAAGTGGGGGAGGAGGAAGGCATACATTCTAAATATAACAACACAACATTGTTGCTGGGCTTAGAAGAGCTAGGCATTCACCTTCTCCCTCTGATGAGACTCCTAAAACTGGACCCTTGCTCACAAACTGAGTCAAATGCTGGCTGAACATGACACCTAAAAGAGGATTCAAGCTCCTTTTTTCTAGAATTCTTTCCATCTTTATACTCCCCACCTTAGAGACCTAGGGAGGATCACTAAAAAGTGGAGGTTTAGTTCATCTCTTTCATCTCCCTATAAAGGAGAGTCAAAAGTTTCAGTACATAATATAGATGAGGTATATGACATCAATTTATTTACTCCAGAGTAAGAAATTCATCACATACATAAACTCAACTTATAACTACTATTATGCTCTCCCAGGTTAGTGCTGAAAACATTAAAACATGAAGCTGTTCATAGTATCATTAAGTAAGCATTTAACCTTCCACTTGACTTTGCAGCCTCTAAACAACTCTCTTCTGGCAAGTCAAACCAGGGACAATTCACATCCTTCTACCAATAGTTATTTTTTTCTTCCATGAATCAATGCCATTCTCAAACTCCCCCAGATTCCATCTATCACTGTCCTACTTTCCCTCTAACACTTCCCGTTTCTGTCATATTAGCCAATCTGGTATATGTGAAGTGGTACCTCAGAGTAGTTTTAATTTGCATTTCTCTAATCAATAGTGATTTAAATCCGGGCTTCTTGAACTTTTTTCCACTTATAACTAGGCAGCATTTATTGGTGTTGCATGACTTAAACGCATGTGCAGTGCAAAGTATGCATGTTTCTGCTCAGAACCAAGGCTGCAGTGAAGTAGTGCAATGCAACATGGGCAGAAACCCCTCAGATTCATTATGCATTTGATTTTTAAATTAATTATGGTTGTTTCATGTTCAGAAAACTTTTGCTATTGCCAAATTCAGTGCAACCCCATATGATGTCACAAAGTACGGTTTAAGAAGCACTGAAAAATCATTTTTTTCATAAATTATAAATAGCTTAGATTTCTGTGTCTGAAAACTGCCTGTTCATATCCTTTGGCTATTGATGAATTGAGTAATGACTTGTATTTTGATAAATTTGACTCCATTCTCTATATATTTGAAAAATGAGGCCTTTATCAAAGATACTTGTTGCAAAATTTTTCCCAGTTTTCTGCTCTCCTTATAATTTTGGTTTAGTTTTGTTTGTGCAAAACCTTTTCAATTTTATAAAATTGAAATTATCGATTTTATAATGTTCTTTACATCTTCTTTGATCCTAAATTCTTCTCTTATCCATAAATGTGACAGATGTACTACCATTTCATGCTATGGTATCACCCTTTAGTTATAAATCATGTCCCCATTTTGATCTTATCTTGGTAAATGGTGTGAGATGTTCATCTATACCTATCCTCTGCCATACTGTCTTCTTGTTTTCCAAGGAATTTTTGTCAAATAATGAGTTTTTGTTCCAAAATCTTGGATCTTCAGATTTATCATATACTAGATAATTACAGTTATTTACTATAATATAATTTGTACCTAATCCAGTACCAGATTATTTTGATAATCATTGCTTTATCATACAGTTTGATATCTGGTATGGCTAGACCACACTCTCACACATTTTTTTTCTCATTGATTACCTTGATATCCTTGAGCTTTTGTTCTTCCAGATGAATTCTGTTATTTTTTTTAATTCTATAAAATAATTTTTTATAGTTTGATTGGTATGACACTGAATAAAAAGACTAATTTAAATAGAATTGCAATCTTTATTTTATTGACTTGATCTACCTGTGAGCAATTCATGTTTTTGTAGGTCTTTAGATCTGACTTTATTTTGTGAAAAGGGTTGTATAGTTGTGTTCATATAGTTCCTGGGTTTGTCTTGGCAGGTAGACTCCCAAATATTTTATGCTGTCTACAGTCATTTTAACTGGGATTTCTCTATCTCTTGCTGCTGGACTTTGTTGGTAATATATAGAAATGCTAATGATTTATGTGGGTTTATTTGGTATCCTACATCTTGGTTAATGTTGCTAATTATTTCAACTAGTTTCCTAGTTGATTCTCTGGGTCTGCAAAGAGCAAGAGTTTTGTCTTCTCGTTGCCTATTCTAATTCCTTTCATTTCTTTTTCTTCTCTTATTGCTATAGCTAACATTACTAGTACAGGATTAAATAACAGCAGTGACAACGGGCATCCTTGCTTCACCCTTGAACTTATCAGGAACCCTTGTAACTTATTGCCATTACACACAATGGACATTATCTCTCCTAGATCTATTTTACAAGTCAGTTGTTTTTCTAATGTGGTGTTTTACATTTTTTTCCATTTTCTCCTTTTTTTTAATTTGATTGACTCTTGATGTGTCTAGAGTCCTTAGCTTCTATTTGCCCAATTCTAATTTTTATGGAATTATTTTCCTCATTTAGCTTCTGTACCTCTTTTTCCATCTGGCAAGTAGTACTTTTTTAAATTTTTTGGTCTTTATTAATTTCTTTGTTTACTTTTAGTTTACAGGATTCAATTCCACAATTCATTGAGTTTGAAATTTTCTCCCTCTCACTCCCCTCCCCGCCCTCATGGCAGCATACAATCAAGTATAGGATCTACAAATAGTTTTACATTAGACATTAGTCAGGTTATAAAGAAGGATTGTATTGGATGGAATGAACAATGTGAAAGAGCAAACAAAACCAAACAAGAAAAAGACAGAGAGCAGGCAGTTTGCTTCAATCTGCATTCAAACTCTGTTCTTTCTAGTTCTTTCTCTGAATGTAGACATCTCTCTCCATCATGTGTCTTTTGGAGTTGACTTATAACCCTGCATTGCTGAGAAGAGTCCAGTCTATCAAAGATGGTCATCACACATACGTTGTGTCTGTAATTGTGTACAAATTTCTCCTGGTTCTGCTCTTCTCATTCATCATTAGTTCATATAAGCCTCTCCAGGTAAATATGAAGTCCATCTGTTCCTCGTTTCTTATAGCACAATAGTATTCCATAACATGAATATACCAGAACTTGTTTAGCCATTCCCCAATTGATGGGCATCCCCTTAATTTCCAATTCTTTGCCACCACAAAAAGAGCTGCTATAAATATTTTTGTACATATGGGTCTTCCTCCCACTTCTATGATCTCTTTGGGATACAACCCTCTTAGTAGTATTGCTGGGTCAAAGGGTAGGAAATTACTTATAGCCCTTTGGGAATAGTTCCAGATTGCTCTCCAGAATAGTTAAATCAGTTCACAACCCCACCAACAATACATTAGTGTTCCAATTTGCCAAATCCAAATCCTCTCCAGCATTTGTCATTTTCTGGTTTTGTCATCTTAGCCAATCTGACCAGTGAGATGTGGTACCTCAGAGTTGTTTTGATTTGCATTTCTCTAATCAATAGTGAATTAGAGCATTTTTCCATATGCTTATAGATATCTTTCATTTCTTCCCCTGAAAACTGTCTGTTCATATCTTTTGATGATTTATCAATTGGAGAATGACTTGAATTCTTATACATTTGATGCAATGCTCTATATATTTTAGAAATGAGTCCTTTATCAGAAACATAGGTTGTAAAAGTTCTTTCCCAATTTTCCACTTCCCTCTTTTTTTGTAGTTTATTATTTTATATTTTAGTTTACATCATTCATTTCCACAAGATTTTGAGTTAGTAGGACATGGTGGATCTCTATGTCCCAGTGCCTGTGTATCTTATTTCCCAGTTACATGTAAAATAATAATAATAATAATAATAACAATATATTTTTAAACCTTTGAATTCCAGATTCTTTCCCTTCCTCCCTTGTCACCCACCATTACTAGGAAGATAAGCAATTCAATATAGGCTGTACATGTGTAGCTATGCAAAACATTTCCATAGTGGATATATTGTGAAAGACTGACTATATTTCCCTCCATCCCATCCCACCTCCCACTTGTTCTACTCTCTACTTTGACCCTGTCCCTTTTCAAAAATGGGTACTCAGAACTTCCCTCCCCCCAGCCTGCCCTACCTTCCATCATTCTCCCTCTCATCCCCTTCCCCCTTACTCTCCTGTAGAGTGAGATACCCTATTTAGTATGTACGTCATTCATTCCCTAAGCCAAATTCATTGAGAATAAGGTTGACTCATTCCCTTTTGCCTTCCTGTTCTTCTTCTCTATTATAATAGTTTTCCCTTGCCTCCTCGATATGAGATAATTGACCCCATTCTATCTCTCCCCATCTTCTCTCATTATATTCCTCTCTCACCTCTTAATTTCACCTTTTAAGTATCATCCCTTCCTATTCAACTGGTCTTGTACCCTCTGTCTATGTATACCTGTACACATATATACACATACTCACATATGTAGTCATACACCCATATACCCTCCTATATAGACATATATATGTATACATACATATATACATATATATATATTTCTATACATATATATGTATTTTTATTCCCTTCAACTATTCTCATACTGAGAAAAGTTTCATATTTCTGTTCCCTTCAACTATTCTCATACTGAGAAAAGTTTCATAAGTTACAATTATTGTTTTTCCATGTAAGAATGCAAATACTTCAACTTTGATAAGTTCCTTATGATTTCTTTTCCCTGTTTACCTTCTCATGCTTCCCTTGCTTCTTGTATCTGAATGTCAAATTTTCTATTTGACTCTGGTTTTTCATCAAGAATTCTTGAAAGTCCTCTATTACACTGAATGACCATATTTTCCCCTGAGACATGATAGGTTTGGGTTTTTCTGGGTAGGTGATTCTTGGTTTTAATCCCAACTTCTTTGACCTCCAGAATATCACATTCCAAGCCCTTCATTCCCTCAGTGAAGAAGCTGCCAGATCCTGTGTTATCCCGATTGTGTTTCCACAATATTCAAATTGTTTCTTCTGGCTGCTTGTAATATTTTCTCCTTGATCTGGAAACTCTGGAACCTGACTATAATATTCCTAGGAGTTTTCTTTTTGGGATCTTTATCAGGAGATGATTGATGGATTCTTTCAATCTCTATTTTGCCCTCTGGTTCTAAAACATCAGGAAAAATTTCCTTGAGAATTTCCTGGAAGATGATTTCTAGGTTCTTACTTTGATCATGGCTTTCAGGTAGTCCAACAATTTTTAAATTATCTCTCCTGGATCTGTTTTCCAGGTCAGTGGTTTTTTCAATGAGATATTTCACATTGCCTTCTATTTTTTCATTTGTTTGGATGTGTTTAATAGTATCTTGTTTTCTCATAAAGTCACAGCTTCCATCTGCTCCAATCCAATTCTGAAGGAATGATTCTCTTCAGTGAGCTTTTGAGATTCTTTTTCCATCTGGCAAATTCAGTTTTTTAAGACATTCTTCTCCTCAGTGACTTTTTGAGTCTCTTTTGCCATTTGAGTTAGTCCATTTTTTAAGGTGTTATTTTCCTCAGTCAGGTTGTTGACTCTTATTTTATAATTTTCTTGCATCATTCTCATTTTTCTTCCCAAATTTTCCCTCCACTCCTCTTATTTGGTTATCAAAATTTTTCTTAAGCTCATCTATGGCTTGTAAGCAGCTTATTCTTTTCTGGGAAGCTTTTGGTACAAGAGTTCTGACTTTGCTTTTTTCCTCCTGTTCCATGCCCCAATCCTTTTTGTCCCCAAAAAAGGAATCCAGAATCAGATGGCTGTGCTTGTCTTGATTCCCTCCTTTGCTCATGTTGCCACTCAATTACTTGACTTTTGAGCTTTTTGCCACAGTAAAACTCTTCTACCAGAGGGGGGGATTTGTCCCAAATTGTTGGGGCTTTCTCAGCTGCTGGAGCTATTAGTTGGGTGCCCTCTCTGAAGGCTCCACATACTCTGGCAAATTGGTCATGCACCCGAAGTCTTCCATCCTAGACAGCAATCCAGATTCAAGCAGGTTAAAGCAAGAGTGATTACCCCTCAGACTGGTTGTTTGGTCCCCCTAAAATCTTCAGGCCAGGAGCTCTGAAGAAGCCACATGGCAGCAGCTTCATGGCCATTGTGCCTCAGCCACTTCTCACCTTGGGGGCAAAGCTCAACCACATCCCTAAATAACCAGGTCCCAAAGTCCACACTGCACTGACCTCTCACTTTGTCCTTAGCATCAATGCGTTGATAATTCTACAAACTGCCACAGCTGCTGGTGATCTGAAGTCCCTACAGCTGATGGCTGGTTGTGGCCACCCTGAGGCTAAAACCTCTGGCTCACTTGGGGCTGGTCTCTGCTCCCACAGCACAGAACTGGCCATTTCCTGCTGCCCCACTGGGATGTCCTCAGTGGGAGGTTAGCTTCTCTGTGTCATTTTGTGGGTTCTGAAGCTCCAAAGTTTGTTCAGAGTCACCTTTTACATGAATTGGAGAAGGTGGAAGCAGGAGCCCTGAGGAAGTCCTGTTTCTACTCCACCTTCTTGACTCTGCCCCGACAAATTGTACTTTTTAAGAAGTTCTTTTTTTATTGGATTTTTGTATCTCCTTTTCAATTTGGATAATTCTACTTTTTAAGGAGTTGTTTTCTTTTATTTTTTTCCAAGCTGTTAACTCTTTTTTCACAATTCTCTTGCATTACTCTCATTTCTCCTACCAGTTTTTCTTGTTCCTCTCCTATTTGATTTTTAAACTCCTTTTTGAGGTCTTCCATGAGTTCTTTCTGGGCTTGAGACCAATATCCATTTTTCTTTGGGGCTTTGTCCATAGTTGCTTTAACACTGTTGTCCTTTTCTGAGTTTGTTTCTTGTTCTTCCCTGGAACCATAATAACTTTCTTTGATCAGATTCTTGTTTGTTTGTTTGTTTGTTTTGTTCTCATCTTTCCTAATCTTTTCCCTGACTTTTAAATTTAAACTCGGCTCTTGGAGTGAAAGGGGCATCATTCCACACATCTTGTGCCAGGGGCTGAAGACCCTGGTTGTTTACCTGGCACTGCACTGCTTTGGATCTGGATCCTCATGTCTGGTCCTGCACTGAGGGGGAGGGGATCTAGCAGCTTGCCTGATGTGAGTGTTGTTGTCTGCCTGTTTTCACAGGGCTACACGGAAGCACGTGGTGGTTCTCAGAGTTGGAGTCTGCCAGTTTCCCTGGCTATGCTGAGCCATGTATGGGATCCTGGGGTTTGTGTTTGTCTGCTTCAACACACTGGGGCTCAGGATCTCCACTGGTTTACTGAGGTGGCACTAGCTGCTGACTTTCTGGGATGCTTTCTGTCCTGGAAAGTATCCCCCTTTTACCTGAGTGAGATGGACCTTTCCTTCTTTCTTCAAAATTTCTTGATCTAGGAGATCTTGTTATCCCAATCTTTGTGCTGGTTCTGTTGTTCCAGGATTCATTTAGGGCCACTGTTTTATGATTGCTTGGAGGTTAGTATGGGAGACTTAAGGAAATTTCTTGCTTACTCCACCATCTGGCCTCCCAGAAGTCCCAGTAATATGCTTTTAAAATTAATTGGCATCATTACCATTTTTCATCACTTTCTTATGTCTAGACTAGAAGGGTCAAAATTATGACTTATGTTTGTGATCTGTCATCAGAATTCCCAAGTGAGAGATTAAAATGTAATTGGGAAATTTTATATATATATATATATATGCAATACAATATAGCTAAGGTTATTTTGTGGTTTCCTAAGCCACTATTCAGTTCATGGGAATCCATTTTTATTTAAATTTGAAATTATTGGTCTAGACAATCAACAAAACTACAAATTGAGTTCTGATTTGTTGAATTTTCCAATAGTGAAAATATGAATGATCAGACCAAAAAAATTAAATATCCATACAATACATATAATTTAACAATATGCTTTTATGAGTAAATTCTGAACTGGCTACAACACATCTCTAGTAAGACTTGAAATCTATGGGTCAGAGTATGGACATTTTAATAACTTTATTTGCATAGTTACACATTGTTTTCCAAAACTGTTTTATTGATTAATTTCCCCACTAACAATGTACTAATATGTCTATCTTCCTACAATACCTCCAAAGTTGATTATTCACATTTTTTGTCATCCTTGCCAGTTTTCAGAATGTGAATTAACATTTCAAGTTTGTTTTATTATTTTCAGTACTCTTATTATTAGTGATTTGGAAAATTCTTCATTTTGTTTATAATAGTTCTTAATTCTTTTTTTGAGAATTATTTAATATCTTTTAGCCATTTGTCTAATAAGCATGTTTTTTGGTTTTTATGTTTGTAGATATGTAGATAAATATGAATGTGTGTGTGTCTGTATACATAAATAAATATGGTAATTGGTTACTTGTATATCTTGGTTACTGTAAATCCACACACAAACAGTTTTCCAGAGGACTGCTGCTGTGAACAGCTTCCAAGTTCTGATTACATAGTATAGTGAGCACTCTATTTATTTGATAACAAATCAGAGCAAAACATTCATAGAAAATCAAAATACAGCATTCACAATGTCACAACTCAGCAACTTATCACTAAAATGGCTACATAGGTTTCATCAAAGTGGTCATATAGTTTTAAAACATTCATTTAGTCAATCACAAAATTCTTAATTCAATCACAAAGTACAAAAGTCAAAGTTATCCACCCCTAGGTCATAGTAAATCATAATCTTCTCAGTCAGTACACAGTATCCAAGTAAAGTCTTCTTTCAGATTGTCTTGAGGCTGGCTCTCAGCTTTCATAGTTCCTCTTCCAAGGTCCCAGCTCCAACTGTCACCTGGGCTCAAAGGCAGGCAGCTCCCAGTTCCTTGTCCAGCTCCTTGTCCAGTTCTTTGTCCAGTTCCCATCCCATATTGAAGTTCACAGTGTGCAGTCCACCTCAAGTCCTTCACAGTTCCTATTTCTGGGAAGACAAAGCTTGACAGAGCCAAAATAATATTCATACATATTGCTGGCACCGTCATCAATTCACTATCTGCCTGTGAAATCAACTCAGATCCACCAACAAGATCTGAGAACTCAACACAAATCATCAACATAAGAATCAACACAGACCCAAAAACAAGGTCCAAGAGGTCAGCTCAAATCATCAGTAAAGTCCAGGGCTCCAAAACCCTCCTCCAGGACTTCTGTAAACACACAACCAGAAAATCCTCTTTCAGGGCTTCCAAGGCTTCAGTACAAAGTATCACAAATAAACATCAACACAGGCAGAGCAGACAAATGGAGTTCTGGGATACCACAAGTTTTCTCCTTCTTGACTCTGCCACCACAGGAGTCCTCTTCTAGGTTTTTCCATCTCTAGCCTGGAAATTCTCCATATATATGGTCATTAGCTCCTCCCCATCCTATTGCAGGAGTTCATGAATTCTAGGGTTCACAAGTTGTGGAGTTCACATGTTCTGTTTCTTAACAGACTTAATACAAGACTCAAAAGACACTTGAACTGAAACAAGGTGTTAATTCAATAGCTGTGAACTACTTCTGTGCTTGCCATTACAGTTACCTAACCCACACCAGATAAATTGTATATACATATTTCCCCCCCCATTCTACAGCTTCCCTTTTTAAATGAGGTCATAGATTTTTCTATGCAGAAGCTTTTCAGTTTCATAAGTTACCTATTTTATCTTTTATAATTGCCTCTAACTCTTGTTTGGTTAAGAAGATATGTCCCACTTTTAATAGTATGATCTTTAACATTAAGGTCATGGATCCATTTAAAATGTATTGTGGAATATGGTAAAAGGTATTATTCTATGTTTAATTTCTCCCACACTGCTTTCCAGTTTTCTAGTTAGTGAGTTATGTCTTAAATAACCTGTTTTCTGGTTTATTGAATCCTGGATTATTAAGTTCCATTGTTTCTGATTTTTCATTGTCTAATGTGTTCCATTAATCTATTTCACAATTTTTCACCTATACCACATAGTCTGGATCAGTACCAGTTTATGATATAGTTTGAAGTCTGGAAATGCATATTCCCCCTTCATCTATACCCTTTTTTAAAATTTCCCCTGATGTCCCAGATCTTTTGGTTTTTTTTTCCAAATGAATTGTTATTTTATTGAGTTCTATAAAGAATCCTCTATTAATTCTGAGTGATATGAAAAATGTAAATTCACTTTAATAGTATTTTTAATCTATTTAATTCAGATTATCAGTTATGTTGGTATTTAATTGGACAAAATAGTTGCTAATATTTTCTTTTATTTCTACTCTATTGGATGTGAATTCTTTTTTTTTATTTTTATGGTAGTAATTTGGCTTTCTTTTCCTTTTAAAATCAAGTTTAAGTCTTGTATTGTTTTTTTAAAAGTTCCTAGTGTTTTTTTAATTATTATGCAAAGCTAGTTTTGCTTTCAATTTTATTAATCTCTTCTTGATTTTCAGTTCTACTTTAGGTTCTAATTGGTGATTTTATGTTGTTGATGTTTAAGGGTTTTTTTCATTGTTTGCCTAAATTGTTGATCAGTTCTTTTTCCCTAATGATTACTTTGATTATATCCCCCAAATTTTAGAATATTGTGTCATGTTTGTCATCTTTAATGAAAGCATTGTTTCTATGGTTTGTTTTTTGACACATCCATCCTTTAGGATTGCTATTCAATCTACTTAATTTTTAAGTATTTTTCAATGATATCTTGTCGAATATCATGTCATTGCTTTGCAGTCTGTTAAAGATTCATTTAACCTTGCTGTTTTTCTGCATTTGCTTGTGAGGTTTTTACATCCTAATACATGTTTAATTTTTGTGAAGGTGCCACACACATAGGAGATATACATATATTTATATTCCAATTCAACAAACTCTAGCTGTCTCTCATATCTAACTTTTCTGAAATTCTATTCAGTTCTTCCCATTTTTAAAATTTTTTGTTAAGATTTATCCAAGTTTGAAAAGAGTCATTTGAGGTTCCTTTAGTGTTGCTTCCTATTTCTCCATATAACTCATTTAACTTTTCCTTTAAATCTTTTGACACTATTGCACCAGTTGCATATGCATTTAATATTTGGTATTAATTCATTATCTACGGTGCCTTTTAGTAAAATATTTCTTTTTTATTTAATTCAATTCTTTCTATTGCTCTTTCTGACATCATGCTCGCTACACCTAAGTTTTTTAATTCAACTAAATCATGGTAGATTTTGCTCTATCTCCTTATTTTAAACATATATTCATCTTTCTATAAACAATATTTTGTACTCTGCTGGCTAATCTATTCTGCTCTAATCTTTTGTTTTTAGCAAAATGAAGTTTCCTTGTTTCATTTTTTTCTGGAGCTTCCATCTTTTAATTAGATCTATTATTCTGTTGCTTTATCTGAGATTATGATTGCTACCCATCTCCTTTAATTCAGCTGTGATTTATATTTATTTTATTCATCATTATTTTTTAAACTGGGACAATTAACTCTTTTGTCTCCTGTAGTTTTTCATTTATGATTTCTGGAAAATGAAGCTTTGTTAAAGCCCATTGTGATTCAAATACAGCTACTTGACCATGTCTTTAAATTCAAATCACTCTGGCTTTCACTGATTGGCCAATAATAGGTCCAAGCCCAAACCTCACTTGAATCATTGTTTGGGTTTTGATGGCTCAGAATGCAAGTAAATAGCAATTTTTTTCTGTTCTGGCCAGAAACTCTGAGGGTCTTCCTCTTCCTTTCAGACTGATTCTCTTATGCAGGCATCTTTTGGCTCAATTCTTTTTTTTCCCTTTTTTTGGTTTTCTTTTTGGAGGGAGAAGAGTAGGGCAAATGCAGTTAAGTGCCCAAGGTCACATGGTTAGTAAGTGTTAAGTGTCTGAGACCACATTTGAACTCAGGTCCTCCTGACTCCAGGGTTGGTGCTCTATTCACTGCACCACCTAGCTGCTCCCTCAATTCTTACCTAGCCCTTAATTACTGAATAAACTTTGTCTCAGACAAATTGAGACCTGGAAAAGACCTTAGATTAAAAAGGCCAAGGTCCCCCTCTGCAAAATGGAGAAGAGAGTAGTAAGAGGCAAAACAATTTTGAGGAGGGAGTGGGTGATGACTTTGGAAGGAGACTCTGGAGGAGAGAGTATGGCCAATGACTTTGCAACATTTCTGCCTCAGTTAAATCCAAGCCACTTGTAAGTCAAGACATCACCCTCTTGATGCATAGGTCCTTTTAAAGAACAGAGGACAAACAACAGCAAATCAGCTGTGCCATAATAGATTTTACTCGTCTTTCATTTTAACTGTGTGAATCTTTACATTTAAAGTGTGTTTCTTGTAATGAAATTATTATTTCTATGACTTGATTCACTAATTCTTTAAGATTAGATTATTCAGTTTCCCATTTATTTTTAGTCTATGTTTCCCTGGACCTTTATTGAATGTGCTTTTTATTATATTATGATCTGAAAAGGATGCAATTGATACATCCCTTTTCTGTATTTGATTGTGATGTTTTTATGCTCTAATATGTGATCAATTTTTATGAAGGTGTTGATGGGGTGCTTGGGATCTATGTCTGTAATATTTGTAACATCAATTTGTAAAACCAGTCTGTAAAATCACATTCACCTCACCCCCCCAGCCTCAGAGCATTAACTCTGCCCCTTCCCCCTGCCAGCACTCTGCCCAGCAACAACTCATGAACTATTTATTTCTGCTTGGAACAATAACAAGCTAGACCTATGAATCCTTCACTAACCATCTATAAACATTTTAGCTTAGACAATGTTATCTCCCCTTAGTATAATGGCCAGCTGCATCTATGAATCCTTCAATGCACTATCGGTTCAATCCTTAGCCAATTATACACATACTGAGTCTCCATTGGCCTTGGTTCCCAACATCCATCTTGTCCAACATGACACTGATGGGTGGCAGACTAGGCACTTCTCAGTCAGCCCTGACCACTAGCTGACTTAGTGACATTTCAAGCCTAAAACCACACATCCAGATAGCCCTCCACCCCTTGGGCTATTTCCCAGTGAAATATGGGCAATGTGCCTGCACAGTTGATATTAAAAGTGCATGTTCCTTTAAGCACTGACCACTCCTTAACTTCTCCCCAAAACCAGCCTTACTCAAGTTAGCATAATTGACACCTGATTTATTGTCTTGACTCCTGAAAAACTATACCTATGTCTTCTTTAAGTTTGCAGGTTCCCTAAGAACCCTTGCCTGCTCTAAAGCATAATAATAAAGTTTTACAATCCTGACTTCAAAGTTTGCTTGGGCCTACTGAATTTTTTCCAGACTGAATCACAGGGATTCTGGTCATTGATCTTGATCAGAGTCCCTGTATAACCTTTTGCCATTCCCCCATCAGTGTCATGTACAGCTGAGAAAAAGTATATTCCTTTCTATTCCCATTTAATCTTCTCCAGAGGTCTATCATATCCAACTTTTCTAAAATTCTATTTATCTTTAAAACTTCTTTTTTGCTTATTTTTTATTAGAGTCATCTAGTTCCAAGAGGGAAAAGTTGGAAGTCCCCACCCCTGTATAGTTTTACTGTCTGTTTCTTCCTGTAACTCCCTTAACTTTTCCTTTAAGAATCTGGATACTTTACCATTTGATACATCTATGTTAAGTATTGGTATCTTTTATGAAAATGTAGTTTCCTTGCTTATGTCTTTTAATTAGATGCATTTTTACTTTTGGTTTGTCTGAGATCATGCTTTCTACCATTACTTTTTTTACTTCAGTTAAAGTATAATAGATTCTTCTCCACCCCCTTACCTTTACTCTGCATGTGTCTCTATGCTTCAAGAGTATTTCTAGTAAACAACGTATTTTCAGATTCTTGTTTTTAATGCATCCTGCTTTTCACTTCTGTTTTATGGATGAATTCATCTCATTCACATTCATAGTTAGGATTCCAAATTGTATTTTCCCCCCTTTTTGTCCTTTTTTGCTCTCTCCTTTCACCCAGTCCCTCCTCAGAAGGTTTTTGCTTCTTACTCCCACCTCCCTTCGATCAGTCTGTCCATCCCCTACCCCAATCCTTGCCTTATCCCTTTCCCTGTAGGGCAAGATAGGTTTCTATAGCCAACTGAGTGTGTTTGTTATTTTCTCTGAATCAGTTCTAGTGAGAATAAGATTCAGATGTTGCCTGCTACCACTCATTTTCCTTTTTACTGTAAACACTCTTCCTTTTGTACCTTTTATGTGACACAGTTTACTCCATTATATCTCTCCCTCTTCTTCAAGTGAATCTCTCTTTCTCAAACCTTAATTTTTGTTTTTCTAAAATCATATTATAGTCAACTCACATTTGTGCCCTCTATGTATACTCATTCTACCTGCCCAAATAATGATGAAGTTAGGAGTTATAAGTATGTAAGGGTTATGAGATCTTTAAATCCCATAACCCTTACATTCGGTAGACCATTGGGAGGAAGTACACCTCTAGCCAGAATGATGACCCCCAATCTGCAAATTAGAAAACAACAAACACACAAGATCCCAAATATTGAGTATTGGACCTTGAGGCCAGATGTCCCAGCACCGTACCCAGGACCACCTGGTTCGGTGGGGTATGATTTACATTGTTTAGAGGACTTTTGGTTGGACAGGAAAGAAGTAAGAAAAATTTCCACTGAGATATGCATAAGAATCCCTAAAAATCACTTTGGACAGATTTTACCCAAATCAGGATTAGCAGCTC
The DNA here is from genome assembly GCF_028583685.1 of Petaurus breviceps papuanus. Classification (NCBI taxonomy): domain Eukaryota; kingdom Metazoa; phylum Chordata; class Mammalia; order Diprotodontia; family Petauridae; genus Petaurus; species Petaurus breviceps. The sequence goes on along the minus strand of NW_027187361.1, from coordinate 27,113,643 downwards.
AAGGAATACATGTATTGGCTGGAGTAATAGATTCTAATTATCAAGGAGAAATTGTTGTAACATTCCAGAATTTAGGTGAAGGGCCCATACAGATTCACAAGAATGATAGGATAGTTCAAGTGATTATCGTTCCTCGTAAAACAATGCCACTTGTAAAAACTGACCCTCCTTCCAAAATAACTGTCACAGGAACTGAAGGATTTGGTTCTACTGATAGAATAAAATCAGGAGCTAAAGTATGGGTAAAACGGAAGCCAGGTGATGTTCCAAAGGCTGCAGAGATTATAGCATATGGGAAGGATAACACTGTAACTATTGTTTATTCTGGAGAAGATGATTACAAAATTGTACCCTTAAATCATTTATTCTACCGTGAATGAGGCTACAATAGTCTGGTTATTGTTCTTGATTTTTTGTTTGTTCACCTTGTTTGTTAGATTTATTTCCACAGGCTTGGTACCCTCCATCTGTAGATGCCTGATAGCTTAAGCTGGATGTCACCCCCTGTCTGCAACTGTGATGTGTCACCCTTGGACCTGGCATCAAGCATATTAAGAACTGACCCCTCAAATGGGACCCCTAAGGACAGGGACAGCTCTACATCCGATGTCAGCAGCAAGTAGCCATAGAAGAAGAGATCTTCACCCCTTACCACAAGATTTTGGGGCCCCATTTGTTCGGGGTGGGGGGAATGATGGGGAGCTTGTGCTCAAGCCCCACCCTAAAATATGGTTTTTTGTGTTTATTGTGTGCTATTCTTGTTATATTGATGTGAAATTTTGTTGACACCAGTTATTCCTACTGTATTTTTGCCAAGTAAGGGACATGAAAGATCTTGGGGCCGAATGTAAGGGTTATGGGATTTAAAGATCTCCCATGCCCCATGGACGTGCTGACATAGCAGAGCAAGAGAAAGTGAAAAGCTGAGCTAACGGTCCTGCGGTTGGCAGTTGGCGGCGGTTGCCTTTTTTTTTTTTTTTTTGGAGTTAGGACTCCTGCTGAGGACTGCCAGGGGCCGGAGCTGCTGGGAGCGCTCTTCCAGGATGCTGGGTGGTTGCTGTGAGTGGGGAGAGGAGGACCTTTGCCTGAGGTAGCCTATTCTGTTTTAAAGGCTTGAAAATGTGGGTGCTTTCTACTTTATCTACCTGTGCCAATGTCATAACTACTCTGATGGCTTTCACTTTCTGGTTTTGGGACTCAGTCTTTTGGTATCTTAATAAATTTTCTAGTTTATTTCCCCAAATGGCAAACCTGATGTATTTTGTGATGGATAATTATATCAGCATATTTGTAATCTCTATAGGCATTGTGAATATGGCATTGCTGATACAAAGTATCATCTTCATATATAACAATGTAAATTTAATTTTAATTAAAACAATTTTATGGAATTAGTTTTATGGAATCCCTTATAATTCCTCTTTCATGTTTACTTTTTCTTTCCTTTTTTAAATTTTTACTTCTCTTGAGTCCTATATTTGAAAGTCATATTTTCTATTCAGCTCTGCAGTCTCATCATGTGAGAAATGCTAGTGGTTCGGTTTCCAGAGCTTCTATAGGAACAATGGATTCTGCACAGGACATGCAGGAAGGTATAAATCAGGACAAGGGAGAGAGGAGAGAGCACCTTATCCAGTCATATAGCTGGAAAAAATCTATGAGTTTACCCTTGGAAGGGGCCTGAGCTAAGCTGGCTCAGACCAGCTGTGGTAAAAGGATGGACACCAATTTTTCATTAACACACATGCTTAACTTATGCATAGTAACTGACATACCATGCATAGAATTAGAGCCTCATTATCTGATCATGGGATGCATGTAGCACACATTGGTGGGAGGAGGGAACATATATGTAATGAGCAGGGCAGAAAGACTGTAACCCAGAAAAGCTGGGACCAATCCCAGTTCTGAAGGGAGGAACAAGCCAGAAAATGTGAATGGAAGCATCTTAGAAGGGCTTGCATTTGTCTGATTCTTTGTAGTCTTTTGAGGAGGCTACTCATTTATTAAGGAAAGAATAAATGTGAAATAAAGATAATGAAAACCTTCCTGGCTTCCCAACAAGTACTGTTTATTCCTAGACTGAGCATGTTTGTAACAATCAGAAATGCTTGAAGATTATCTATTTCATTAAATATAATTTTCCCCTGAAGGATTATAATCATTTTACTAGTTAGAAATCCTAATTTTCAAGTCCTCTGATCCTTTAATGTAGAAGCTACTAAATCCTGGGTTATCTTGATTGTGGCTCCACAATATTTGGTTTGTTTCTTTTTGACTGCTTGAAATATTTTCTCCTTGTCTTTAGAGCTCTGGAATTTGGCCATAATATTCCTAGGAGTGTTTATTTGGGTGATCTCTTTCCTGGGGCATTCCATTGATTCTTTCATTTCCATTTTGCCTTCTGTTTCTAGCATATCATGGCTGTTCTCCTTAATAATTTCTTGGAACATGAAGTTTAGGCTCATTTTTTGAATCATAGTTTTCAGGCAGTTTAATAATTCTTAAATTATCTCTCCTAGATCTATTTTCCAGGTTACTTTTTCCAATGAGAAATTTCACTTTTTTTTCATTCTTTTGATTTTGTTTGATTGATTCACGATGCTTCATGGAGTCATTAGTTTTCACTTCAGCAATTCTAATTTTTAAGGAATTATTTTCTTCATTGGGCTTTTGAACCTCTTCTGTCATTTGATCAATTCTGGTTTTTTACCTTTTTTTCTCCCCCCTTCTATCCCCTCCCTGAGATGGCAAGCAATTTGAAATGGCTTATACATGTGCAGTCATGCAAAACACATTTCCATATTAGTCATGTTGTGAAAGAAAATAGACAAAAAATAAGAAAAATCAAGTTGTAAAAATATGTGCTTTGATATGCATTCAGACTCCACGAGCTCTTTCTCTGGCAATGGAGAGCATGTTCATGATCAGTCTTGCTGCTGAGAATAGCCAAGTCATTAACAGTTGATCAGCATATAGTATTGCTCTTTTGTGTACTATGTTCTCCTGGTTCTGCTCACTTCACTTTGTGTCAGTTCATGGAAGTCTTTACAGGTTTTTCTGAGAGCACTTTGTGCATCATAGCATATAATAGCATTCCATCACAATCATACCATAACTAAACCATTCCCAGTTGATGGGCAACCCCTCAATTTCCATTTTTTCCTACCAATAAAAGAGCTGCTATAAATATTTGTGTATATATGTCATTTTCATTTTTGATTTTTTTAATCTCTCTATGATATAGAGTCAATAGTTCTATGTTGAGTCAAAAAGCATGCTTGGTTTTATAGCCCTTTGGGTATATTCCAAATAAGTCTCCAGATGAATTCAAACTCCACCAATAGTGCATTAGTGTCTCAATTTTCCCACATCCCCTCTAACATTTGTTATTTTTTCTGCCATATTAGACAATCTGATAAGTGTGGGGTGGTCCCTAAGAGTTGTTTTAATTTCTCTAGTCAATACTAATTTAGAGCATTTTTTTCATATGACTATAGATAGCTTTGATTTCTTCATCTGAAAACTGCCTGTTAATATCCTTGATCATTTATCAATTGGGGAACAGGTCTTATTTTTATAAATTTGACTCAGTTCTCTATATATTTGAGAAATTAGGCTTTTATCAGAGAAATTTGCTATAAATTTTTTTTTTCACAATTATGATTACTATATATTCCCCTCTGTCCTATCTCTCCCCTGTTTATTCTACTCTCTCTCCTTTCACTTTGTTCATCCTCAAAAGCATTCTGCTTCTATCACCTACCCCAATCTGCCCTCCCTATCAGCCACCATGCCCCCCCTTCTCTTATTCCCTTCCCATCCTACTTCCATATAAAGTAATATAGATTGCTATGCCCAACTGAGTGTGTACACTGTTCCCTCTTTGAGCACCCCTGTTAAGGTTCAAGCACTTCTCTTACCCATCCTATTGCCCCCCTGTAAAATCCCCTTTTCACCTCTTTTCTGTAAAACATTGTACCCCATTCTACTTCTCCCTTTTCCCTTTTCCCAGTGCATTCCTCTTTCTCACCCTTAGTTTTGTTTTTATATATATCATCCCATCACATTCAGTTCACACCCATGTCTTCGATATATATATATATATATATATATTCCTTCTAACTGCCCTAATAATGAGAAAGTTCTTAGGAGTTTCAAGTATCATCTTCCCACATAGGAATGTAAACAGTTTAACCTTATTGAATCCCTTATGATTTCTCATTCCTGTTTACCTTTTTATACTTCTTTTGATTCCGGTATTTGAAAGTCAAATTTTCTATTCAACTCTGGTCTTTTATCAGGAATGCCTGAAAGTCCTGTATTTCATTGACTATGCTGATTATCCATTTTTCCCATGAAAGGTTATATGCAGTTTTTCTGGGTAAGTGATTCTTGGTTGTAATACTAGCTCCTTTGTCCTTTAGAATATCGTACTCCAAGCTCTCTGATGAAGCTGCTAAATCTTATGTTTTACTGAGTGTGGCTCCATGATATTTGAATTGTTTCTTTCTGGATGCTTGTAATATTTTCTCCTTGACCAGGGGCTCTGGCTATAATATTCCTAGGAGTTTTCATTTTGGGATTTCTTCAGGAGGTAATCAGTAGATTCTTTCAATTTCTATGTCACCTTCTGGTTCTAAATATTAGGGCAGTTTTTCTTGATGATTCCTTGAAAGATGATGTCTAGGCTCTTTTTTTATCATGGCTTTCAAGTAAGCCAATAATTTATAAAGTATCTTTCCTCAATCTGCTTTCCACATTAGTTGTTTTCCCAATGAAACATTTCACATATTCTTCTATTTTTTGTGCTTTTGATTCTATTCTATAAATTCATTGGTTCACTAGCCCAATCCTAATTTTTAAAGAATTATTTTCTTCTATGAGTTTTTGTATCTCCTTTTCTATTTGACTAATTCTACTTTTTAAGTTCTTCTCTTCAATGAATTTCTGTATATCTTTTCCCATTGGACCAATCCTGTTTTTCAAGGCATTCTTCTCTTCATTGGATTTTTGTGCCTTTTTTTAACCATTTGGCCTATTCTGTTTTTTTGAAGTGTTATTTTCTTCAGCATTTTTGTACCTCCTTTAGCAGTCTATTGACTCTTTTTTTTCCATTATTTTCTTGTATCATTGTCATCCCCCCCAATTTTTCCTAGACCTCGCTTAATTGATTTTAGACTCCTTTTTGAGCTCTTTCAGGAATTATTTTGGAGTCTGAGATGAATTCAAATTTTCTTCAAGGCAACAGCAGCAAGAAAGGCCTGAAGCTTGGGACAGTGCTTGCTAACTAGGAGTCTCCAAACCATTCCATTGGGTTGTGGAATTCCCAAGCAGTTAAGAGCAATTTAAATATCTGCCTTATCTGAGATCCTGATGCTTTGTTCTTCAAGAAATGACTGGGCTTTTTTTCAAGGATCGCAGGGGCAATTGAACCAAAAAGCTACAGACTTTCAGCAGACCCCATGTGGTCAGATCAAAGGCATGGTCTGATCGGTGCTCTCCTAGGAGCCATAGATACAAACTTGCCACTGGGTGGCACCCCAGTAACCAGTAGTTTATTCTATTTTCTTCCAGCTAACTAGAAGCCTTAACAATTTTAGAGTGACCACACTGCTAACCTAGGTCTCTTTGGACTGTACACTGAGCCCCTAAAAAGCTTTGCTTATTTTGCTGGCTTAGTACTCATGTGTGCCTAGGACTAGGTCCTCAATCTGCTTTGTGGAACACTGGGCATCATAGCTCCATTCATAATATACTCTGGGTGTTTTCCCAGTCATTTTCTGAGTTCTGGGAGATTCCATACAACTGGACCTAAAGCCAAAGCTGACATCACTTGGAGTGACAATGAACTGATGCCTTAGCTCTCTTCAGGACCCCAAGTTCAGTCTAGGTAACCCTATAAAGTGCCGATCCAACATTTTACGTGTCACTTCATTGGATCCTTATAACAACCCTAGGAGGTATATGCTATTAATATCCCCATTTTACAAACCAGAAAACTGAGGCACAGAGAGGTTAAATGACTTACCCAGGTAGGTCAAATGCTAGGGAATGTCTGAACCAGGACTTGAACTCAGGTCTTCCTGACTTCAAATCCTTTCATTATGCCACCTAGTTTTAAGAGTTCATCTCAACATTTAAACATTCAATAAATCAACAGATACAAAACCTTGCAAAACCATTCACTGACATAGTCAACAAGCATTTAAATGCATGAAATTGTGCATGTAATTTTGCAATGAAGGCTGGAGACACAAAGGAAGATCAAAACAGTGCCAGTTTTCTGGGAGCTAACATTCTCATTAAGAGACAACACACAAACAAGAAATATGTAGAATGAATTGGCAGTAATCTCAGAGGCAACGTGTTAGCATTAAAGGGGAGGGAAAAAGGCTTATTGCAGGAGGTGGGATTTTAATTTAGCCTTGAAGAAATCCAGGGAACCCAGGAGGTGATGAGAGAGAATGTTTCAGGTATGGGAGACTTCCAGTGAAAACACATGTAATAGGAAGATGCAGTATCACATGTGAGGAAAGCAATGAGGCCAGTGTCTCTGTGATATAGAGTATGTGTAGGGAATAAAGTGTAGGAAGAATTGGAAGATGGAGAGGTTCTAGGTTATGAAGGGCCTTAAAATCCAGAGTATTTTCTATTTGATGCTGGAAATAATAGAGAATTGTTAGGGTTTATTGAATGGAGGAGGAGAACAGAACAGCACTTTAAGAAAATTACTTTGATATCTGAGTGGAGGGTGAACCTGGAGTAGTGACAGATTTCATGCAAGGAAAGACTTGTGAGGTGATGAGGGTCTGTACCTAACTAGGTCTTTCTTTTATGCCCACAACCACCATGTTGTCAGGGTAAAACCTGAAAGGAAAAGGGCAGTCCCTTCTCCACCCTCCATGGGCCAAGGAAGAGAGAAATATAATCTTTAGTTGCTTATTTTAAAGGTTTGCTGACTAGACCACTCCTAGCTTTGTGATTAAACACTTCTGATGAAGTTTGATACAGTCTCCCCTCTTGCCCTCTACTCCAAGCCATCATGGTGTGGCAGACCAAGAGACTGCCCAGAATTTGTTGTGTCGACCTAAATCTACAAGTCATTCAGAGGTATGTTTCCCCAGAAGCGACCAGGTTGAAAGCTCCAAGGTTAGTAGATGGTGAGTGCTGGTCCCTGAGTCAAGGAGGCCTAATTTCAAATTTGTCCTCAGATGCTTACTATCTGTGTGATCCTGGGCAAGTCATTTAACCTCTTTGTTCTTTAATTGCCCCTCCTCTGTAAAGTGGGGAAAATGATAGCAACTACCTCCCAAAACTGCTGTAAAATTTTTGTAAAGAGTTTTTTCAAAACTTAAAGAGTTAATTCTCCTTCTTCTTCCTTGCAATCTAGCTTTCATTGTCTTCATGTGGCTGAAATTGCCTAAGATTATCAATGACTGATTCCCAAATCCAATGGATTTCTCTTAGTCTTGGTCTTTCTTGACTGCTCAGCAATAGACACTGTTGACTACTCCTTCCTCTTGGGTAATCTTCCCTCCCTGGGTTTTCAGGACAATACACCCTCCTGTTTCTTCTACAATGTGTCTGAACACATTCAGCTGTTATTTAAGGAATAATAATCCATGTTCCAGCTACTGTATATGGGTGTGCCTAAGGGTTAGACTCTTCTTTTTTTCTCTAAACCCTCTCTCCTGAGATGAATTAATCCCATCAGCTCCTGTAGATTCAGCTATCACCTCTATAAAGATGATTTCCATCTACAAACATATTCACAAGGTTCTTCTCTGAGATCTAACCCTATATCATAACTATTGGACACTTCCAACTGGTTGCCTCATGACCATCTAAACTCAGCATATCAAAAACAAAACTTATTATCTCCCCCTCAAAGAAACAAACTTTTCCTTCTTCTGAAGTTTCTATTTCTGTTTCAGGGACTCAGATTCCAGGTTTACAACCCAGAAGATAGCCTTGGTTCTTTCCTCTCTTTCACTCTTCACATAGCCTATATTAAGAAGAATAGGCTAGAGTTAAAGGAACAGCCTTAGTGTTCCCAGTGCGCTGCACCATGCAATGACTCAGGAGCTGCATGTACTTACCACAGACCTGGAGTTAATTACTTAGAGGATAGAAAGAATGGCTCCAAACTGATCCTCTTTATGATGAGATGAATCACAACAGAATTTGAGATGCATGTGCTTATGAGGCACACAAATCTTGTGATGTTGTCATGGGGTCTACTGATATTTTGACACCCAGAAAAGCATAGAATAACATAAAAATGCTGAGCAAACTCAATGATAAAGTCTCCTTTACTGAGTATGAATAAGTTTTTATGTTTGAGGAGTAGTAGTTATACCTTCAACTAAACTGTACCAAGGAAACTTTGCTGTCATATAATTTAAAGGAAGTAAATGTGTGCATTCAATAACTTCCCAAGACTGTTTCTTAGAGGCTTTTAAAAAACAGTTTAACAATTGCTTCCATATAGTTATTAAGATCAGGTAAGGTTTAAAATGGCTAAGTAAAATGGACATTTTTTCACCCTTGAAATAATGTTGGACTTGATGGTGAATTTCCGCAGTCACCTGTGTACATAGCAATGACTTGGTAAGAGTAAACTGTGCTGAAATTTAGTCTTTGGAGGAAAAAGAATAAAATCTGAAAAGGCCTAGATAGTAGAGGTTGGAGCAGTTATATGTGGTAATATGATTTTTGGTAAATACAATTTTCTCTTTTGACTAAAATTTGGAATAAAATAAATCACTGAAATCAATCTATAGAAAAAAATTCACAGTTTTTTCTATTAAGAATACTTTTATTATTATAGAGTTATCATATACAGAACAGAATTATATTGGGAACATTTACAAATAGGTGGTTTTTAAAACCTCCATTATTTGCAACCACTGAACCCTCACTCATTTTTCAAGTCATCAGGGACAGGTTGTCATTATTGCCTTGTGAACAAACAGAACCTTACTAAATAACTTCAGTGGCAAGAATTAAAAATTGGAATTTGCTCTCGAAAGGTCAAAACATTTTAAATACTCTGTATAGCACACATACTTGCTGAGCTTAAACCTAAAAGACATGTTTACACCCCATCCTCTTCTAAGTCATCTTGAATATGAAGCTGATTTAAAAATTATGTTCAGCAGTATTTATAGGCCCCATTTATTAAAGTATACATACATAAATATGTGCATTCAATACATTCTCTTAATACATTGAGTGCCTCCTTAGTAATATATAGTTTCTGTTTTGATAAACAACAAAGAAAAAAGGAATAGGAAAAAAAAGTTAGCAAAATGTTATGTGTCCAGTATTTTCAAGGGTTTTTTTCCAGTTTTAAAATAGACCTGATATAAATATACATATAAAATTGATACACCTTGGGAGAAAAATATATTTCAAGACATTTCAGTTTTTAGCACTAATTTTAGCACAATTTCAGGACATTTCAGGTTTTAGCACTAATTAAAAATTCCTTATAACACTAAAAGCATCTATAGCACAGACTTTGACTAAAGTTTTGTAAAAACCTGAATTATCTCCTTTGGCAGTTAATTGATATCCAGTAACAAGATCAAATATGTAGATGTATGTATGTATATATATATATATATATATATATATATATATATATATATATATACACACACACATACATATATACATATATTCCTTCACAGGGTAAAAGACATGATCTGGGAAGCTAGATAACATTCTACATAAATACTGAATGAAGTCAGATCTAAACACCATAGTTAAATACTGCAAAATGATTATTGTTGGCATGGAAAAATCCATGAAATTTGAATTAAATAGAATTAATTCTTGATAAACAAGTTCTAAAATACTCTACACCCTAGGCTACTAGCACTGGGAATTTAGGAAGTTCAAAAAAATTGCACCACTTTTAGAGCAAGGGATAAGGGGAAAAGGTATAAAAGGCTTAAGAGGCAAGTACCCAAGCTTATAATCTTTTAAGCACTTGTCCATAATATTAGGAGATACGGCAATTTTAGAATGATAAGACTCCAGAATGGGAGGATGTGTAAATTATGAAGATCCTGAATAAGATGAACTATTTTTTTTCTACATTTTCCCCTGTGCAAGAAAATGATCCCATAGTCTGAATTAAGGCAAATTGTTTTTTTTTTCCCTTAAAAATAAATTCTAACATTTTATCACTTTTAATAAAAAGCCAATTAAATTGACAACTTTTTTCCTCCACTACATAAGACAGCCATTAACTATTTTCCCTTTCCCTCAACTAGTTTGGTAAGAAGGGAATGGGTCCAGAATTACCAGGTATTCCTGCCATATGTATGTGTGACTTTCTCTATGTGTATTTATGTATGTATGTATATGTGTATCATCTATCTATCTATATATCTATCAATCTATGTATCTGTGACAGTTCCAACACCAGTGAAAACACACATCTCCTGTATCTAGAGTTGAAGGTGGCTCAGAAGATTTGGAACTAGAGGAGAAAATAGTCTCAAGCATTCTTTTCCCTAAAGGCTCACCAAAACACAGCATCTTATATCAAAGGAAGAAGTGCCGGGAAGTGGATTCAAGGAGAAGAGAAAGTGACTTGGTCCAGGAAGCCTGAGAAGAAGATGCTTTGGGAGCCCTTGGCCTCCTCACACATTCACTTTTTATTTCAAGACCACAACCTGCACTACAGCTAACCCTCACTAGCGATAGAGGCTTTTGTCTTGTGCAAAACAGAAAAATGTTTGGCATCTTTTCAACAAAGGAAAACAAGGAAAAGACCATTTAAACACCCACATTTCATGATAGGAAAACAGCTAAAACACCCGCAAATTAAATAGAACAGTGGAGACAGCTAGGTGGTAGAAGAGGGTGACATGTGCCCAATGTTTTGAATCTTTTTTATTCTGCCTCAAAATTTCTTGTGTCTATACCCATCTCACATGGCTACCACTTTGGCACCTTGTCACCTCTCCCTGGACTATTACAATGGCCTCCTAATTGTATTTTAGGACAAAGAGCTATAGGTGAAATAGGTTTGTTAATGAGTCACACCATAAACTGTAAGTCACCACGAACATCTTAATTCATTAAATGAATTTAAATAAGCAAATTATTATCAAATGCAAAATGTATAGAGATGAACAACATAGTTCCTGCCCTGGAAGAATTTATAATCATTTGGGGGGTTTGAAGAGGCTGGAAGGAAAAAAATTACAAATGGACACATAACTATAATATAAAATAGAATATAATTGTCATAAAGAAAGTACAAACAAATTGTTATGAGTTTTGAAAGAACAAATGATCACATGAGTAGAACAAACAAGGGAAGGAAATTCAGGAAAGACTTCTTGAATGAAGGCAGGTGGTGGATGAACTTGGCTTTAAAGGCTAGATTGGATTTTAACAGGCAGAGATCAGCTATGATGATATAAATAAATAGCAGGACCAAAGATTGAGAAGAAGGAAAAAAGAACAAGAAACATTTGAGGAATGCTACATAATCCAATTTGGATAAACTGTATAATATATAAAAGGGAATATGTATATGAAATAAGTCTGGAAAGGCAGAATAGGGTTAGAATAGGAAGGCTACATTATGAGCCACCTTAAGAAGTCTGAACTTTGGTTTATTTTGTTTTTAAGAATAACAACTTTTGCTGCTGCTATAAAAAGAGTATTTTCCCCTGAATTAATTCTAAGTTAATAAATTCTTCAAGAATTGGAAAGAAAAAAAGTTTACTTTTCTTTTCCAGTTTGCATAATGAATGAAGAATAAACCATATTACATAATATTGAAAGGCAGACAGGAAGACCTAGGTTAAATTCCCTCTCCAATACATATTGGCTGTACCAACTACATGACCTTAGGCAAATCACTTAACCTTTTAATGTTCTAGACAATTTCACCTGCCTAAGATTATGAATTGCAAAGAGTATGCCAACCTATATTCATAGAGTGTATTTCCTTATCTAATACTCCTCTATAGCAATGAAATCGTGCTTAATTTCTATGCATTTCCAATATTTAAAATTTTCATGATGTTTAAAACTGTTTAAAAATTCTACAGTGTTCACAAGTATAATTAAAACTTTTTAACAATAATAATAATACAACATGAGTAGCTAACATTATGTCATGCTTTAATATTCCCTAAGTGCTTTATAGAGCTTAACTAATTCATTTGTCACAACAACCCTGAAAGGTAGGTGCTATTATGATTCTCCTTTTACAGCAGGGGACACTGAGGCACAGAGAACATGAGTGACTTACTGAGATGGAACATATCTGGTATCTGAAGCAGGATGTGAATTCAGGTCTTCTTTGCTATAAGCATTGAGATCTATCCTCAGCATAACCTAGCCACTAGCAAATTATTTATAGCTTTTTGAATATATAACTTTTAGTTTAAATATAAATTTACATATTTCAAGTTTTAGGGGGCAAGTTGTCTTAGTACAATATGGTGAAAGAAATCCTTAAATGTTAATGATTAGCCTATTGATCTGGAGAGGGTAATCTCAATGATTTCCTACAAATCTATATCAATTAACTTTAGTAAATAAAAAAATTCTTTTTTCAGATTTTGGCATAGCTACAGAATTAATGTGATAAAAATAAAACTTTAAAAATTATAGAAGTATAATTTATTGTAAATTATGATGATTACTCACAGTAAATTATTATTATAGATTATTTAATAAATTATTTCATGTTCCTAATGGCATGATCTCTTATCCCAAAATAAATATTTGCTGATTTATCTTGAAATAATAATTCTATAATGATCTGAGTTTCAAAAAAAATTTAGACTCAAATAGACTAAAAAAAGATTAAGTTCACTTAGTAGGGATTTAGGCTATCAAGACTGAAATTAGTGCTAGCAAATTAATTGATTACATTGATACGTTATAATAGAAAGCTAATTTGCATATTATTTAGTAATTAAAAAGATGTAAATTCAACTTTACCTACATAGTTCATAAATATATACACCTAATGATATGTAGATTTATTCCCACAAGCCAGGAGATCTAATAAGCAGTTTTCTGATTATCAGTCTTTCATTAGAATCTCTCATACCTCAAAGACCCATAGAAAAAAATTTGAATTAAAGAATATAATAATTATGAAAAATGTAAGGAAGAAGAATAAAACTTATTTCTTCATTAGGGAGGAAAATTCATTTTTTTTTTTACCCTTGCTTAAACTTTATGCGTGAAAAACATCTCTGTCCTCACAAGTGTGATTTGTTGATGACAAGGAGAACTAGATAGAGAGCATGGATTGACTAACATATGGTGCCTTATACACAGAAGATACTCCATAAATATTTGTTGATTGATTGATTGGCTTAGTAAAAACCTGTTGCCATAAGCAAAGTATATTTTTTGGCTGAGGCTGTGGTCATTCCTAAGAATAGATGACAAGCATATTGGTATATCAAGTGTTTTTCATTCAAGGCATGAAATTAAATACCAATATCAAATTGGTCACATAATTTCAAAATACATCACAAATCATAATTATTCTAACTGTGCAAAAATGCAATTTTCTTTCAAGTATAATCTAGATTAATCTTTTATTTAAATACAATATTAATTTCTTTTTCTCTTCTTATACCTTCTGTATTTTTGGCTACATTCTCTTGCTTTTCCTATGTCATCTTCTGTGCTACTGTCACTAGTTTCCGGCTGCCATTTTCTTTTGTTCACTGGGTAAAAGTCCCAGTTACTTGGTTGGTGAACAAATTCAAAGGAACTTGATCTAGCATCCCAATCTGAAAGAGGGTTTAGCATGGACAATACAGAAAAGCTTGAGGCTAGCGGCGGTGTCATCTGACATTTTGAAGGTCGTGCCATCAGATTGCGCGTAGGATATTGCTATGATTTAAAAAAAAGATTTATGTATAAGAACAAGACAATAAATGTATGAATCTGTATATATGAGATACATAGGTGCTTATTAAACCAAAGTGTTTATTGGCAAAGAAGGCGTAGTGGTCATGCGTAATCGGGAATTTCTGAAATAGACATAAAAGGGAATCCAAATACTTGACCTAACACTATGACATGGATAGACGAAGTAGGGAGAAACCGCCTAAGCCATTGATTTTAAATTAAGCTTGTTTTACCGGTAAGGGAATTAATGCACTCAGCTATAAGCATCAGACCTTTAGAGTAGAGAGAAAACAAAGGGCATGAAAAGCATCTACCACTCAACCCACCAGCTCTCTCAATACTTTTATCTTGGTTACCAGCTGTAGGAAAATAAATGACTATCAGCCTGAACAGCATTTGAATAGATGAAAGCTGTTAATCATACCTAACTACTTATTGCTTCCAATGTACATTTATTTAATGCAAATGCTACCCTTTTAATGTGAGGTGACTGCAAACCATATAATGCCACAATCTAGAATGTAAATTTCAAATGTCAATGAAGAGCTCCGTGTTAATATTAAGAAAGCTGAAAAATGTTAGCCAGGATCACTCATACTTAGGAGGAGTATTCGAAGCAGAAGTCGTGTCAAACTCAAATAGAAAGGAGAGTTAATCCATGCATAAGTATCCTTTCAGACCATATACTGACTTAGCTTTTAAATGTTGTATTATTTATGTTTTATTGTGTTTTTATTTATTTTGTTAAATATTTTGCATTACTCTTTTAATCTGGTTCAGCAGCACTTGGGAGGCCCACAGGTCATATTTGATACTTCTGGTGTAGAGAATAGAGAACAAGTCTCAAAAGCAGTATCTTGGTGTAAGTTCTGCCTCTGAAACATACTGACTGTGTGACCCTGGACAACTTAATCTATCAGTGCTCTAGATAAATCGTTAAAATTACAAGTTGCAGAGAAGGTACCAGTTTATATCAGTAGAGGGGAATTGCCTCATCCAAGAATTCCTTATGCTAATAAAATCATGGTTATCTCTGTATTAAATAATATTTGAGAAATGGTGTATATCAAAATGGAGGAAAGGTATATAGGATCAGAGAAGGAAATAGAATAATCATCTATGAGCAGGCCAAGTAAAAAACAGTCAAGATATTAAAAGGTCGAGTGGAAGTTCTCTAGTAGGGTAGGTAAATTTTTCAAGGACAGCTCATGAGAAAATAAACAAAAACCATGTGATAAGAATTAATTTGCATTTATAGAATAGCCACATTGACGAAATCTGAAATACAAAAACAACAACAAACAACTAAATTAAAGTTTACAGAATAGGTAAAACGAGTATCAATCTTGTCATTTTCTTTTCCCTTCTGTAATACCCTGTTCCATAACTGCATTAAAATAATATACAAAAACCTTACACTTTTCATAATTAGATCAACCACAGAAAGCAACTTGTAATAGGTATGATATAAAAAAGCATTCAACTAATAATTTATATTATTGGTGGTCTTTCTATTTTTAAGAATGCACATACCCTACTGACCTCTACCTCTTTCTAATGACAAATTTTGGTTATTGGAATTCCTCCTTGCCATCTGCTTGTTGAGATAACAGATATATGGGGATTCAGTGTAAAGAAAATACAAATAGTGTATCAACGCACTATAAGAGACAAGATGAAAGTGACACACCAGCTTCCTCAGAATACCTTGTGGCTTTAAAATACCTGGATTTGCTCTACACAGTTTTTTTTCTTTCTTCATATTTTAAATTCATATTGTAAACTGTGCCAAACTAATGAAAAGCAATATATAGAAGAGAACTGATCTGGGCATCAGGAAGACACAACTTCCAGTTCTGATGGTAGCACATATTAGCTGTATGATCATAGCCTGCCCAGTGCTCAAGATATTATCTAAGACTATGAGTTAGGGAAGAATTGCTGATGTGCACCAGGTAAAAGAAAGTTCTACACTGGGATTTTCCCATGCTGAAGAAACCATTAGCAAAAGCTGATCCCCCTCCCTAACCAACAAGGACAACAAAATTAAACTTACCATATTCTGAGAGCCAAATTCCTGAGTAAAGTTACCATCATTTGCTGCAAATGTTTGTATGGGAAACGATCTTGACAAAAAGTCTTCATTTCTATTAAAAGAAGTATGAACACTGAAATCTAGAGATTTGCCCATTATTTTAAACACAAATACATATGCACACACATGCGCGCACACACACACACACCTCTGTCGCTTCTAGGAAGCCAGAAACCTTGACTACCTTTGAACCCCAAAAGAGACATGCCAGGATCTTTTGGAATAGTAATGCTTCCAGCCCACTGTCCACAGTCTTCTACTTGGAAAGCACTACCTTTGGAGATAAAGCATTGCAACTTCCTACAGAAAAACCACGTCTATTGAAAACCCAGAAAAGAAAATTCCTGACACTAAATAAAGTGTGTGGTACTGTCAAATGGTTCAACATGAGAAACTGACGTGATTTTATCAGTAGAAGTTATACTAAAGAGGCATGTGATAGTAATGGCAATTAAAGATTCCCCTGTATTGGCTTGGTTTTCAAATTGATTGTGTTAAAACCCAGAGCTTGTTAATCCCACCTGTGGGATGGACTTGTTGATGTGAAAAGAAAGTCCTGAACTGGGAGGAGCTGGTGACGTAGATTTGGAGAGACAAGAGAGAGGCAGAAGAACTTTTTTGGAAGCAGCACCTCGTGGAGGCAGAGAGAGACTGAGAGAATTGCTGGTGGCCACTTTGAATTGCCTTGGACTTTTGAGACCTGCCCCCTGAGCTGCCAAGGACTGAGGAGACATGGCTGTTTTGCTGGTACTTTGTCTGTCTGTTTTAATGTTGTTTTGCCAGATTTGTCCACTGGTGAAAGACAGTCCTTTTGTTGAAGAAGTCCTGGAACCTGGCTGCTGGCTAAGAGATCCTGAGACTGTCCTGCAGACAGAGAGTGAATACTGTCCACTGGTGAAGGACAGTGCTGTTGTTGCAGGGGTCTGGGAACCTTTCTGTTGGTTCAGAAGCCCTGAAGAAGGATTTTCTTGTTGTATGTTTACAGAAATCCTGGGAGAGGGTTTTGCTAATGTTTTCAGGGGTTCTAGGACTGTTCTACAGGCAGAGGATGAATTAATGAAGAGACTGGCAATGTATCTTGTGGCCTTGCTAAGCCTTGTCTCCCCAGGAACTAAGATTGCTGAGAACTTGCCTGTGTCAAGATGAAGAAAAGACGTCCATTTGGGTATTAAGTGCTGTGCTTAAACTTGATGTAACTCTGGGGTAGATTCAATTGTGATCCAGGGGTGGGGAACTTTTCACCTTATGTTTGGAAACTAATCTCCATTTGAGAAGAGGGACTTTGTGGTGGACTAAATGAAGGTATAGCCTAGGGGTGGAGAAGTATTTAGAACAGGGACTTTGTAATTGATTGAATGATTGGAAGGTCCTGGGGTGGGGTAGTACTTGGAGATTATTTAATCACCCTTAGTAAATGCTGTATTTTGAATGATGTCATGTTTTGACCTTCTCTGTTCTTGGTTTGTCACTGAATAAAATGGAGAGCACCTATGCTGGTATTTTGAACCTTGGGAAGTTGCCTTTCCTTGGCAATTACAGTACATTATGGCGTTGTCGGCAAGGAGTACAAAGCATAGTGCCTCTGTTTGTTCCAGGATCCATGGCCATTTAGATTGAGATTGTCATTCAATCAATTACAAAGTCCCTGTTCTAAATACTTCTCCACCCCTAGGCTATACCTTCATTTAGTCCACCACAAAGTCCCTCTTCTCAAATGGAGATTAGTTTCCAAACATAAGGTGAAAAGTTCCCCACCCCTGGATCACAATTGAATCTACCCCAGAGTTACATCAAGTTTAAGCACAGCACTTAATACCCAAATGGACGTCTTTTCTTCATCTTGACACAGGCAAGTTCTCAGCAATCTTAGTTCCTGGGGAGACAAGGCTTAGCAAGGCCACAAGATACATTGCCAGTCTCTTCATTAATTCATCCTCTGCCTGTAGAACAGTCCTAGAACCCCTGAAAACATTAGCAAAACCCTCTCCCAGGATTTCTGTAAACATACAACAAGAAAATCCTTCTTCAGGGCTTCTGAACCAACAGAAAGGTTCCCAGACCCCTGCAACAACAGCACTGTCCTTCACCAGTGGACAGTATTCACTCTCTGTCTGCAGGACAGTCTCAGGATCTCTTAGCCAGCAGCCAGGTTCCAGGACTTCTTCAACAAAAGGACTGTCTTTCACCAGTGGACAAATCTGGCAAAACAACATTAAAACAGACAGACAAAGTACCAGCAAAACAGCCATGTCTCCTCAGTCCTTGGCAGCTCAGGGGGCAGGTCTCAAAAGTCCAAGGCAATTCAAAGTGGCCACCAGCAATTCTCTCAGTCTCTCTCTGCCTCCACGAGGTGCTGCTTCCAAAAAAGTTCTTCTGCCTCTCTCTTGTCTCTCCAAATCTACGTCACCAGCTCCTCCCAGTTCAGGACTTTCTTTTCACATCAACAAGTCCATCCCACAGGTGGGATTAACAAGCTCTGGGTTTTAACACAATCAATTTGAAAACCAAGCCAATACAGGGGAATCTTTAATTGCCATTACTATCACAAGGCACTAGCCTGTTTTGCTATTGCACCCTAAGGAAATGGTACCTTCCCATTTAACTTGAAGCTGAAATCATCTGTGTTATCTCTTATATTGAAATATTAACTCCATGGACTTTCAATTTTCTAAATGCACCTCTAAGGCAAAGTCCTGTGTTTAAATACAGGTTCAGGCTTTTAATAGCTATATGACTCTGGGCAAGTCACTTAATTTCTGTCTGCTTAAATTTCCTCAAATGCAAAATGGAAATAATAACAATAAATAGCTTTCCAGGTTGTATGAATTAAATTATATTTGTAAAAGACTTAGCATGGTGCCTGGTACAGAGTAGGTACTTAATAAATGCTTATTTCCTTGCTTTCTTTTTTGCTCTAATACCAGTTTGTCTAATATGTTCCTGAATTGTATAGCTTCCCTCCCACATTCTGCCACTACTGAATCTTCTATAAAGCACTCAATGTCTACTTCACTTGTTCCCATGACAGTAGCAACAGGTTTTCTAATGGGTGGAGAAGGGAAGGGGACAGGAAGAACTAGGGTCTGCATCAGCTATTTGAATGGATTGATCAAGTTCTGTCTAAATCTAAACAAAATTGATAGCTGCCTATATAAAGTATGATGTTTTATTTTTAGAGTTTCCCTTGGTAATTATTATAATTAGATTTCACCAGCACAAAAATGTTAAAGGAGGAGCATAAGCACAGTGTGATTTTTTTTCTAAGCCCCACAACCCTTTGGGCATGATCTTACAGATTCAGAGGCTAAATCTCTGCTTTAGGTCAGATGACTAAAAATAGCGCAACCTCTAAGTCTAGTCTACCAATATTTAACCCAGTAATATAGTAATAAAAAGGTATATAAAATATTGAATGTACGATCACTTGCAGTTGAAAATTATAAAGTTTATATTTATTTTAAAATATTCTATTTTCAATTCTCTTTAATTATAACAGGTCTACCTTTCTTTATTCCTGAATTTGGTAGCAAGGTTTTACACTTTTTACCCATACACATGTGCACATAGAGAGATATGTGGATATGCACATATACCTGTCCATGCATATATAAACATAGATATGTGTGTATATATATTTTAAGGTTTCATTTTCATTGGAATAACTGTACTATCAAATTTTATTTCTACAAATTATTTCATTACCTGTATATTTGGGAATTTATATTACTATAGTTCTCAGCAACTTGGTTATTCACCTCAGCTAAATGGGAACTCCCTACCAAAAAAAAAAAAAAGATTGTTAGTTTTAATTTCCTAACTAGTTTTTTTCTCTAATTTATCATTAAATCTAATGAGGTAACAGAAAATTTATGATTAAAAACAGATATATTTAATATGTCTATGACCTCAGATGAAGAGATAGTAACACACACATATGCACACAAACACACACATATACATGATTCTTACTGAATTATAAATACTATATATTCATTGTAACTGCATTTCATAAAAAATGCATAAGTACAGAGCTACAGAAAATGTTATTTTCATCTTTAAAACTATCAGTATTACTCTCCCTTTTATGTAGAAAGTTTTAACTATCAAACCTGCAATGATATAGAAAATGCCATCCTACGTTATGGAATGAAAGAGAGGGATGGGGTATGACATACATGCTGGGCAAATCATTAGGTGCACAGATCAGCAATATGCCATACAGAAACCATCTCCTGAGCTCTTTAAAAAGTGTCTAACAGATTGCTCCCAAGGAGAGCGCCTATTTAGCTCATTTGCCACTTGCCAGAAATAGAGACAAGAAGTGCTTCTCCCAAGAAAACAATGTTTCCAGCACAAAGGGGAAAATCAGGTGACAGGAAACGTAAACCACTTGTTCAGATTCTTTGACATATCAATAGTGGATTTCAAATGCTTGTTCCAGAGACATAAGTAGCGTCAGAAAATTCCAAAATATATAGCACTCTTGCTGCAAGGTTCTCTGAGTCCCAAGAAGTATAGTGTCACTATGCAATAGTGCACAGCAGCATTGATGAAAACAGATGACAGAACCATTGTGAACTAACAGAAAAACAGTTAGGAAATTATTATGGGAGGAAGCCTGGGTACCATAGGTATGGCATCGCTCAGTAAGGTCTTCAATACAATTATTTCCAGTCATTGATCCTGCTACTCTTAGAAGTTTTTCTTACTGGCCTAGAAATTTGGCTACAAGATGGTTTTTTACTAGGCAGGAAACCATAGCAAAAAGGCCAAATATTTTAATAAACAGCAATGTACAAGGGAACCAAAAACTTGCCATTCTAATATTAAAGACCCTAGCCCCATGCACCTGACTCATTCAGAAGCCTCAATTAAATGGAATGAAAGTATATCATATTAAAACAAAATGGGATAGCTGAGAGGACCCCAAAAGATCATCTTATCCATGTAATAGATGAAGAAACCAGAGTGCAAAGGGGCTTAGAGATTCATTCACAAAATAAGTTTCTGAAATAGCCAGGACGATAGCTCAACCCATTTTTCTTTAGATCCCGTCTCAGTGAAATTAGTAAAACATTTAGGATTATGTTTGACATGTGTATTAATAACAAAATAAAACAGATGTATCACATCTTAGGTTGTCATCATGAGAATTCAAGAAATATAGAACTTACCAAATCTATACTGCACATTAATCGGTCTACCATATAAACGAATTCCATTTAACAAAGCTATAGCATAGGATACTGATTCTTGATGTTTAAAACAGACAAATCCAAAAGGCTTGGGTTTTCCTTCCTTGTCTTTACATATGGTCACTCTGGTTAAGGGTCCAGCCTGCAAGGAACTTCAAAGTTATTTTATCATAAATCTCAGAAGTGGTTCTTTACTCTTATGTCAGTTTGGTCATTATAAATCATGACCTCAAAGATGACTAATGATAGACACATATAAATTAATATACTAAATAGTCTTGATATCCTATGTTTTGGTAATATATTACACTAATGCAAAACTGTCATGTGGTTTGCTGGAAAAAAAGGAATCACAGAATTTAATGTAATATACCATCATTATTTAACTCAGACATCTCATAATATGTACTCTTAAATATGAATGAAGGCATCTCATATTTGAAACCATTTAGAGAATTTCTGTCTTTAAAAAGTATATTTTATTTGTTTAAATATGAACACATAATCTTTGTTATGTAAGATAATAAGTCCTTTAGTAGAACATCAACAATGACTAGTTCAATTCAAAATAGTTTAAATATCTCTCAAAGGTTAGTCCAGCCTGTTCTGTTTCTTTAAATAAAGGCACGTTGGCTCTTTTTGATCAGTTTCTTTTTCTAGATACTTATTAGCTAGGCTTTTAATAAGCAATTCTTGGAAAAATCCTAGGTTTTAAGTCAAGCTCACTGGCTACAAATTTTCATACTCCACTCAATTTTTTTTTTAATTGGCACCGTATTTTTAAAATCTCTAGTCCTTTTTCGCCTCTTCCATTCTTCGCAATTTTTAAAAAGTCACTGGCAATAGTGCAACAACACATAGTAGTTCTTTTAGTATATTAAGACATAGTTCATCTGTGATTGACATCAATCTCCGTTAGAGGCTGTCATGCTGTCTCCCTACTTACCTTTGGAATCAGCTCTCAGATAGCTATTTTTGTTGTGTCCAAGATAATCCTCCTTGTCCAAGGAAACAGAAGTAATAAAAGCTGGGCTGTTCTACTTTCTATTCATCATTGTCCATTCTATCCATCCCATTTACCCTCCTGTTAAGGTGGTACTGTTCATGTATTATTGCATGACAGATGCTTTCTCACACCTGGGAGCATACTGTCTTTGGCTCTTACCACTTTAACAAAGCCTAGAATGGGAACAGCCCACCCTGATCCTAAATCTCTGTCTGGATGGCAATTTTTCTTTCAAATATTAGGAAGAGTAGGTAGAATCCTTGTTCCTTCCAGCAACTTGCAGACCTTCCCTCAGCAGCTTTCCCCTTCCTTGAGGTTCACGCCATCCTTCTGTATCACTCTACCCATAGGACTGCTACTACTGAGAGGTCCTGAAGTTATTCTCTCATCTTCTGCAAATTTAGTATGTGGGGTTGCTCTGGAACTCGAACTCTGAGTCCCCACTTGGTGACCTCAATATACATGTGGCTGTCCCCTTGACAACAGTCATCACCTGATTTAACTACCTGCTCAACTCCTTTGACTTAGGTCAGTCATGTCATGTTTGACACCCACAAAACCCCTACTTTGAGCACAAACTGAAGCAGATTAAAATATAGTTGGGAAATGTTTAACGAAATAAATTTTAAAATGTATGTGAATGTAGATAATGTTAATTTTCAGTTTTCTAAATCAAGCTGAGGTCCACAGTGATCTGAATCAGGTATGCTCTCTCTCTCTCTCTCTGCACCCTGTGAGAAGACTCCTCAGAATGAGGAGAAGGGAGGGGGACTATCCCAAAACCAGAGACAGACTTTTGTAAGACTGGACAGACCTGAGTCCTGGGTTTCCTAAGAAATTACACAATCTAAGACCCTTTCCCTTTCCCTAGCTGTCAATCAGCCTTATGCCCTTCAGGAATTTTAGGAACTCTTAGAGCCCTTCCCCCTTCTTCGCTTTGGTGTTTGCCAAATAAGGATAGGTACATTTGGATTTGCTATCCCCTATTTCCTTGTTCCTTATCATTGGAGGAGATTTCCTGCCCAGACTGTAAGCCCACCTCCCAGCCCCAGGGAGAAGGGACAGCTGTGGGAGGGGGCTTGACTTGGTTAGGGTATAAATTCTTGTTTTGTTTTCTGTAACACACCTCATTCCACTGGTTTGTCCTGCTGGAAGGGATGCCCTCTTCTCTGGAGAATTGTATAAAACTTCCTGTTCTTTCCTCAAGATACCTCAGACTTTTAGATTTTGGGGGGCAGGGTATTTTTGGGGTTCCCATGCCCCACACAGATCCTTTCTATTTGACTACAAAGCCAATAACACCCCTTCAATCAGTCTTGGTTATGGAGGTGTGATGATGGCCTTGTTCAGCTGTTCAGCCTCCTTGACGCAGAACTTCTCAATTCTCTGATAACAACCTCTTGTCCTACCCTCACTTTGTCAAAACATCTTTCCATTTTGAGTCCAGCCCCTCTACTCTTCTCAGCTCTCTTATCGGCTCTTGCTCAGGCCTTACTTTCCTTCCTTTGGAATCAAGATAGATAGTTAATCAAGTTAATTGATGCTATACCCTATACTTACATCCCTTTCCTTATTGCCACTCATGTTGAGGTTCAGGGATGCTGGGACCCCAAAATAGCAACATGCAAGGCCTGCCCTAATGAATCTGGCCCAAATCTTCTTTCAGCCCAAGACAAGCTTTATTAGAAGACCAATAGAGGGTGGGCATGATTCTAAAAATCCACCATGTTGGCCAAACTCTTAACGAATCTGAGCATTTGTGATGCTTGTATTGACCAGTGGGCCAGATTGAATCTGAGCATTTTAATGGAGGCAAGATGGATCTTTTATATAGAAGACAGTGGGAACAGAGAAGGGTTCTAGATGGAACTAAGGGAGTGGCAGTCTAGGGTGGAGCCAGACACAGAGGATGAAAGGGCAGTTAATTTACTGGGAAGGGCCAATTGCCCAGGCAAACTCCTGGGACCTGGATCTCATGGAAAAGTCCAGGGGCTTTTTCCTTTTTGGGACCCAGATTCCAAAGACATGTTCTCTTCCTGTTGGGGGTTCAGACCCCATCCCCATCATTCATGCCTTGTTAAACCTGAAACCTGAATTATTCCTACTGTTATTCCTTCTATATTGCAAATTGAATGCTGCTGAATATCACAAGAGAAAAATATACAACCACATTAATTGGGCCCACTGCAAATTTATAAAGTATCATAAAACTTATAGCTAGAAGGGGCCCTAGAAGTCAACGAGCCCAACATTCTGGCTTTATAGATGAGCAAACTGAGGCACAGATAAGTTAAGTGCTTTGCCCAGGGTCACACTTCTAGTAAGTGTTTGAGACAGAATTTGAATTCAGGTCTTCCTGACTCTAAGTCTAGACTCTACTATCTTCCATGACAGTGATGTCAAACTCTGATAAAAATGGGAACCACTGGTCTATACTTAAGGATCTTGGAGGGTTGCATATTAGTTTTAAAATATGATCTTATCTATGTTCCTTTATATTTTTATTTGTTTTTGTAAATATTTCCCAAATACATCTTATTCTGCAGTTGGGAGTGTTGCTCATCCACTTGCTAGGACATCCCATATCCACTGGCCCCTTCCCTCCTACCTACAAACATGCTTAGATCTCACTTATTTAAAAAAAAAATCTTTGCTTGACCCTATTACCATCTCATCCTAGATCTTTCCTCCCTGTCACAGACAAATTCCTGTTTGTGTGTGAAAAAAATAGCTTTACTGGTTGCCTCTGCTTAAACTCCCACTGACTTTTCAACCCCTTTGTAATTTGACAACTTTATTGAACTGTTTTCTCTAAGGTAACTCATGATCTCTTAAATGTTAATTCTAATAAACTTTTCTCAGCCCTCACATTTCCAGACTCCTTGCAGCTTCTAACACTGTTTATCATATCCTTCTGGATACTTACTTCTCGTTAGGATGTTGGGACACCGCTCTCTCCTAGTTCTAAGCAAATGTCTAATAACCTCACATCTCTCCTGAGATCCAGTCCTACAGTACTGCCTACATCAATTAAAAAATATATCTATTGTCACCAATGTGCTCGGCACATTGGATATGAATACAAATGAGCTGGAGATACACATATAAAAGCAAGACAATCCCTAACCTAAAGTGGTTTAAATTTTACTACACAAGTTGACATTTCCAAGTTGATGTCCCATAGATACCTTAAAATGTCCAAACCAGAATTCGTCCTCATCAATCTGCTCCAACACTTCTAATATTCTCTACTTCTATGAAAGTACTCTAGTCATCCAGTTGCATTTCTTATACACAGCAGATTGGTTTTCATTCCTTAGTCATTCTATAATTTTTTCTCTGTTAATAAACTGTTTAATAAATTCACACTTAAAGTTATCATTATTGGACTTCTGTTTTCCCCATTTATTTTTTATATTGCTTCTTTGCTCCTTTTTATATTAAACTTTTTAGATGCTACTATCCTCTCATAGGTTCTCTCCCCTTTCTTTCCTCCCATCTGCTTACCCAAAATCACGTCATTTCATTTAATTTTTCATTTTTAGTGATCTATTTCTCTTCCTCTCTTAGTTTTTCTCTTTTTCTCCTCAATTAAGAAGTTAACATTAAATTTTTTATTCCTATTTCCTTTTTTAATAATTTTCTTTTAGGGGCAGCCAGGTAGCACAGCGAGTAAGAGCACCAGCCCCAGTGTCGAGATGACCTGGGGATCGAATCCCGGCTCAGATACTCAGCACCACACCCAGAAATAACTGGCCGTGTAACCTTGAGAAAGTTACCTAACCCCAATTGATTAAAAAAATAATTTTCTTTTGCTAAACACTTATCTATTAAATTGTTGCCTTCTTTTAGTTATTTCTCATCTTTTCCAGTCTGTTTTGACTTTTATTTCTGATTTGTGGGTTATATCCTTATCTATTTGGTTTTCCTCAAAAAGTTAAAGCTTTTGAATTAGAAGTTGTTATTCTAACCCTCCTTCAGTCCTTCTAACTCTTCCTTTTTGGTTTTGTTTGGTTTTTGGCAGATACTGGAGTAGTTTGGCATTTCCTTTTTCAGCTCATTTTACAGATGAAGAAACTGAGACAAACAAGATTAAGTGATTTGCCCAGGGTCACACAGCTAGTAAAAGTGTCTGACACCAAACTTGAGGAAGATGTCTTCCTCTGCACTATCTACTGTGCCACTTAATTTTTCAATTGCTATGCTATTGCCTATGTAGAATTTGTTCTTTTTTTTCTTTTGTGATTCTTACCATACAAGATGATAGAAATTATCCTTGTCTCCATTGATGCAGCCCAGCCAATCTTTCTCCTCTCCTCATGACTGGCTTACTTCAGAGGTCAAATCATCTTGTGATTGGTTCCAATTTCTCCCTATTACTCGGAAAGCTGTAGTCAAACACATTACTATTGCTTTCTAAAGGGGCATGTAACTCAACTGCCCTATTATTCCATTCATTCTTCCTGCAACTACACAGACCAAAACATTCGCCCATATCACTACTCTTAAATTTGTTTTCTTGCCCTTTAAGAATATAAAACTAGAAGGGGAGCTAGGTGGCACAGTGAGTAAGAATGAGACCTGGGATCAGTTCCGGCCTCAGATACTTAGCACCCACAAAAAAAAAAAAAACTGGCCATGTAACCTTGGGCAAGTCACTTAACCCCAATTGCTTTAAAAAAAAAAAAGAATATAAAACTAGGGGTGGCTAGGTGGTGCAGTGAATAGAGCACCAGCCCTAGAGTCAGGAGGACTTGAGTTTAAATCCAGTCTGAGACACTTAACACTTGCAGCCATGTGACCTTGGGCAAGTCACTTAACCCCAATTGCCCTGGCTTCCTCCCTCCAAAAAAAAAAAAGAAAGAAAGAAAGAAAAAGGATATAAGACTATTTGGAGCAAAGGCTGTTTTGCTTCTGTATTCATATCCCTACAATTTAACATAGTGCCTGTCACACAGTGAGTGCTTCATAAATGCTTTTCCTCCATTCAATCCTCAGTCTCTCAGAGAAGGTGACCTCCCAATGCCCAAACTACCCCCGAATTAAAACCACCTGTCTACCTCTACAGGTACCTCTGACCACGAGAATATTCTGCAGCTGCGGCTCCCTGCCCCACGATTAGAACCGAGTCCAGTTCACACAGCCTCCCTCAACTCACAGTCTGTACTTATCCCTTGCAATGAAAGTTTAAGAATAATTCTTTTGCCATGGATTTGGCAATGATGCATCACCCATTCTCCTCTGTCCACTCCTGACCTCTCCCTTTTATTTAACATTCCGCTACGGTAATCCCTTTCCACAAAAGACATTGATGAACCTTTATGATTTCATGCTGCATCAATTCAATTTTTCCACTTCACTTGGAATTCTTTAAGTTGCCTTTAAGGTTTAGGACCCTTAAGTCAATTCTATCCAGTGATAGTTTCTTTTTATTCTTTCTTTTTATCCCATAGATCAATCCTTATTTTTAAACAATAGCTTCTAAATATAAATTTTCTTTTTTTTGGAATGGTATTTGTTGACCTTTCTTCTACCTCTATTGTTGAAAGTGTTTACATCTCAAGAATTCACTTTTGTATCTTTTTTTTCTTTTCAGAAATACATATTTTTTTGTTTTAAATATATGCTTTTTCATTGACTGTTTGTCTCAAATCTGTAGGATATGACACTTTGGATTGTAGTTTGATCTTTAAATACGTGTGTGTGTGCCTGCCCATGTATTTTCCAGGCCCTCGCTTGATTTCTTGTAACTGTGGAATAAATTTGTCATTCTATTTTAATTTCCTTCACATTTGAATGGTCTATCTCCTAGCTGCTCATAAAATTTATCAAATTTTGTTACCAAATATCAAAACTAATTAAATTTAACTACTCTATGTCTGGGGGTTGGAAAGACTTTCCCCCCCAGAGTTATATTATGGATTGTCTCAATGAATGCTTTTTTATGCAGAAGTTCTGCACAGTTTTCTTTTAGGATGTCTTGCATTGCTGTAGATTTCTTTAAATTTTGCTGAGTTTTATGATCCTTGTTTTTGCATACTATCTTCAAAGTTAGTTATTTTAGAATGCTTAGGGTTCATGTGTTCTTTTAATGGTGTCCCTTTTCCTTCCCTTGTGCCAAAATGTCCTATATGTTAATATTTTCCTATTCTAAATGTTTGAATTTCTTTCTCACAACTGTATTTCTTTAGAGATTTGTCATAATAAATTCTTTTCTACTCTTTTTAATCCTATATTGAGAACTCTAAATTCTGATCTAAATTCATTCCTAATTTCTTCCTTTGAGAATTTAATTTTTCTTTCAAACCACTTTGGAGTTTCTTCTTGTTTCATGATCTCTAGAAGCCCCCAGTTTCTGTCCATCATCTGGAATTACTGATTTATTTTCCTTCATAGTATTAAGGGAACTTTATGTCTCCTTTGATGTTTTACCAATTGTTCTTCCTGTTTTCTAGCATCTTTCATGCCTTATCTGCTTGTGTTGTACACTTTTATTGAGGTTTTTTATATTGATATATTTGGTATTTCAGCCTATTTTCTGCATCCCCAGTCATTCACCCTTTGGTCTCCTTCCTTTCACCCCTATGAAAACCCCTGAAATTTGACTGTAGGACTGTCTCCAACCTTGTCTCCAGGTTGCCTTCCACCTTTTCCTTACATTTTGAACATTATTTCCCTTCACACACTAAACATTACAGGAAAACTGGCTTCTTTGCTATTCCTTACATGACATTCCACCTCCCATATCCATGCTTTCTACATCTTGTATGAGTGGAATAGACTTCCACTTAACCACTGCCTCTGAGAAAGCCTTCTTCAAAGCTCAGCTTCAGCTCTACCTCCTCTAGAAGGCCTTTTCTGTTCCCTTCAATCCAGCATGCCCTACCCCCAAAGTCCTTTATATTTCCTTTGTAAATATTTTGTATTTCTAGGTGGCCCTACTATAATGTAAGCTCCTTGAGGGAAAGGACTGTTTAGTTTTTGTCATTATAGCTCCTGCATATAGTTAAAACATTAACTCCATGACAGTGAAATTCTTTAAACTGTGTTCTACCACTAATATCACTGAAATAATTCCTCTCAGATCTGCTCAGACCCTCCTTTATTAAATAATAGATCCTTCTCATTTCTCCTTTCCTACCTCTCCATTCCCTAAACTTCAAATATGCTTTGGTTATCCAAAAACAAAACCCCACAAAATCTCTTTCTTGACATTGCCATACTTTAAATCCTAAAGCTATCATTCTCTCTCTTCCTATTTACTGTAAAAGTTCTACTGCTTAAATAGCTTATACTTACTGCCTCCACTTCACCATCCTCCAACTTACTCAACCCCATTGTATTCTTTTTGATTTTACTACTCTCCTGAACTTGCTTTGTTCTTTCAAAGGTCATTAATGATTTCCTTGTTGCCAAATCCATTGGCTTTTCCCAAAAGAAGGTAGGGGGTGACATCTTTAGATATGATGAAAAAGTTCATAATACCAAACTGAAAGAGAGGAAAGACAAAGTTAAGAAAGTTAGGAAGTAATTTTTAAATGAAAATGTTAGTTCAAAAACAATTTCTTCAAGTTTCCTCGTTATCATATAAATCAAATTCTTCATCATTTTTCATGGGTTTTCATTCAAAAAGGACTTACTATTATGAATTTAAAAATCCTTGCAAAAACCAGTAACAGCAAAAAATGACAAGAAAAAGGTATCCTCTTTTACAAACTACATCTTTAGGAAAGGCAGCCAAAGGGTGTGTGGGGGGAGGTGGGGAGAGTGAGGTTATGCCATCAACTGCCAATGTTGGGCTATTTCCGAAAAAAATTTCTGAACAAATAAAGGTCCCCTACCTAATTTTATTTAGCTGAATACCCTTACGCTTCAAAGTGTCAACATCCTCTGAAAGACCCTTTGACTTTAGAGCTGAAAGGCAGCATGAAGTTCATTCAGTCCCACTGTTTTGTTTAATAGTTTAAAAAAAAAACTGAATTCCAGACGATTTGAAATAAATTACCTCTGACACTACTGTCATAGCCTATTTTGGAAAGTATTGCTTTAGGTGCATTTATATTGGCACTCCTCATTTTCACTGTGTATTGATATGTCCAATCCAGCTTCCCAGTAATATGTTAAAAAAAAAACACACATTTTTTTAAGGTTTTCTGTTGTCCAAACCCACAGCAGGAGTTTTTTGTTTTTGTTTTTGTTTTTTTAACTTGGATAAGTGAAGACTAATTGATACTTCCATCAAAGCTTGGCTAGACTGGCTCATTTCATCAAGACTTCCTGTTTTCATACACTTAAAAAATAGATAATGATTATGATGAAATTTTATTTCCTTCTTTTGGAAGTAGGACAAGTCCTTCAATTTGGAGCTAGGGAACTGAGTTGACATCTCAGCTCTGAGACATCACTCTCTCTGGGCAATAGTTTTCTTATCCCTAAAAATAGTGGAATTGGATTAGCTTTGAATCTATGATCCAATGATGATATGAGTGTTGTTGGGTTTTGTTTTGGTTTTTGTGATAAAAGAAAAAAAAAAGCTTGATTTAATTTAGCCTGGAGAAGAATATGATGCAGGTTTACAGATTTAGAACTGGAGGGGAGCTCAGAAGTCATTAACTTCAATATCCTAATCTTGTAGATGATGAAACCAAGTCCCCCAAAGATTAAACGACTCATCTTACGTCACACAGGAAGTGAAGGCAGAAGTGACATTAGAATGCATATCCTCTCATTGCACACAATACAACTGAAAGAGCACTGTGGGAGCTAGTTTCAAATACTGCCTCTGATGCTCAATGCCTATGTGACCTTGAGAAAAATCACTTTACTACACCGGGCCTCAGTTTCCTCATTTGTAAAATGGGGGTGTTTCCTTAGGTGAGCTTTAAAGTCTGTTCCAGTTCTACGTGATGTGATCCCTTTACCTCTGAGGTGTCTGAACGCCTTTCATTGCACCACTCTGCCTTACAAGGCAAGTTCAAACCTTGAGACCCGGCCCGAAGTTCCTGAAGCTAGGACTATAGAAACTGGACTTTTAAAACAGAAGCAGGAGGAATAGGAAGTCAGCAAAACAGAGGAGGAGCTACTTTCTCCTCTGGGCTGGGAGAGCCAGGGCCCGCCGGCCCTGCCAGCTCCCCCTCCGCAAACGCCTAGGGAAAAGAAGGCGAGTTACCTGCAGGAACAGCTCATATAGGATCTCCTCTCGCACCCTAGCCTCCAAATTTCCCACGAACACAGTCCGGTCTGCTGCCTTGTCCCGCGTGTCTGACATAGCTCAGCGACCCGCGGCCCCTCTCCCTTGGCGGCCTGCGCTTCTGGCCAGGGCACCAGGTGCGGCCAAAGCCTCCTCCTCCTCCTCTAAGCCGTCACCATGGCGATGGGGACGCGCCTCCCCGTGATTGGCCAGGGCTCCCTCCAATCCGCTTCCGCTCCCGGTGTCAGGCTCCAAGCTAAAGGATGCTGCGGAGAGAGGAGGGTGGAGATGAAAAAAGGTGAGCCGGGAGGCCGGCTGGTATCCGCTGCGTTTACAACGCGCTACTAGACATGTTCACTCAGGATAGAACCTGCAAGATTCAGAAAGGAGATTCAGAAAGAACTGGGTATCAGAGCAGAGGATAATGTGCAGTGGAGTAAAGATGGGACTTCAAGGGAGCACCTAAAGATGTAAAAATCAGCTGCTTTATTAGTGCGTTGTGTTACCGAGCAGCTGACGCAGAGGATTGCTGTGAGGAGAAAATGAAAGAAGACTCTCTGTAATGTTAATAAGCTAGAGAAGGACCAGCAAAGCTTATTCACAGAAACTTGTCCTTGAAGGAAGGACTAGGACTCAGGGATGGAAAACCTGCAGCCACGAGGCCTCTTGTGCTCTCTAGGTCCTCAAGTGAGGCCTTGTGACTGAATCCAAACTTCACAGAACAAATCCACTTAATACAATTTTAATTATAATTAATAACAAAAAATCCAAACTGTGAAGTTTGGATTCAGTCACAGGGCCACACTTGAGGACCTAGAGGGCCACATGAGGGTTTGTTCTGTGAAGTTTAGATTCCGTCAAAGGACTGCACTTGAGGACCTAGAGGGTGGCCACATGTGACCTCGAGGCTGAAGGTTCCCCACCCCTGAAGTAGATTCTTCAGGTAAAAAAAAAGGAAAGAAAGAAGGAAAGAAGGAAGGAAAGAAACAGGGAAAAAAGAAAGGAAGCAAGGAAGGGAGAGAGAGAGAGGGAGGAAGGAAGGAAGGAAGGAAGGAAGGAAGGAAGGAAGGAAGGAAGGAAGGAAGGAAGGAAGGAAGGAAGGAAGGAGATAAATAAGAATGAATTGGCTATACAAATATGATGCAGTCACTATAAGCAGCAGCATATATAACCAGCTTTCACCTGAATCCTGCTCTAACTAATATGATTCCTGAAGTCTCAATCTTTAAATATTTTGACTCCCAGATGATGAAAGGGAATATCTTCATTTTTTAGTAACTGAAACATCTTATTTTCTTTGGCATCCTCTGGACATACTGATTATTACAGATCCTCAAGTGGGAAAGCATCAGAAAAAATCTATTGTCAAAGTACTACACACAATCTTTGTAGAGCTGTAATATTTAAAAATAACGCTTTTGAAAGAAATATCAGAAAAAAATATAAGCTTAATTTTTTTCAGGTAGGGGAGGGTCTGGACCAAGGATTTAATCAATCAAGGATGCTCCAAGTATGGAAATTTCATTCAATGATATGTAATAGCAACTCTTCTCTAAAATTAGGAGTTATCAGGGAAACTGAGAGATAAAACTGGCCCAAAAATCACAATTAGTACATGTCAGATAGAAACTGAAACTTTCACTTTATCTCAGACATACATGAGTATAACACCCTTGATCTTGAGCATTCCCCTTCCATTATTAAAAATTTCAAAATTCTTACTAAATCATCTTACCGTTACATTTCTACCCATGATTTCCTCCTTCTTAACCTAAGTACTCTAAGCATCTGTACTTCATACACTATTTTTTATTAGCTTTATACTCCATGACTGGATTGAATCAAACTTGAGCTTTAAGTAATCTTTCCTATGGGTCCTGGGTGTGGCTGGACAGGACTTGAAAAGAACCAGGGAGTTCAAGAAAGGCCCTAACTTAATTTATCCCATTCTACCTCTCCCTTCCTTCTGCACTCAATGTACTTCTCTTTTTCATTCCTTCATTATGTTTATGTCATTTCCTCAAATTCACCTTATACCCATATAGTCTGTTAATGTGTATTCCTTCTAGCTGTACTATTAGTGATACCATTTTTAAGAATTACAAGTATCGGGGCGGCTAGGTGGCACAGTAAATAGAGCACTGGCCCTGGAGTCAGGAGGATCTGAGTTCAAATTTGACCTCAGACACTTAACACAAAACTAGCTATGTGACCTTGGGCAAGTCACTTAACCCCAATTGCCCTGCCTTCCCCCCTCCAAAAAAAAAGAATTACAAGTATCATCTTCCCATGTAGGGATGTAAATAGTTGAGTTCTATTGGATCCCTTTTGTTTTCTTCCCCACATATACTTTTTCCCTCTTTATGCTTCTCTTGGGTCTTGATATTACATATCAGATTTTTTGGTTGAAATCTTCTTTCTCACCCCTTAATATTTTGGGGAAGGATATCATTTCATCAAAGTTATTTCATCCCTCATCTTCTGTGCACACTCCTTTTAACTGCACTAATAGTGATATAGTGCTTATGAGTTACAAGTATCATCTTCCCATGTAGGCATGCAAACAGTTTAGTCTTATTGAATCCCTATGGTTTTATTTTCCTTTTTATGCTTCTTTTGAGTCTTGTATTTGAAAATCAATTTTCTTTTCATAGGGAAACCTTGGAAGTCCTCTACTTCATTGAATGATTATTTCTTCCCTGAAAGATTATGCTCAGTTTTTCTGGGTAGGCAATTCTTGGTTGGAATTCTAGCTCTTTTGCCTTCCAGAATATCATATTACTGACCCCTTGATCCTTTAATGTAGAAGCTGTTAAATTCCGTGTAATCCTGACTATGGTTCCATGATATATATCAATTGTTGCTTTCTGACTGTTTGCAATATTTTCATCTTGATATGGGAATTCTGGAATTTGGCTATAATATTCCTGGAATTTTCATTTTAAGATCTCTTTCAGTAGGTGATTGGTGGATTCTTTCAATGTCTATTTTATCCTCTGGTTCTAGGATACCAGGGAAGTTTTCTTTGATGATTTATTGAAGTATGATGTCCAGTATGGTGTCAAGTATGATGTCCATGATCCACTTTTTTTGATCATGGCCTTCAGGTAGTATAATAATATTTAAATTATCTCTCCTGGATCTATTTTCTCAGTCAGTTGCTTTTCTCAATGAGATATTTCACATTTTCTTCTATTTTTGTCAGTCTTCTGATGTTGTTTGATTCTTGATGTCTTGTGGAGTTATTAGTTTCCACTTGTCCAATTATAATTCTTAAGGAGTTATTTTCTTCAGTTAGGTTTTTTTTTACCTCCTTGTCCATTTGGCCAATTCCACTTTTTGAGGAGTTGTTTTATTTAGTAAATGTTTGTATCTTTTCCGATTTTTTGCATACTTCCTTTATCAAGTTGCTAACTCTTTTTTTTTCATGGTTTTCTTGCAACACTCTCATTTCTTTTCCCATTTTTTCCTTCCACTTCTCTTATTTGATTTTAAAAATCTTTTTGAACTTTTCCAGGAGTTCTTTATTGGACCTGAGACCAATTCACATTTGTCTTGGAGTCTTTGCATATAGGCATTTTGACATTGTTGTCCCCTTCTGAGTTTGTTTTGATCTTCCCTGTCACCATAATAACTTTCTGTGATCCGGTTCTTGGTTTTTGCTCATTTTTTCCAGTCTATTTAATTACTTTTACAGTTGAGCTCTGTTCATGGGGTTGAGGAGCCACTGTTCCAAGTTTCTTGAGCTGAGAGTTGCAGGCCCTGCTTGCTTGCATGATGTTGTGCAGGTGCCATGGGGGGCTGGCCACTAACCTGGTGCTGCATTAAGGATATGGGAATTGGGAGGGTGGCAGCAGACTGGCCACTGTTCCATTGCTGCGCTGTGGTCCATGTAAGGGCCTGGCACTCTGCTGAAGGTTCAGGTGGTCTAGTATCTCACATGGTGCTGTGCCAGGGTCCATATGGAGCCCTGGCAACTTGCCTGGCACTGAACTGGGGCCATAGTGGGGCTGGCCATTTTCCTGTTAGTGTGCCTCCAGGGCTGCAGGGGTCTAGCCTCTCAAGTGATACTGCATCAGGGCCATAGGAGATCTTATAATGGTTTTGATATTAGCAAGCTATATTCTGAATCCCACCTATAGTGGCCAGTATACCTCCCTTTCCTTTATCCAATCTACAGAGCAGACAAAAGGGGAAGGTTTGAAAGCTATCATGTATTTTTTTAGATATACTTTAGAATATATACAGGGGTTGAATTTTGCCTGCAACAACCATATTGAATATGTGAAAGCTTTATCAGCTAATGAAAACTATATGAATTCACATCAGCAAAATAATTATATCTTGCCCTAACATAAGATTAATGAAGTTTTACTATTTGAAGCAGAATCTTGTGGGACTTTAATTTAATATACTTCTAAGTTTTGATTTCAGGTATGTGTCTGCCCTCTCATAAGACCACTATTCTATCATTTAAGAAATATGTCAACAACTCAATGGGAGTGTCATCTGTAAGCACACACCAGTAGGTATCTGTCACAGGGGAATAATTGAGGGGGGGAGACAGCCTTAAGAAGACTAAGATAAGAACCCTTTTGATTGAATTTCCCATGAAAGACATTTCACCCTGGTTAATTCTGGGCCTGACTGTGACATCCTGACCTACCCTTGACTGCTTATGATTCATACCTGAAATTAAGAAATTAAAGGCTGCTTTGTGCCTTTCTCCTCACATAACAAACTCCATTGATAAGGGCAGCTGGAGTGGTGCAGTGAATAAAGCACCGATCCTGGAATCAGGAGGGCCTGAGTTCAAATCCAACTTCAGACACTTTATACACTTACTAGTTGTGTGACCTTGGACTTAAACCCAATTCCCCTGCCTTCCCCCCCTCCAAAAAATAAAGGGCACATGTAAAATCACACCTCATTTTTTCATTGTAATATATATAAGAGATAAAATTTATTGTTGACTTTTGACTATAATATAAGCTAGGCTACTATAGTGAGGAATCATTTTGAATTGTAATTTGAATCACAAATAATAGAGACCTTGAGGCCTTACAATTTATGATGTATGTAGTTTATAGGATATCATGCTGCAACATTCTTTTGTTATGTTAATATGATAATAATATCCTCATAAGGTGGAATTAGTGTGAGATGTGAATTAGGGAAAGGGAAATGTGACTTAATGAGAGACATGACACAATTTTCAAAAGTGGATTAAGAACTGTACATGTAAAAAAAGTATTGATTGGGACATTTAGATGGTACAGTGAATAGAGCACTGGCCCCAGAGTCAGGAGAACCTCAGTTCAAATCCAGTCTCAGACACCTAACATATTTACTAGCTGTGTGACCTTGGGCAAGTCACTTAACCTCAATTCCCTTGCCTTCCCCCCTCCAAAAAAAATTATAAATAGCATCGATAATTGTGAAGAAGTTAAAATTTTCTTATTTGAAGCATCTAGCTGATAATTTTAAGAGACAAAGACTTATTTTCCAATTCAGGCCCTCATGATTTGACAATCGAAATTCTCTGAAGTTTCAGGTAAACTATGTGATTATTCTTCTCATAGCTCTATTTGACTATTTGATTTATTTTTAGTTTGATTATAGGAGTAAGCTCCCTTATTTAGGAAGAGCTAGTCTAAAGGAAACCAGATTAACATAGATAGTCTCTTAAATATAGATTGTCTATAGATTTAGCAAATAGATAAATTGAGAAGACTTTATCATTTTAGTAGCAGGTAATTTAGAAGAATAAAATAATCATAAGTTTATAAGGTTTTTCAAAATGCTAAATTTCCCTTTCTAGCAGAAAGGGGGGTCGACCAGAGTCCAAGTTCCCCTTTCTGGCAAGTGGAGAAAAGTTAGCCAGAGGTTAACTGTTCAGTCTGAGTGGATAAGCTCCTTTTAAAAAAAAAAAATAAGCTAGAGTCTAACTTGAGTAATGGAATATTCTAAGGAAGACAGGGTGTGACTGCTAACCATGACCACAGTTCTTTCCCAGTATACTTTCTGGTTATAAAAGGCACCGCCTGCAAGAAAAGACTTCTGGCAAAAGATTAATAAAGTCTAGGAGAAGCTAACTAATCAAGTGACCTGCCTTGTCCAATTGAATTATGTTCAAAACAAGTTTCTGTCACTTTTTAAAATTCCTCTTTTAGGAGGAATTAAAGGTGGTCTGTAAATCACTCTTTGTTTCTTGACCTAAGAGGAATTAGGTGACCTGATTTGATATGCAAATGTTAGCTTTACAAATTAAATCATAGATGGCTCAGTAACTTTGTCTTTAGTTTCTCATTTTTAAAATCAGTTTTAATACCAGTACAGGTTTAAATACCTCCTGGCAACTATCCATCCCATCTTTCTTTGTCATTTTACGTTCTTTATCACAGACAGGCTGTAAAATAGAACCCACATTCAAATCTTCTTGAAATACCTGTGGGGATCACCCAGAGTTCCTAATGGTCTACAAATGTAGAGTTTTGTGCACATATAAATACATATTTTATGCCACTATCTAGAAGACTTTTTTATATTAATGCTATTGGTAGTGCATTCCTGATAGAGAAATATAGATCTAAAGAAATACATGGGAAAATAACTTAGTGGAAATGTATTGGATTTGGAGTCAGAATTACCATGGTCCAATTTCTGATCTGCCACTTACTACTTGTGTGATTTTATGTAAATTGCTTGATCCAGATCAGTCTGTTTTTTTTTTTAACCTATAAAATAGAATTGGACTAGATAACTTGGATAGTCTCTCTGGGAACTAAATTTATTACCCTAGATGGGAGCCAGATTTGAAAAATTCATTAAGACCCTTGATAATAAATACTGAGAGTCTAGAATGAGGCAGAAAGACGGGGAAGTGGATAAAGTACTGGAATAAGATCAAGAAAAAACTGATTTCTAGTCTTTGCAATCTTTAAAGTTATATGAATGCTGTTGTGTTTTATTTCCTTACCTCTGGTGTCAACAAAAGTAAGAGAGTCTAGTAGTTTGGCTTTTCAAATATATTCGGAGTTTAGGAGTAGAGAGTAGTGATAAATATGAGAAATATCCAACAGGGATAAATTGGGGGAAGTGAATTTTGCAACAGAGAAGGCCAATTTTACACTCGGAATAAATACGCAGCTTGAGTTCTTCTGAATCCTACTGTGCTGATGACCAGATGTGCCAGAAAGCTCCCAATGTGCATGATCCTTAACTATTTTTGGCATTCCATTGACTGAGGGCTCAAGGAATGATGCAATTCATTTCTATTTTTCTAAATTCTTCATATCTGGCAAAGAATATGGCTTTGCAAAATGTTCATGGACCACAAATTAAACCAAGGGAACAGAAAGTGCTCAACTTCTTAAGCAAAGAGGGAGGAGACTAGAGGGCAAAAAGTCAAAAAACATTTTTGGTTTCTGGCTTTTTTTTAACACTAGAGTCATTTCTTGCCACTCACTTTTGCCTTTTTGAGGGAAATGTGACTCTTATACCAAGAGGAAGGCTGATCCATGAAGGAAAATTTGTCTTTTGTGAAACTGAATGCTTATTTTACTTTTTACCAATTCCAAATGTTGAGGCTATACATCTTTCTCAGTCTGATGTGCTGGACAAGTTCTGGTAAGATATCTAATGGCAACTTATTTATACTTACACACATACTCAATATTTATATTTTTTAAAAAATGAGTAGTTATCTAAAATGTCTAAATAAAAGCAGACAAAATGTGGAAAATTTTCACATTTATTAATGTTAAATTGCTGAATATAAATTTGATTGCTATGGAATAAGAAGAATGTATTTTACCATGAATTTAGACTTTATGTTGCATTTCTTTTCCAGCAGGAATCTACAATGGAATGCATGTTTTTGTTAGACACCACAAAATGCTCATCTTATGGTAAAGAAAAGTCCCAAATTTCAAAGCTCTGACCATGAATGATTTGCATGTGAATGCTGTGGTAGTGGATAACTTAGAAGTATGATAAAATGTAGCTATTTTGTTCATGAGGCTATCATTATAACATCTTAAAATATCATTAACTTTTTTTATCCTTGTGTTTAAAGTTTTAGGCAGCCCTCACTCCCAAGAAATGTTTGAATTTTCTGTTTTGAATTTTTGAATTTTTTTGCAATTATAAATTAATGCTCTCTTTATTCTGTGTGTGTGTGTGTGTGTGTGTGTGGTGTATTTTGTTCTTGTGTATTATTCTTTGAACATTGTACATGTCTGGCATCTCGAAGTGAAAAAAACTTCTTAAATGAAATTTCAACATATAGGTCAAAATGTGCGCTATGACAATCAGGACTTTCTGATGTGACACCAACTAAATACTAGTCCAGTTTCTAATGTAACTATCGGCAGTTGATGAAAGATTGTCTTTTTATTAACGGTCTCATTCTAGCAAAATGGTAAGTGAAACATAGAGACAGACCTTTGAAATATTAACAGTAACAATTACCAACCAACAGTGAATGACACTTTAATCACTACTCAAAGGATGAACATTTTAAGCAGTAAAAGATATACAGACATACAATATGGGGAGGG
Source organism: Petaurus breviceps papuanus (assembly GCF_028583685.1). Lineage (NCBI taxonomy): Eukaryota > Metazoa > Chordata > Mammalia > Diprotodontia > Petauridae > Petaurus > Petaurus breviceps. Next base: position 27,073,682 of record NW_027187361.1, on the reverse strand, counting down.
GAAGGGATTCGTGTTCAAAAAACAGAAGTTAAGTCAACAGCAAATAATTCAAGTGAAAGAAATTAACAAGCCACTCCACCTCCCCATCTTCCCTCATCTTCTCTCCCTTTATATTCAATATAATAATTATAGTCAGTATTTAAATAGTGCTTTACCCAAGGGCTATCCCATTTAATACTTATAATGACCCTGTGAAGGAAGTGGCATTAGGATGAGGACACTGAGGCTAGCAGATGTTAATGACTTGCCCAGAGTCAGGCAGCAAGTGCCTAAAGTAGGATTAAGTGTGTTTACTTAAATTCTTCAGGAAGTAATCTCTCTTCTGCACTTTACATTACTTTTGGAGAAAGACTCAATATTGACAATATCATAAACAAAATCACTTATCAGTTCAAACAAACATTTATTAAATGTCTATTCTGTGCAAGGCACTGTGCTATGTATAGACCACGCTTTTGCAAAACAAAAGAAAACAAAGCAGGAATGTGCATTCTGCTGTGGAGGTGACATGTACAAAGCTCAGTGAACACAAAATATTTCAAGGAGAAAGACTGTATGGATAGCTAAGAGTATGAGGCAGGGCTTCCCTGAGGATGTGGCAATAGGAACGAGGCAGATAATTCTCAGAGGTAGAGAGGTGAGTTAGTGTTATATAGGAAGGAAGAGGTCGTTTGCAAATTTGAGGAAGTGACCTATGAAGAGCCAGTGGGAAAAAAAGTAGGAAGTTTTAGCTGAAATGAATAATACGAGAAGGGGAATTGGTATGAGGAATAGTAGATTTGAACTAGTCAGTGGAGAACCTCAAATGCCTAGTTAAGGAGTTTTTATTTTATTCTAAGGACAATAGGGGGCCTTTGATGACTTTTCAGGAGAGGAATGACTGTTATGACTTTTCAGTGGGAGGAATAAAATGCTTAGATTTGCATTTTAGGAAGATCAGAAGCAAGGGAGATTAATTAGGAAACTATTGAAGTATTTCAACATAATGGTATTGAGGACTTGAGAAAAATGTGAACCGGGAAGTTATAGAATTAATGATTAAAAGTCGTGTGTGTTTTTTCTGTGATGATGATAAAGTTTAAAGTTGTTTACTCTGCTTTGGAAATGCCTTAGAGTGAAACGATTAGACACAGTCCTACTTATGCTTTTTAGTTATTGCTACAGGCATTGCCAAATCAAGACAGGAAATCTAGAATCCCATCTGTTCAGTGCCTACCTTGTTGTCCTGTAAGTTTTGTCTATTTTGAATGTTCTATACTTGTGCTACAGTTTTAGGGACAGTATTTTAAATATTTATTTCCTCATTCTACTGCCTGTATGCATGGTGCAGAAGCAACTGTCATAGCCAGCAAACATGATTTGCATAACTATTTGTAGCACGAATGCAATATTCACAGCCCCAATGGCAACTGCGAAGATGCTTGCATAATGGTCAATTGCAAAATATAGCAGAGTCTCCATATAGAAGACAGAAGCAAAACATTTATTCAGATACCAGAAAACCAAATCCCAATACCAGGAATCTGAATCCATCCTAGCAACACAGAGGTTAATACACCACAATGCAGCAGAGAGATACACCATCCATTAGCCTTCTCACAAACCAACACTCACAAGATTAGCTGGCTGCCTGGGTGTGCCTTCCCCTCCCTCCAGCTCTAATTGTTCTGACTCCCAGCTTCCTGTGGGCTCTGCTCCATCCTTCTGCAAACTCCTCCCCCCACAGGCTCCATGTGATTACATTCAGCCTATTAGGGGACAGGGAAGATCTTCAAAGAAGGGAACATCTCCAAATTCCCTTAGGTCTATTAAGGGGCAGGGAAGATCTTCAAATTCCATGCCCATTGTATCATTCTAAAATTTGAGTAAGAAAACTGTCCTAGATATTATGGCACCATTTCAATTCCCACTGAGGAAGCACTCTGAGTTTTCAGGACTAAATATAGATATTGGGGCGGCCAGGTGGCACAGTCAGTAGAGCACTGGATGTGGAGTAAGGAGGACCTGAGTTGAAATCTGGCCTCAAACACTTAACACAAAATACTAACCATGTGACCTTGGGCAAGTTACTTAACCCCACTTGCCCTCCAAAAAGGAAAAAAAAAGATAAATATAGATGTCCATGACAAGAATGGCTTAGATTTTGTAGGATGGGAGCCTGATTGAGGAGGACTTCTGCTCCATACATACATACACGTGTATGTTGTATACACATATATGTATATAGATACATGTATATATTTATTATGAATGGGGGTGGGGGCACATGTAGGTATGTGAGTATATTCCTCTACCCCAGAAACAAAGAATAAAAAAAGAAAGAGAAAATGTTCAGCAAATGTACATATACATTTTTTTTTATACATTGTGGGAAGATGATGGAGTAGGTCAGAAATTTCTAGGTTCTCCAGATTTCATCCACAAACAGATGGAAAATCATCACAAAATGAACAAAAAGCAGAAAAAAATAAAGGGGTAAAGCAGTTGCCCTCCTAAGAAATCTTAAGAAGACCACAGAAAAGATTCCAGGAGCTGAAGGTCGATCTGAGTGGAGTATTAATATCTCTTGGTCGACTTCACTGAATCACCAAACAGTGGACTCTGAGGGAAACAGACTCAGCCTCTAGAAATTTCACCTCAAGAACCTCATGAAATTTTACCTGAAAAACTTTTATCTAAAGAACAGCAGAGGTTGAGTGAGGGACGCCCTGCTATTTCCAGAATCAGGCCTAGTGGTGCTGACCAAACATGATGCTGAACTGTGGCTATGGGAGATGAGGAGCAAATACATGCCTGGTGAGTACAGTACCACAGGGAGGGAGCAAGAACACTTTTGGAACAGCATGAGGAGGCTTAGGGAAGGAACAGAGCAGTACCTGAGGTCGAGCACTGCCCACCTTCCCTGCCTAGTATTCAGAAAATAGAGGGTTAATGGAATACAAGATTTTCCCTGTGCTTCAGTAGGCCTATGTGACCATGACCACATATGTTCCTTTCTCCTTTGGGACATGGGCCATGTTCCCAGGTCTAAAGATAGACAGGTATGTTAATTATGGATGTCTTGCTATTTTGAACTTAGAATCAATTCACAGCTGTGACCCCTCCTGAGTCACATAGAGCCCATATAATGCCTTGGGGGAGGAGCTTGCTTAGGGAGAAGCTTGTTTACAAGGAGGCTTGCTTGCAGAAAGGATTTCACAGCTTTGGGCCCTGAGACAATTAGGGCTGAGTCACGTGGATTGTGATGTCTTCTGGGCTCTGAGCCTATTAGTTGAAAACTATATATTCTAGGAGGTTGATTTTTGCTTTGGGGATCACTTGTTCATGTGATTTGGCCAGATGACACATTTTTAAGGAGCCCACTGGCTTTGTGAACCCAGATGTTGGTGCTCCCTGGTCTAGTGATTATGTATCTATTACTTTGTTCAGACAGTTGGAGCCCTTTCTGTTGGACCTCTGTGCTAATTTTTCTATTTTTCTCTGCTTGTATTTTCTCCACATTCGAGGTGTTGCCCTTTACCCTGAATTAGTGAATGACCTTTACTTTCTTTACTTCTCTGCTTGTATTTTCTCCATGCTCAGGATAATCACTTTCCACTGTTTAATTAAAATAAGATTGTTGACTCTTTTAAAGCTGTCTTTCCTTTAGAAAAGCAGATCAAAGAATCTATTCTAGCAGGTCATCCTGGATGTGCTAGGGTGCTTGCTACAACAGAAAACAATTGTAAGAAGGACCTGAGGCCTATGGCAACATCCCACAACTTGGGATTAAAATTTGATAATAATAATAATATTAAGCTTCTTTTAAAAAGACAAATTAAAAATAAAAATGAATAAGCAGAGCAAAAAGAACTTGAACATTGATAGCTACTTTGGTTTAAAAGAAGATCTGGGTTCATATTCAGAGGATGATGGTGAGGGTTAAAAAGAAAAGCCACTCCTAACATAAAGAGTAATGTCAAATGATCACAAGCCTAAAAAGAAATCTCAGAAGAACTTAAAAAGGAATTCAAAAATCAAATAAGAGAGAATGAGGAAAAATTAGAAAAAAAATAAAAACAATTCAGGAGAATTATGGGGGGAAGGTTAACCAATTGAGAAAAAGAGATAAAAATTCTTAAGGAAGACAATAACTCCTTGAAAACTAGAATTGGATAAGTGGAATTAAATGATGAAATAAGACACCAAGATATAATAAAACTAGAGAAATAGAAAAGAATCTCAAACACCTCATTAGAAAAACAACTGATCTAGAGAACAGATCAAGGAGAGACAATATAAGAATTGTCAAACTATCTGAAAATTATGATAAAAAAAGAATCTGGAGACAATATTATGGAAATTATTGAGGAAAATTGCCCTGAAGTTCTAGTACAAGAAGTTAAAGTAGAAACAGAAAATATCTACTGATGACCACCAGAAAGAGATCCTAAGAAGAAAGCTTATAGGAATGTCATATCCAAACTTCAAAGTTCCCAGGTTAAAGAGAAACTGTTGCAAGCAGCAAGAAAAAAAACTATTTAAATAATGTGGGAAAACAATCAGGATTTCATAAGACCTAGCAGCTTCTACACTAAGAGACTATAGGGTTTAGAACATTATATTTTGAAGAGCAAAGGAGCTGGGGTTGCATCCAAGAAGAACTTATCCAGCAAAGTTGAGTATACTCTTGAATGGAAAAAAATGAATATTTGATGAACTAAAAGAATTTCAGGTATTTGTAACGAAAAGACCAGAACTCACTGGAAATTTTGATATAAAAGAATCAGAAGCAATATAAGGAAATCATTAAAGATTAATTATAAGGCATTGATTAAGGTCAAATTGTTATTTATGTTATATGAAAATGCTAGTAATATTAGTCATTAGTAATTATTTTTAGTAGTAATAGTATTCTTAATACTGTTATTACTAAGGGAGTTCAAAAGAAAGGTTGGGGCTGAGTTGTATATGATGAGATGATTCTAAAAAGACAAAATTGGGTAAGAAAAGCTTAAAAGGGTAAATTATCTCATAAAAACTAAGTGTGAATGGAAGAACAGATACAGAAGAAAGCAATTGGGGGTGGAGTCTGGTAATATTGGAACCTTACACTCATCTGGGTTGAAGAGGAAACAATGTAATATCTGAAGATTCTTAGAGCTCTTCTGAACTTCTGGAGAGGTAAGAAAACTAAGGGATAGAGATGGAAAGAGACTTTTAGAAGGGGTTATAGTTTAATATTAAGAGGGTGGAGTGAATAGATAAGAGAGGGACTTTTTACCCAAGTGGGTAAAATAAAGACTAAGAGAGTAAGGAAAGAAGATATAGCGTAATAGATATAGGGTAAAGAGAGAAGCTGAGAAGGAAAATAATGAATAAATATAAGAGGAAGAAAACTCACAAATAGTAATTATTGCTTTGAATGTGAATGGGATGAACTCATCAATAAAATAGAAACAGATAGCACAGTGGATTAAAAATCAGAATTCACCAATATGTCATTTACAAGAAACACATTTTAACATAAGAGTTTTACACAGAGTTAAAATGGAAGTTTAGAATAGTATTTATTATGATTCAGCTTTTGCAAAAAAAAAAAAAGGCAGGGGTAGTGTAATAAGAATGTAAATTTTAAAGATCTTCCCTGCCCCTAGGCTAAAGTGCACCTGGAGACTGGGGTGAGAGGCTTGTTTTTCAGTAGATACTTCTTGATTGGCCAGTGAGTCAATAAGGTTGTTACATTCTCTGAGCCAGGAGAAGGCTATATAAGCCCTGATGTGTAGCTTTGTTTTGGGACTCACTTTGAAAAGTGTTCTGTGATTTGATCTGAATTCTGGGAAGCCATTGTTGAGAGTCCCCCGACTTTGAAAAACCCAGAATGTGGAAACCCAGATGTTGACTGGGTATGGATGTAATGGTTGGACAGTTTGGAAATCTGTCTACTTGATGTTTCTGTCTTGATAATTATGCCTGTATACTTTGAGGTTCAGGGTGCTGACCTTTTCTCCTGAACAAGGTAAATGATATATGTCTGACTGATTAAAGTAAGCTTGTTAACCCATTTTGAGTTGCTTTCCTTTAACAAAGCAGATCCAAGAACCTGTGGTGGCGGCAAACCCTGGGGGGCACCAGGGTGCTTGCCTGCCGCTACAGGTAGCAATTATGATCTCAGACAAAGTTATGACTAAAATAGATTTAATTAAAAGAGATAAACAGCATAATTGCATTTTGATAAAAGGTACAATAGGAAATGAAGCAATCTCAATATATTGAACTTATATTCACTAGATACTATAGCATCTAAATTTTTAAAAGAAAAGTGTGAATTACAGGTAGAGATATATAGTAGTACCATAATCGTAGGGAACTTTAATCTTCCCCCTCAAAACTTGATGTATCTAACCAACCAAAAAAATAAGAAATAAGTTAATAAAATCCATGGAATTTTAGATAAACCAGATATGATAGATATCTTGGGGAAAATTGAATGGAAATAGAAAGGAATACACTTTTTTCTCAGCAGTTTATGGCACCTTTACAAAGATTAGCCATGTATTAGTGATAAAAATTTTATAGTTAAAAGCAGAAAAATTAAAAGTATCCCTTTCAGGTCATAATCCAATAAAAATTTTATTTTATAAGGGACCAAGGAAACACAAATTAAAAGTTAATTGGATATTAAATAACCTAATCTTAAAGAATGAGTGGGTTAAATCACAAATGATAGAAACATTCAATAATTTTATTAAAGAGAAAGACAATATTGAGACAACATATCATAACCTAAGGAATGTAGCAAAAGTAGTGATTAGAGGACAATTTATATCTGCAAATGCTAACATTAATAAAATAAAGAAAGATCAGACTAATGAATTGAGTATGCAATTTTAAAAACTAGAAAAGGAAGAAATTAAAAGTCCCCAATTAAACACTGAATTGGAAAGCCTAAAAATCAAAGGTGAGATTAATAAAAGTGAAAGAAAACAATTGAATTAATAAATAAAACAAGGAACTGGTTTTATGAAAAAAATAAAATAGATAAGCAATCAGATTTTAAAAAGAGAGAAGAAAACCAAATAACTATTATTAAAAAATCAAAAGGGTGAATATATCACCAATAAAGATGAAATTAAAGCAATTATAGGAAGTTATTTTGCCTGATTATATGTCAATAAATTTAACAATTTAAGTGAAATGGAAGAATATTTACAAAGATCTTAATTGCCTAGATTAGCAGAAGAGGATATAAAATATCTAAATTTACCTATTTTAGAAAAACAAACTGAACAGGCCATAAATAAGCTTCCTAGATAGATAGATATATATATCAGGACCAGATGGATTTTCAAGTGAATTTTATCAACCATTTAATGATCAACTAATTCCCATATGAAATAAATTATTTAGAATAATAGGTAAAGAATAGATTCTACCAAAGTCCTTTTATGAAACAAATATGATACTGATACCTAAACCAGAAAGAATAAAAGCAGAAAAAAAAATTACACGCCAAATTCATTAATAAATATGGATGCAAAAATCCTAAATAAAATACTAGTAAAAGATTACAGCAATTTTATTACAAAGATTATACATTATGATCAACTGGGATTCATACCAGGAATGGAAGGATGGTTTAACATAAGGAAAACTATTAGAATAATTGATTACATCAGCAATAGAAGTTTTAAAAGTCATATGATTATACCAATGTATAATAAAAAGCTTTTGATAAAGTTAAAACACTTATTTCTATTAAAAAAAACACTTGAAAATATTGATATAAATGAATTTTTCCTTAAATTGATGAAAAGCATTTATCTAAAACCATTAATGACAAATGTTGGAGAGGACATTGAAAAATTGGGATACCAATTCATTGTTGGAGGAATTACAAAATGACCCAATCATTTTGGAGAGCATTCTAGAATTATGCCCAAAGAGTTATTAAACAACCTATACCCTTTGACTCAGCAACTGACTTGGTCTATTTCCAAAGATGATTAGGGAAAAGGAAGAAGAACTTACATGTTTTAAAATGTTCATAACAACTCTCTTTGTGGTAGCAAAGAACTGGGCATTGCAGGGATGCCCATCAATTGGGGAATGGCTGAGTAAGTTGTGGTATATAATAAGTACACACACACATACAGAGGACTTTTGTCAACATTTTTCTCTTTCTTTTCTCTTCAGTGATGGGGGTGGTGGAGGAAATGAAGATAATGTAAAAAAAAAAAGAAGAAAAAGATGCTAATAAAAGTTTTAAAACCATGTGTGTCATTAGTTGACACTCCCTGAGGACTCAATCATAGCCTCCCATCCCCTCAATCATATATACATGTAGATGCATACACATGTGTTCAATCATTTTTTTTTCCAGATGACTCCCAAATCTACAAATCTTAGCTTAATATTTCTCCTAATCTCCAGGCCCACATCCAACCATTGGCCACAGGGTATCTCCATCTTGATGTCCTAAAGATATCCAAAAATTAGAATCTAGGAGTGTGCTAGAGCCAACTCAAATCAGCTCTGCATTTGTTCGTTAATTTTTGATTGTTAAATTTTCAATATATGCATTTATACCTGGGAAATCAATCAATATTACAAATTAAGGTTTGATTTTTTTTCTGATTTTTTGATTTAATAAAATGATGAAGAAAATATTTAAAATGCAAATTAAGGTCAAAAGTATATGTATTTGTATGTAAGTATGTACATATACACACACACACATATATACTGGGAGGGTGTGTGTGTATCTATCTATCTATCTATCTATCTATATATAAACATATTTAAAATGCAGTTTATATGCAGGAGATATTTAAAATGCTGATTAAAAGTGTATCAGGGCATGTGTGTGAGTGTGAGTGTGGGTCTGTGTGTGTGTGTATTCAAGTAGTCAGTTGTTAAACATCTTCCAGCATAGACCTGAACATACCCCAAATGAACCTCATCTTTCCCCCCCAAATCATCCTTTTTCCTGACTACCTTATTTTTACAGAGGGCTCCCCTATCCTTCCACAGCAATCTTTGACACTTACTTCCCTCTACCTCTTCTCTTGAAGTTACCACCCTATTCTAATTCCTCCTCATCTACTGTTTATACTATTGAATTTACCTCCTAAATGGCTTGACTTCCTCCAGTTCTTCCCTCTTCAGTCCATAGCAAATTTGGACCATAGTTACAAAGACTTGGACATAGTTAAATTGACTGAACCATAACATATACAGCACTCTATCTCCTGTGTCCATGCTTTTGTAGGCTATCCTTCTACGTCAACAATTCTCTTCTTCCTTACCTCCACCTTTTAGAAGTCTTGCCTCCCTTTCAAGGTCCCCACTCAAGTACCACTTTCTTTTCTTTCTTTTTTTTAAAGTTTCTTTTACTTATTTATTTTGTTCTGAATTTATGAAATAAAACTAATAGTTCCATAGCACAGTAGAATAGGGAAAAAAAAGATGCTTGCACATGAAACTACAAATCAATTATGTACTGATGAATAGAAGTATGTATAGAATGATTTTACATATATACACACACTATTATATATACATACACACACATTTGTGTCTAATGGTAAAATACCATTTCCTTGAGAGGCCTTTTCTGAACCTTGCAGTTGATAGTTTTCTCCCATCATAGCATCAAAAGTACTTCATATATATTTTTATTTTTAAAAATGTCTGCATACATGTATCTCCCAGAAAAACTCAACTCATTAAGTTTCCATTTCATTTATGTGTTTGTATCCCCAGTTCTGGGTACTCTTTAGGCACATCATAAATGGTTGTTAGATTGAATTGGACTGAATTAAATTAACTTTGGACAGTTGTCTATTAGGAGTAACTTTTCCAAGTTGTTCTCCAAGCCTAAGTTATGAGTGATGTAGGACAAAAAGGATATTTTGATCTCCTTATCTTCTTCTCCAAAGTAATAACTGTCACTGTGGCATCATGAAAATAGAGTTTTGATGTCTTAGAGAGGACTCTGGAGTGATTACATTGCCAGATATTTCCTTCCTACTTCTTATGTTCTTGAGGTCATATAACTTTATGAGAGGAGCTATTTTTCTGTTACCTGATTAAGTCTTCATCACTCCTACCTCCAAGTCATTGTCCCTTTCTTATAAATAGAATCAGTATCTGGCGCCTCTTATAAGGGTAGGGGTGTATGTGAGGCCAAGTTACTGCAGTGGTGGATTCATAAAACCTAATCCTAACTCATTGCTTAAACTCACTGTTTCAGGCCCATTGAGTGAGTGGGTTAGGGCTGAGTTCACCAAATGGAAGCTCTCACTATTATCATTCTATCTTATTTTATGAGGTTAAAAAAATTATTGTGTTGGATTCTGACTCAGATTGCAGAATCTGTTGTAATTATCCTATTTCTGGTACATAATTCTGGTGTATAGTAGTATGGTATGTGTGTGTTTCTTTCTCTCTCTCTCTCTCTCTCTCTCTCTCTCTCTCTCTGGAAAAATTGTTTTGCCATTTGGTCAATAGTGATACTGTACCAGTTACCAGAAGTTCACCAGTCACCAAAGTTACATGGGGTGGGAGGGTAGTACAAAAATCATTTTAAAATTCCTTTTTAGTTGTTAGTTTTTTTTGGGGGGGGCGGGCTTTGGGGTATTTCTTTTTTTTTGCTTTTTGGAGGGAAGGCAGAGCAATTGGAGTTAAGTGACTTGCCCAAGGACACATGGCTAGTAAGTGTTAAGCGTCTGAGTTGGATTTGAACTCAGGTCCTCCTGACTCCAGGGCCAGTGCTCTATTCACTGCACCACCTAGCCTACCCTTAGTTTTTTTTTAATATAAAATCAGTAGAATTTTCTTCAAATAAAATATATTTTGCAATAGGGAGAAATGGTGGGTGAAATGTTTAAACAGAGCAACTTTACAACAGTTTGCTATGAGACAACTGCATTTATAATTATTTACTTTACTATGTTTTAATGAAGCATGTAGTCACTTAAAATATCAGTGTTCTGGGTCATATGAAGTAGATTAGTTGACCTAGAATAGATTTCACTAGTGCAAGTGTTCTACATATCTGACTTACACAGGCCCCCTATTAGGGCAGCTTTCATGCTGGTATAAAAAGTGACATTCATAGGTCCTAAAAGTCAGTGAACAGTTAACAGAAGAAGATTCACTTACTTATAAGATCAAAAGGTTATTCAATAAAAAATACTACAACACTTAGCTTGAGTAGCAGCAGTAACTATTGTTTCCATGTGGAACTATATTAGGTCATCAGGAAAGGATAAACTCTATGATTAGATTACAAACTCAGATACTGACTTATGCCTCTTTTTGTATCTCTGGCGCTGACCATGGTGCCTGGCATGTAGCAGGGACTTAATAAATGTTCATTGAGTGAGTTGTACAGCTTTGGGACATCCCACAAGTCCAAAAGGCCGAACATCATGTGGATGAGCTTTTTTATGCTCTTAGATGTCCAGGAAGCTGCCAGTACAGAGAGTCTGCTAGTAATCTTCCTCACGGGAGACACAATTTGAGATTTTTCTCCTCTCCTCTCCCATTCCCCCAGTCCAGTTCCAGCCACAGATTTCTTGCCCTCTATGAGGGAAAATTCCCAACCCACCCCAAAACTAGCTTAATACATATTGTTAGGGATTGGAGTGTGTGTGTGTGTGTGTGTGTGTGTGTGTGTGTGTGTGTGTGTGTG
>NW_027187361.1:27037333-27061995 GCF_028583685.1 Petaurus breviceps papuanus | reverse complement strand
GTGTGTGTGTGTGTGTGTGTGTGTGTGTGTGTGTGTGTGTGTGTGTGGTGATGGTGGTGGTGACGGTGGTAGTGGATCCTAGTAGATATTGTTACTATCACAGAAGGGTTGGGGTTGAAAACTAAGTTGAGATTTCTAATAATTCTCAGGTTTCTAAGTGATACTTCATTTTCACTTTTATTTTCTTTCCCCTCCCCCATACTCCTAGTTTCATAATGAATCTGGTGCTGCAGAAGCCCAAGAGTGCTCAGAGAGGTGAAAGGGGGTAGTGGTCATTTAAATTCCTCTAAGTGAACCTATTGTTAAATAATGAGGACATTAAAGCTCTTAGGAAAATGCAAGAAACTATATGCATGGTAGCCCCAGATACTAGTATCATCTGGTGGCCAAATTGCATATTCTATACCCCAACTAGTCAAGTGTCTAGTTTTCTATTAAGAGCTTGCTATTCAGCAGGTTATGGAAAACAAGCTTGTTGTGGGAAGTTATTGCTACAATATCACCCACAAAATGCACACTTGACTTTTACTGCTATCACATAAATGGACACGGAAGTGAAGACAGAGCAGGGTGTGATTTATTTGAAAGGTGACTATTGGAATGGCATAAGGTATGTAAGGTTAAAATGCCTGGGTGGCAGAATTGTTTTAGTAAGTCAGCTTTATATAGCAACATAGATACCTTGGCTTTTCCTAGACATGAGATAGGACTTGTGTCATAAACAAAAATTTGCTAGATAATCCATACTCTTTCCTTCAGAAGCCCTAGAATCTTGTCACCTCCAGAGCTTTGAAACACCAGCCTAGCAAGAATATACATTTCCAGATAGTCTAAGTCACCTTTGACCAACTCAGGGTAGCTTTCACCTTAGTTCTAATCTTCATTGATCCTAATAACCTGTGTCAATTTATGTTTGAGGTAAATGCCTTACCTGGGCAATAGTGTTTTTCTACTTTCAGAGCCAGGGGCCTTTTGTGACTATGTTTGCCATTTGTAGGCAGTTTTGACCCCTTTAGTCTTTCCCTGGTAGCCAACTACTGCTAGCATAGATGTGTGGTGAAGGAAATGTAAAGGTAAAAAATTATAGTTCAAATGGAAGGGGATGTTCAAGCTCAAGCTTTACAGGAGATGTGGAGGCATCTGGTTGCACTGGGTCAGTCCCAATCTGACAAATTTGAGGAACTTAAATCTAAGTTAAATGCTAACCTCAGAGTTCCTAGGTTCTGGGCTATAAAGCCAGACTGAAGCTCAGTGACTTCAATGGCAGTCTGACTTGCCTGATGGAAAGGGAAAAGTTTATTTCTGACATAACCTTTTTCACTCTGTAACTTTTATTTCTCCCTCCGTTGGGCTATTGCCAGGACTTTTAGCCTAAAATACCTCAAGAATTCTCAGTATAAACTTCTCTCATCAAGATGCCTACTGCATTGGATTAGTATCCATTTGAACCAGATTTCCCCAAGTTTGATTTTCAAAAACAAGGTTATTCAACTACACTGGTAGCAGTTGGGTTTTTGTTTGGTTGCTTGTTTGTTTTTTCAGTCAGGATTAGTTATTCTTAAAAAAAAAAAAAGGCAGGGGGAAAGGAAGGAATAGAAGTATAAAAGAATATGATAAAGGAAAATACACAGTTCCCAATCATAAATGTTAATGTAAATTGAATGAACTCACCCACAAAATAGAAGAGGATAGAAGAATGGATTAGACACTAGAATCTAACAATATGTTGCTTATAAGAAACATGCTTGAAACAGAAAAATACACATAGAGCTAAATGAAGGGGCTAGAATTGAATCTATTATAATTCAGCTCAAGTAAAAAAAAGTAGGAGTATCAAATATTATCTCAGACAAAGCAAAAATAAAAATGCAACTAATGAAAAAACATAAACAGGAAAACTATATGTTGCCGAAGTATACCACAGACAATGAATTAATATCCATACTAAACACATATATGCCCAAAGGCATAGCTTCTAAATTCTTAAGGGAAATGTATAAATTGCAGGAAGAAATAGTAAAAGTATAATGGTAAGGAATTTTGATTTAGCAATCTGAACCCTAGACCAATCAAACAAACAAACAAAAAATAAGCCAAATAGAAGTGAGGGCCCTAAATAGAGTTTTAGAAAAATTAGATATGGTAGACCTTTTGATAATATTCTGTGGAACTGTATGTGTGTGTGTGTGTGTGTGTGTGTGTGTGTGTGTGTATGAATGAGAAAGAAATATACCTAATTCTAACTTCAAAAACCTTCAAAAAATTGAACATGTATTAGGGCATAAAAACAATGATGATGAAACAACATGCCAAAAGTTGTAGAATGCAGTTTAGGGAAAAGTTTACAATTGCAAATGTTTTTGTTAATAGAGAAAGACCAGATCACCAAATTGAAATACAACTAAAACAATTAGAAAATCAATAAATTAAAAGCCCCTAATTAAACATCAAAATAGAAATCCTGAAAATCAAAGTAAAGATAAACAAATTAGTGACCTGCCAACACACATGCAACAACTATATGAACATAATTACAAAATTCTTTTTACACAGATAAAGACAGATTTAAATAATTGGAGATAATAGGGAATGGAGTAATATTTACAAGAAAAAGAGCCACTCCCTAATTGGTAAATCCTCAAATATGAATAGGCAGTTTTCCAAAGAAGAAATCTAAGGTAAAAAAAAAATGCTATGTGAAAAATGCCCTAAATCACTAATAATTAGAGAAATGTAAATTAAAACAACTCTGATGAAGTATGACCTTATAACCTTCCAATTGACTAAGATGGCAAAAAAATAAAATGGCAAATACTGGAGAGGATATAGGAAATCCAGTATATTGATGCAATATTGTAAGGAGCTATGGAGTTCAGCCATTCTGGAAAACAACTTCAAACCATGCTCAAATATCTGTTAAATTGCATGTTCCCTTTTATCCAGTGACATCACTAATACATCTATATCTCTAAGAGATCAAAGAAAAGAAAAAGGATCCAAATATACAAAAATCTTTATAACCACTTTTTTTTGTGCTGGAAATTAAGGGAATAACCATCATTTGGGTAATGGCTGAACGGGTTTTGATATTTGAATGTGATGAAATACTATCATGTTGTCATTCAGTCATTTCTAGTCATGACTGACTTTCCATGAGCCTATTTGAAGTTTTCTTGGCAAAGATACTGGAATCATTGGCCATTTCCTTTTCCAACTCATTGTATACATGAGGAAACTGATGCAAACAGGGTTAAGTGACTTTAATTCAGGTCTTCCTGCCTCCAGGGCTAATGCTGCATCCATTGTGCCACCTAGCTGCCCCGCGTGGGCAATATAATAAACACTAATTTATCGTGCCAGAAGAAAGGACGGTTCACCAAAACCTGGGAAGATTTCTATGAACTGCTACAGAGTAAAGTGAACAGAACCAGAAGAACGATTTTTGTCTTAGCAGTATTGTAAAGATCAGAAAATGACCAACCACTATTCCCGGACCTCATGAGGAAACATGCTGTTCACTGCCATATAGACAACTGATTGACTCAGATACCGATTGAAGCATATTTTTCTTCTCTTTCTTTATTTTGAACATAAGCAACTTAAAATTGTGTTCTGTGTGACTATACATATTTGCAACACTTTCTTTTTCATGCCTTCTTAATGGTTAAGGGAAAGGGAATGAGATGGGAGAGAATTTGGAACTGAAAATAAAATTGACTTTGAAAAAGAATTATAGCATAGAAGTTATTCCTTCCATGTTTGACAAAATGCATTTTCAAATCCATATGAATGAGAAAATTTTATTTTCTTTGAGAGTTTATTCATGTTCTTTGATTTCTCCTTCTGAGAATGGATTATTTATATTCTCTAGTTCCATTTATTGTTAATCTGGATATTTTATGTATTTCATACCTATTCATCTATTCCAATTATATTTTCAGCTTTGTTGTGATATAATTAGGTATAGTAAAGTCTTCTTATGATTAATTTTTTTTCTCTCCCTTCAGGGTTAATACCTCTCTTTGTTTCAGTGCTTTAGTGGCCTGATTTCCTCACATCCCCTCCAACATTTGTCATTTTCCTTTTCTGTCCTATTAGTCAATCTGATAGGTGAGGAGTGGTACTGCAGACTTACTTTAATTCGCATTTTTCTAAGCAATAGTGATGGAGAGCAATTTTATATGACTAGAGATAGTTTTGATTACTTTGTCTGAAAGCTGCCTGTTCATATCTTTTGACCATTTATCAACTGGGGAATGGCTCTTACTTTTATAAATCTGATTCAGTTTTCTATATATTTGAGACATGAGACCTTCATCAGAGATATTTGCCATAATTTTTTCACAGAGATGATTACTAACTTTGTATTTCCCTCCATCCTATTTCCTCTCCTGTTTACTACTCTCTCCTTTCATCTTGTCTATCTTTAGAAATGTTTTGCTTCTGAGTACTGCCTTCGCTAATCTGTTCTCTTTTCTATTAGTTCCTGCCATCTCTTGTCCTCTTCCCCTTCTACTTTCCTGTAGGGTAAGATAGATTTCTATACCCTACTGAGTGTGTATGTTATTCTGTCTTTGAGCCAATTCCAATGAGAGTAAGGTTCAAGTGCTTCTGCCTACCTCCTCCATCTTTACCTCTGCTGTAAAATATCATCCATGCCTTTTTTATGTGAGATAATTTCCCCCAATTCTTCCTCTCCATTCCCCTTCTCCCAGCACATCCAACTTTCTCACCCTTTCTTTTTTTTATATCATCCCACCATATTCAACTCACACCAATGCCCTTTGTCTATACGTATTCATTCCAACTGCCCTAATAATAATAAAGTACTTTGAAGTTACAAGTTTCATCTTCCCATGTAGGAATGTAAACAGTTTAACTTCACTGAATTCGTTATGATTTCTTTTTCCTGTTTACCTTTTTATACTTTGCTTGAATCTTATATTTGAAAATGAAATTTTCTGATCAACTCAGTTCTTTTCATCACAAATGTTTGAAAGTCTTCCATTTCATCAAATATCCATTTTTCTCCCTGAAGGATTAAACTCAGTTTTTGCTCTTTAGTTGATTTGGGGTTGTAATACTAAATCCTTTGGTCTCCAGAATATCATATTGTAAGACCTCTGGTCCTTTAATCTAGAAGCTGCTAAATCCTGTGTTATCCTGTATTCCACAATGTTTGAATTGTTTCTTCCTGGCTACTTGCAATATTTTCTTCTTGACCTGGGAGCTCTGGGATTTGGCTATTATATTCTGGCCTATTATGTTTTTGAAGGTGTCATTTTCTTCAGTATTATTTGTGTCTCCTTTACCAAGCCGATGATTCTTTTTTCATGGTTTTCTTGCATTGCTATAATTTTCCCCAAATTTTTCCTCTACCTCTCTTATTTAATTTTTAAGCCCTTTTTTATCTTATCCAGGATTTTTTTTTAGTCTGAGGCTAATTCACATTTTTTTGAGGCTTTGAATGTAACAGTTTTGACTTTGTTTCTTCAGAGTTTGTGTTTTGATCTTCCCTGTCATCAGAGTAACTTTCCATTGTCAAGATATTTTTGTTGTCATTTCATCATTTTCCCAGACTATTTCTTGACTTCTGTCCTTATATTAAATTTTGGCTGTGCTCCTGGGGTGGAGAGGGCACTGTCCCAGGCTTTAAGTTTTTTGTGCAGCTGTTTTCAAAGTGACTTTGGGAGTTCTGTAAGCTTTTAGTTCTTCCAAGGTGGTATATGATATAAGGCAAGGTGTTTAGTTCTCTCCCGTCCTGTGCTCTGGTCTGTGAGCAGCCACAAGCGCTCTTTTCCTCCCTGGAAATGGGACCAGGGTCCCTGCTTCCATGCAATGTCAAATTTTGGTGTGCTACTCACCCTGGGAGTGTGACCCAGGACTGTGACCTGGATCTAACTATAGGCAATATAACGGAGTCCTGCAGCCAGTGCCAGCAAATGGACCCTTGCAATCTCCTTCTCACCAGTTATCCAACCTCTTACCATCTATGGGCTGAGAGCTTTGGAAGCAGCTGCTGCCTCTGCTGATTCAGTCACTCTGAAGGTCTACTTCTGCTTTCCTGTGTCACAGCCTGTACTGGCACAGCCTGGGCTAGACTGTGCTCCACTCTCACCTGAGTTTGGTAGACCTTTCCTGCTGACCTTCTAAGTTGTCTTGGGCTGGAAAATTTTTTCAGCTCATCATTTTGTGGGCTCTGCCACCTCAGAATTCATTTTGAAACATTATTTAAAGTTGTTTGGAGAAGAAATTGGGAGTAATAGGTAAGTTCCTGACTTTTCTCTCCCATCTTGGCTCTATCCCCTCTATATTCCAATTTTTAAAAATCCTTTTCACAATTATGATTAATATTCCTGAGAATTACACCTGGAGTTTATTATGTTATCTAGCTTTTCCTAGCAAGTTTCAAATTTGTTTTCTTTGACATAGCAGCTCTAAAGCTTGGAAAACTGATTTCTGGGTAAGTTAAACCTGAAACTCCTTTCTGCTGGCATTTTGTGGATTGTAATCATCTCTACTTAATCCTCTGGTTTAGCACTTCCAAGAATTTCTTTTATGACTTCCTGAAACATGATATTCGTGTTTTTCTGGAAACCCAATGATTTGTCAGTTATCTGATATTCATTAACTTCCAGGTCAACTTTTTTTAAAGTACAGACATCACATACATTCTTCTAATTTGACAATTGTTAGATTTTGCTCTAATTTTTTCATGTCAATTCATTTTTAATGTTATATATTCACATTTTAATGTGCTCAATTTTATCTCAGTTGTTTAATTTTTATCTTTTTTTCTAACACATCAGTGCTCCTTTTCAGTTTTTATTGAGTTCTAATTTCACACTTCAATTTCTTCTGCAAATTTTATTAAAATTTTAAACCAATTCTAGGGTTCTTTTGTCTTTTCATTGTCTTTTCTGGAACATTATTTTAGTTCTTCTGGAAATATTTTCTTCTTAGATAAGTTTCTCCTGGCATTCTTTCACCACATAATTCTTACTAATTATATTAGAAACTATTCCTTGTGTACTCATTTCTACAGTCTTTGCTGTGGAGATTTCCTCATGGAGAGCCTATGGATTTATTCATTTCCCTTTATTCATTTGCTGTTTTTCTTTTACTTAATTTAAAACTAATCTAGAATAATGGGCACTTTGGTTTGTATAAATCTTTTTGCTTAGATATCTTAACAGAACTCTTTCTTAAGTTTTTCTTTACTTGAATATGGAGGTCTGAACCTCGGGATGGTGCTGTAAGTCTAGAGCACTATACTGGACCCTCATTTAAACATGCTTCACCAGAGGGAAACATTTTCCTATCTACAGGCTGGAGTATTAGTGCTTTTTATATTCTTTATTATGTGTGGTAAACATTTTCTTTGATCCAGTCTTTATTAACACAATGCTTGGAAAAGAAATAAGTACCTATTTGAAAACTAAGAACAATCTAAATTTATATATTATCTGTGCTACTTTCAGTTTGTTATGAGCAAAAGAATACAAATTATTGAGAATCCTCAAAGATTAAAATTTATTAAATCTGTGGCTTATACTAAAGAAGGCCATCAAAATGAATGATTACTTGTATTTTTCACTAAGAGCCTGTTTTTAAGTTTATAAACTCATGAAGGGCAATTATGATTAAAGGTCATTTCAGTCTACTTTCTGCTTGATTTCAATGTTTTGTATTGCAGATAACAAAAAAGGATGCCTTCAATTCAGTGATCTGAGTTTAAGAGATGCTTTCATTGACTTGTTTAAGCCAAGACTAAAATCAACAATGATAATGTATACAAAACCACTCAGTAATTGTGGGGAACCTGTATTTGGACAGAATTATACGCTCAATACTAATTTCAACATATCTAAGAAAACTGTCTGGATTATTCATGGATACAGACCAACAGGCTCAACCCCAAGCTGGCTTTCCACCTTTCTGAAACGTTTGTTGAAAAAAGAAGATGTGAATGTAATAGTAGTGGACTGGAAATGGGGTGCTACAACTTTGATTTATCAAAGAGCTGTTCAAAACACCAGAAAAGTTGCCATGTTTTTAAAGGAAAATATTGATAAAATGTTGGTAAGTTTAACATGTGGAATACATGAGATACATTACAAAATATACTAGTATTTGTAAATATACATATATGCATATATGTCAATGAAGTCATTATGATTACAGGTAAGTTTTGTGTACCTAAAAGGTCTGGAGATGAATACACTGCTTTTACATGACAGACTGAAAGACTCAGTCTCCCTAAAAGCACAATATATGAATTGGGTCCCAGGGATGGAGGAAAACAAATCTGTGTTTAGAGCAGGAAGAGCCTGACGGTGCTCGTTCAGTCAGTTTTAAAGATGGAGACATTTCTGCCCACATAACAAAGTAATAAGCTGCTTCCAAACATGTGATATGGAAAAACAGAATGTCCATCCATGTTCCAGTCCTCCAGGTAACATTATCCTAGGTTATACAGGGCTACACCATCCCCATCACACTCCCTTTACTTTGCAAAATTTTCCATTGCCATCATACAGGAGGGGTGCATTTTAACCCATTACCCACATCCCCAGTCCAGAATAGTCACTGGGGTCTCTGGAGAGGTATAAACATTGTCCTTTCCCTTGGTTTCCCCTCTCATTAGAGGAGTCTCGAAACAGTCAAGGTAGCATGATCTCACAGATGGAGTCCCATAACCTTAATCCCACATATACAGCCAGAAATGACATATCCCCAAATACAAAGTTTTCCAGATTCAGTAGAAAGGAATCATTTTAAAAAGTTTACCAAGATTACTACTTGCTTGGTATGTGCCAAATAACGCATATACATATTCCTCAACTAACAAGCAAAAAGGGGGAGATGGGGAGAAAAAAAATTGATTTCCTTCCTCATGGAAACTTGGTCCATACAAACTTTCACAGATGACATAGGAGTCTCCATGTAGGGATTTAGAACCTGATCAAGGGCTTCAAACTAGTCAAACTTTATTCCCTTTCAAACCCTCCTCCTGATTTTCTGTACCTCAAAATGATGCCTCTGCTGATACTTCATCCTGAAACTTCCCTCACTACATAGGGCCTCCCTGCCATGGGGCATCCAGTTACCCCTCTGCCCTTCTTACCCCTGCCCACCCACTTCTTCCATTGGTGAGTTGTTATTTCAGTTACTGAGGGAGTTCCTGACCCCTTCTATGTGATACAGCATGAAATCAAGGTCTCATACCCAATTTTACTCCTGCCATCTTCAGAATCCATATGTACCCATGGGGTTACTGAGGCTGGCCTGTTATTGAACTTAAATTTTACCACTGTCTTGATGCCAGTTGGGTAGAGTTCTGTGCAGAAAGTGAGATCTAATTGTTCCCAAAGTAATTTGGTTATAGATCCAATCTAAAAAGCCTGCTAGTTTTAGAAATTTCATGGTCTTTCTTGCAGACTTAGAGAAGCAGTTGCAATGGGAAATCAGCTTTATGGGGTTATATGTGCACAAACAGTTAGCATAACTACTACGTCTGTGGCTTCTAACTGATTTAACTGACTTTGCAAAACAATTCTTTGAATTCCCCTGTCATATGCATCTCTGCCACTAGGAGGGGTTCTGTGTTACCTACATGGTGCCATACCATCATTGTCTATTGTCCCAGTAATTCACTGGGTTTCTGTATAAATTTCTCCTGCAATGGGAAAAAAAATCTATGCATCTTTGGATGTTTCTAATGGAAGAAGTCACACCTACCATGGCATGTAATATTAGGGTAAGCCGAAAGCTTCTTCATTTCTACTTCCATTCTTTTCCCTTATAGTCCTAATCTCTGTGACATTCAGCATATTTTCCAACAGGGCCTCTGGGATGTAGACACCAGTACCACAGGCAACATTTACTTACCACAGCCTATCCCTACCCTGATTAGCTCTTTTTGATTGTGCCTTTATAAGTCCATGAACCACTCCTCTGCCTTGAGTGGATGATGCTTAAAAATCAGAAACTGAGCTCCTAATTGCTGATGTCTAATATCCACACTTTAGTTTCATCTTCATTAAGCTCTTGACCCAGTCCTTCTAGGACCATTATTATAACTACAGAATGCTTTCTCTCTTACTGTCTACTCTCCACGCCAACCTCCTTTATCATCCACTGGGGCTAATTCCTTTGGATCATTGGGACACCCCCCCCCACTCTGTTCCATTGACAGAGCTCTCTATGTACCCAAAATTATATGGGAAGTTCACTCAAGCAGCTGAAGACCATTGGGTGTGAGGAACTGTGTGATATTCAAGAAATAAAGGTTTTAGAGGAGACGGATCTGTGTTACAAGGTATGAGACAAGCAGAGCCCCTGACAAGACATATGAGTTCTTCAGTGTCAGAGGCTTTTGTATTCTAATATAGATGGATGCCAGCCATGTGGTGCAGCAGAAAGAGCACTAAATTTGGAGTTATTGGACCTGAATTCATATTGAAGACCTCCCACTTACTGTCTGCATGATCTTGTGCAGATCATTTAATCTCACTGGCACTCAGTTTCTGCATCTTCAAAGTAGGATTTTTGGACAAAAGGACATTAAGGTCCTTTCTGACTCTAAATTTAGGATCCTATGATTCTACTCCCTCCCTTGTATAAATGGGAAAATTCAATTTTAAAAATAATCTGATGTCATTTTATTTTTTTTTTAAAAATTTGTTTTGCTTTTTGGAGGGCAGTTGGGGTTGAGTGACTTGCCCAAGGTCACATGGCTAATAATTGTGTCAAGTGTCTCAGGCCACATTTGAACTTAGGTCCTCCTGACTCCAGGGCCAGTGCTCCATTCACTTTGCCACCTAGCGGCCCCAAGCTGATACTATCTTAAAAGGGGTAACCAGACAGTGCCCTGTGGAGATAAAATGGTAATTCCTGATTAGTTTGTCCCATAACAACAATACTAGCAAACTTGTCAGATTTAACCAAATATTAGCTGATGTATTGTTAATATAAAATCATGAGGTTAAGATTGAGAATAGAAACATGGGAATAGGTATGAAGCTAAACAAATTAGGATTCCTTCTTTCTTTGCCTTATTACAAATAAAAGATTGATTTTCTTTGTTTTTTAAGTTCCTCACATATTTTACTTTTATATATTACCCCCTTTACAAAACACATGCCATAAAAAAAGAAAAAAAGTTTCTTTTTAACGGGAATAATGTGCACTTTAACTCTGCCAGTAATAGTGCTAATATTATTGCTTTCCACTAGAGTTTTGTGGCTTATTTACATGACTGTTCTCAAATATGTGGTACAGTACATAGAGCACTGAACTTGGAATCAGAAAGTTTCATCTTCATGAATTCAAATCTGGCTTCAGATACTTACTAGATGTGTGACTCTGAGTAAGTCACTTACCCCAGTTTGCCTGAGTTTCTCATCTGAAAAATGACTAGGAGAAACAAATGGCAAACCACTTCAATGTCTTTGCCAAGCAAACCCCAAATGGGGTCATGAGACTGGGAAACAACTCAACAACATATCTCATTTTGTATCTCCCAATAAATTTGGATCCCTTCCAGATTTTTACGACAGCTCAATTTGGCATATATCCTTGTGTTATACAGCTAACTACAAGAAGCCTAAAAATAAGCACATTTTTTTGTTTGTCTTGGATGCTCATTTAAGATGATATTTTTTAAAATTATTTTTAAAAATCTGTGAATATGAATGTATAATGTTGTTTTTGCTGTTTGTTTTTTTACATTAGAATAAAAGCAAAAACTGTTGACAGTCATGTGGAGATGATAACACAAGTAAGTGAAAAGAGAAGATAATTTGGGTACAAGTTATTTTTAAAAATTTAAGGAAAGGCAGTAGTTTTAAAATGATGTCTAAAATCTTTATCTTTCTTATATTTTATAAAAAAAATTTAATAAATTTAAATTAACAATTACTTTAAGCATCCATTTTTTAAAGTATTGAGTTCTAAATTTTCTCCTTCCCCCAAGGCTCTCTCCCACTGGTTGAGACGGCAAGCAATATGATTTATATACGTGAACTAATGCAAAACACATTTCCATATTAACCTTGCTACAAAAAAAGAGCAAGAAAAATAAAGTAAAAAAAAGTATACTTCAATCTGCACTCAGAGTTCATTAGCTCTCTTTCTGCAGCTGGATAGTATATATCATAATGGGTCCTTTGGCATTTTCTTGGATCATTGTATTTATCTAAGCTAAATCTCTCCCTGTTTATCATTGATGCTGTCATGTATGCCATCATGGTTCTGCTCACTTCATGTTGCATTAGTCCATCTAGGTCTTCCCACATTTTTTCTGAAACTGTCCCCCTTCATCATTTCTTATGGCATCATAGTATTCCATAAAATCATTTGCTACAACTTGTTCAGTTATTACCCATAATTTCCATTATTTTGCCACCACAAAAAGAACTGCCATAAATATTTTGTACATATAGATTTTTTTCCATTTTCTTCAATCTCTTTGGAATACAGACTTAGTAGTGGTACTGTTGGGCCAAAGTGTGTGCACAGTTTTATATTCCTTTGCGTATAGTTCCAAATTATTCTGGAGAATGGTCGAACCAGTTAATTTCACCAATATTACATTAACATAACTATTTTCCACATCACCTCCAGCATTTGTAATTTCTCTTCTCTATCATGTTAGCCAATCCAATATTGGTACCTCACAATTTGGTTAGTTTAATTTGAATTTCTTTATTAGAGATTTAAAGCATTTTATCATAAGACTATTGAGACTTTTCAGTTCTTCTTAAATTGTCCCATTCATATTTTTTGACCATTTTTCAATTGGTAAATGACTTTTTAAAAAAAACTGATTCAGTTCCCTCTATGCTTGAGAAATGAGGCCTTGATCATAGAGACTTGCTGGAAAAAATATTTTCCCAGTCCCAACTTTCTTTTCATTTTGACTGAACTGATTTTGTTTGTGCAAAAACTTTTGAATTTCATGTAATCAAGATTATCCATTTTATTTCCTACAATCTTCACTATCTCTTCTTTGGACACAAATTCTTCCCTCATACTAGATCTGACAAGTAGATTTTTCTATGCTTGCCTAAATTGCTTATGATATCACCCTTTATGTCTAAATCTATTTTATCTTTATGGTAGTATATAGTGTGAGGTCTTGTTCTCTGCTTAGTTTCTGCCTGATTGCATTGCAGATTTCCCAGATTTTTTTTTGGTCAAATGCTGAGTTCTTTCCCCTGAAACTTGAATCTTTGTGTTTATCAAATACTAAATTACTATGTGCATTTACTACTATATGTTGGGTACCTACCATATTCTCTTGATTCACGACTCTCTTTCTTAGATAGTATCAGATGATTTTTGATGATTATTGCTTTCTAATGTAGTTTGAAATCTGCTGCCACTATGCCTCCTTCACTTTTTTCTCGTTGATTCCCTTTATATTCTTGAGTGTTTGCTACTATTTTTTCTAGCTTTGAAAAGTAATTCTTTGGAAATTTGATTGCTATGGTATCAAAATCATATTTGTGTTATAGAAGGAATTTGTATGTACTGTTTTACTTATTTTTTTCAAATAGTTTATATTGTATTGGAAATAATTGCTTTTAAAATATTTGATGGAATTCACTTATAAATCCATCAGATTCAGAGCTTTTTTCCCTTGTGGAGTTCGCTTATATATTTTATTTCTTTTTGTAAGATAGGGTTATTTAAGTATTCTATTCCCTCTTCTGTTCATCTAAGCAGTGGATATTTTTGTAAATGTTTATGAGTTTCACTCAGATTGTCAGTTTTATTGGTATATTATTGGGCAAGATAGCTCCTAATAATTTCCATAATATCTTCTTCATTTGGTGGTGTATTTATTCTTTTCATTTTTCATACCATAATTTGATCATCTTCTCTATTTTCTTAAATCAAATTGACCAATGGATTAATCTTTTTTCCTCAAAAAATCCAGATCCTACTTTTATTAGTTCAATGTTTTCTTTTGTTTTGTTTTCTTTGAGGTCTCACGTTTTTCAATGTTTTCATGTCATTGTCTTCTTCTGAGTTTGTGTCTTGATGTTCCCTGTCACAGTAGCTTTCTAGGTCAGGTTCTCATTTTGGGTTTTGCTCATTTTTCCAGCCTATTTCTTGACTTTGAACTTTATTTTAAAGTTGCATTCTGTTCACCTGGGAAGTACTGTTCCAAGCTTTATGGTTCGTTTGTTTTTGTTTGTTTTGCTTTTGTCTTCACACTAGTGCTGGAGTCTAAGGTTTTCAGTACTTCCAAGGTGGTATGACGGGGGGTGTGGTGTAGTCTCTGCTATGCTGGTCTGCCCTCTAGTCCTTACCCATGATGGACCCCTCACCCCTTGCAACTGTGAATACTAGCACACCTCTCTGCCCTGGGACCAGGACCCCTGGTCCATTGTGACGAGCTCTTCTCAGACCTGAAAAAACAACTTGGAACAGAATAATTGGCAATAGAGTTGCCAGACAGCACCCTGTCCTATGCCCAGTGATGATACAAGGCTCCCCTGTTGATGTTTTCTGTTCACTTTCCCAATCCACTTCCTGTCTCTGGGCAGAGAAATCCTGAAGCTTCTACCCCTATTGTTTCAGCTGCCTGCAAGACCCACTGATGGTATTGCTCACACGTGGACTCCAGGTCAGCACTCTCCCCAGTATCACATATGTCTTCTTTCAACCCCTTAAGTGGTCTTGGGCTGGAAAAAAAGTCTCACTTTGATCTTTTGTCGGCTATGGGGTTCTCAAATCGGATCCACCACATTATTCAAAAGTAGTTTTGAGAAAAATGTTGGGAAAGTTCACTCGGAATGCTCCTTCTATTCCACCAGTTGGTGCCCCATTCTGATGTCTTTTTATAACTGTAATTGAACATAGAATTTATAACTTCTTGGAGCTTGAGATATTCAGGGAACCATAATATTTATTTACAAATCCTTATTTATAAGAACCTTAACAATGTTTCTTTTTTCTTCTAATTTCAGACATTTGGAGTTTCTCTTGATTCTTTTCACTTTATAGGAGTGAGCCTGGGGGCTCATATTAGTGGATTTGTTGGACAAATGTTTAGTGGTCAACTAGGAAGAATTACAGGTAAGAGGTTTAAATGGAATTCATAATATAGCCCACTTTTATTCATTAGCATCGTAGTGTTCATAAGAGGCATCATTAAACATAGGTAATTAAAAGAGTTCAATGTATAATTAAAAGAGTTTAATGCCCCAACCACTTTCCTGTTAGGATTAAAAATTAAATATTGTCCAAGTCTCAATTATGTTTATTTTCTATTTTCAAAGTTAGCTCTTCAAACAAATATAGTGACATCAAAAATAGAAGAGGGGTGATATAATTGTAAAGCTCCATGTGTAAATGATAGGCTGTTATTATTAGAACAATAAAGAATTTGATTTAGACCTTTTTAATAAATTAATTTTCTCAGATACAAGAAGTATTAGCAATGAAATTAACAAAACATAAAGAAGGTATTCATAGTCATTAGTATATTTCTTGAATACTTATAGGATCTATGATATCGTTGGCATTAATATAACATTACAGCAAGGACCTACTATTTGATTGGTGTAGAGATCACACTGAAAACAATAACAACTTCTCTAGAAGAGTAGACTATTAGATAGTTGCCTGAAGCTGTATATTAGCCAGCACCAAATCCCTCTCTGATCTTTTATCATTATTTGGAGGTTACCATAGTTCACAAGTGTGTCAGTAGAGCAAAAGCTTAGCCAGGTTCTAGGAAACTGGAAAGGCTTAGAACTATGTAAATGTAAGCTGTTACAAACCCGGCAATCAACTGAGGGCAAGCCTGGCATGGTGACCCATGAAACAGATTAAAAGTATAAAATAGCCATTATTCCTGTATGCCCTCCTTTTACTTTTGGAATGAAAGAAACAGAGACATGAAAGGTGGAAAGACAGTGCTAAGAATCATAATTCAGAGTCAGAAAACATTTAATAGTGTTATTTTTATGTGAGATCTTTGGCAACAATAAAGGAACAGCTCCTAGAATAACCATACGAGGCCTTTCCTGACTTCTCTAGATTCTGGTGCCCCCAATTTTGTATTCATTTCATATATAATCTATATTTTATTTATGTTTACATGCTGTCTCCCACAATAAAAATATAAGCTCTTTCAGAGCAAAAACTATTTTCATTTTGTTCTTATATCTCCATTGACTAGTATACTTTTGGGAACATTAAGTAGCTGCTTAAGAAATGCTTATATTTAGACTGATACCAATATTTTCAGTACGAATGGAAGTAAGAGACGTAAGAAGTTACACCTAAATGGAGCCATGGTTCAAGGTCTTCCTATAGAATAAGATTGTTGATGTCCATATATGCCCTAATCTAAGAAGACATTTTTTTGGATAAGTTTTATAGGGTTAGGTTCTTGTTAAGGTTGGACTAGATGGTCTTTAAAGTTATCTTCAAGTTCTGAGATTTTGTGACTACTCCTTTGAAGTATATATATGTACATGTGTGTATGGTTGGACTAGATGGTCTTTAAAGTTATCTTCAAGTTCTGAGATTTTGTGACTACTCCTTTGAAGTATATATATGTACATGTGTGTATAATAAATTTTTCAAGAAAACAGATATGATTAATTTGTTCATCCCCAAATAAATTTTTAAAAATTAAACATTTTCCTAGACAATTATATGTTATGTGTTTTTAAACATGAAATACTGAAAGAACTGGAAACAAATATTTATCAAAGAATTAAATTATCAATTTATTTCTTTACCTTTGGAGCAATTTCTTAGTATCTATCCAAATTTTAAAAATATATGGCTATGAGAGTATAATTTATCTTAGGAAACAGAGGGATCATTCTGGAATTAGGATGACAAGTTTTAGTCCTAATTCTGACACCTACTGGCTTGCAAAACCTAGAGCAAATCCCTAAACCTCTCAGTCCATGAGGCAACTCTCTACATTTATATATTGGAGATGAGTTGTGGACCTTCACCAGTGTTTAGTGATTGCACACATGTCAAGCTCCCTGCATTAATAAAATCCCAACTGAACAATAACAAATAGTTCAGGTATATGTTTTGATTTGCTCTGTAATTACAATTGATTGCCACAATGAAAATTTTCTTTTTGAATTTCAGGTCTGGATCCTGCAGGTCCATTTTTTTCTGGGAAACCACCACATAAGAGATTAGATCATACTGATGCACGATTTGTTGATGTCATCCATTCTGACAGCAATGGTAATAGTAAATTATTCAATTGTTGCTTTTCCTATAGAAATGAAAGCAAAAGTAGAGACTCAAAATGCAGAAAAGTGGAAGGTGGGCTATATACCTTGACTAGATTGAGTGGACACAATTCTGTTATTCTATATAAATTAAATATGCTTATTTTATAACACTACGAAATGTTTAGCTTAAAGCAAAGATTTTTATTAGGATTGACAAAGGGTGGGTAACAATAAGGGAGTTTATAAAACTTCTATATTCTTGCCTTGCTCAGCCCACATCAGGATATTTTGTACAGTTCTCGATATCACATTTTAGGAAGGTCATTAATAGTCTGAACAGTCTTCAGAAAAGGATGATAAAGAGTGAAGGGCATAAAGATCATACCATACAAACATCAGTTAAAGAAACAAGGTATTACTCTGAAGAAAAGACTTAAAGGCCACAAGAGAATTATTTTACTGTATTCAAAGGCTGTCATGTGGAGGAGGGATTAGACTTCTCCCTAACAGGCAGAATTAGAAAAACATGAGTAGATGTTTCAGAAAGGCAGATTTAGAATTTGGTTGAATCCACAGGGAGAAAGAGGGCTTCCCCTCACTGGATCTCTTCAAATAAAGGTTAAATGACTTAACTGGGTATATGGTATAAGGGATTCCTGTGATTCTGTGAACTTTAGGTAAAACTGTCCCTGAGAAAAAGTCAAAGTCATAAGGATTGGTCAGGTCCCCTCTGAAGACTGTTAATGTGCTAGCATTACCTTGAACCCTGATTGGAAATAAATATTGCTTTAGCAATATATTATATTTATATTGCAATGAAAATTAAATGAAGAATTGAGAAATTTGGTGGCTAATCCTTAATTATGCATGCCATAAAAGTATCCTTTTTATCCAATTGAAGGTATGTAGGGCCTTGAATTTTTTTATTTTCTTATATCTCTTTCATACTTTTAAATGTATCAAATTTTTCTGTATATGGTATGTCTGTTTTTTTCTTTAACTTTTGTGACAGTGCTTTTTCTTTAGCTCTTGGAATCAAACAACCTTTGGGACATATAGATTTTTATCCAAATGGAGGAAAAACTCAACCTGGCTGCCCAAAATCAATATTTTCAGGTAAATCATTAGATTAGAAGTATAATGTTAAAATACAAAGAGAACTTAATAGTTTAAACTAGTAGATGTCATTTTGTTCAAATTTTCAGAAAAACAGAGCCTCCCATCTCTCTAACTGACAGTATGCCTTCTATCACATGCTACATTCGTGTGCAGGCTGATGCATTATACTTAATGATGAACATTCTCATACCTGGTAATGCCCTTCACATCTCAGGGGTTCTAAATCCCTATAGGTAATCATTAAAATCTTATTCCTGATTCCCTATTACCAGGTTCCTTAGTCTCATCCCCCTTAAAACTCCCACTCACAAATTCCAGCAAAACACCCCCATGCCCT
Organism: Petaurus breviceps papuanus; assembly: GCF_028583685.1. NCBI lineage: Eukaryota > Metazoa > Chordata > Mammalia > Diprotodontia > Petauridae > Petaurus > Petaurus breviceps. Next base: position 27,043,311 of record NW_027187361.1, on the reverse strand, counting down.
TCCAATATGCCCTGCGGAATACCTGTTTCAAAGGCAACAAACTATTTCATCCTTAATCTTTTCCCTCCTGTTCTTTCCCTTTTCAGTGGTTATTGAAACCTGGCTTAATCCTGATGACCCAGGTTCTCTGGCTGCTCTTTCTAGTCATAGAAGTAACTTCACTCATTTTTCTTGGATCACAAATCAAGGTGGAGAAGCTGAAATATTTTTTGCTTCCTATCGCCACTTTCAAGTTCTCTCCCTAACTCTGTCACTCAGCAACCTCTCCTTTGAGATTCATGCCCTTCATCTCTGACAACCAATCAAAATCCTGGTAGCTGTTGTCTGCCTCACTGAGTTGGGCAGGAAAGAAAAACTGTGAGCCCAACTCCTGCCCTAGAACTAAGGGACTTGAGCATATTTATCAAGTTTTCCCTCAAACTTCCTACCTACTCAATTCCTCATCCTACTCATTTCCCATGAGCTACTCTTTGATCCCATATCAGCTACGTACAAAGATGCTCATACCCTGATCCTGGCATTACTCACAAAGGCAACACCTCCATCTTCTGGAATTTTGAAATCTCCTTAACTGACTATAATCTATTGACTTTCCACCTCTCCCTCTGCCTTCGCTTACCAAATCCTCCTCTTCATCCACACTATAACCTCAAATCCCTTGACTCCTCAGCTTTCTCCCAGGACATCTTTCCTGCACTAACCACTCTCTCCTCTTTTTCCTGTATTGATCCTTTGGTGAACCAATTCCATTCTACACTGTGTTCTGGTATTGAGTCCCTAGTCCTCTTATCATTTCACCAAATCTGCTTTGTTTAGCCTCACCCTTGACTGACTCCCGCCATTCATTTCCTTCATTCCTCCAGCTGAACAAAGGTGGGGAAAATCACCTCACTATATTGTTTGGATCCACTACAAATGTATATTTCACAATGTCAACTGGGCCTTTACTGCTGCCTGGAAATCCTACTATACTTCTCTTGTTGCTAAGTCATTTCGGTTATTGTTTCTGACTCTTCATGACCCCATTTGGGGTTCTCGTGGCAAAGATATAGGAGTAATTTGTTATCTCCTTTTACAATTTCATCTTACAGATGAAGAAACTGAGGCAAAAGGGGTTAAATGACTTACTCGGGGTCGCACAACTAGTAAGTGATTGAGTCTGGATCTGAACTTGGATTTCACTGACTCCAGGCCCGGGGCTCTATCCATATTGCCACTTAGCTGCTCTACTGCCCCAGTCTCCACCATGACTCTTTCAAACCTTTTCATCCCTCTTCAAATTTCTTGTGGCTTTCCCCTACCCTGCCCTCTGATCTGAGAACTTTACCTCATATTTTACAGAAAGTATGGAAGCCGTTTGCTATGAATTCCTTCTCTCTTCCTCATCCTGTGTCACACATATGTCTTCTGCCATTATGTCTGTCTCAAAGGGTGAGGGGGCTTTACACCTTAACAAAGCTAATCTCTCTCTGCTCAAGCAATCCCATTCCTATTCCCAGTCTATCATTCATTTTCCATATCCCCCCTGTCTATTGGCCTACGAATATGCTCATGGGTCCCTATCCTCAAAAATCCTTTGCTCGATCCTTCCGTCCTTGCTTGTCGCCCTTTTATCTTTTCTGCCTTTTGCATCTAAACTCCTTGAAAAGGCTATCCACAGTAGGGAGCTCCACATCTTTGCTTTCTTTTCTTAGTCCCTTACCGTCTGACTTCTGACATCACTATAATGGTCTCTTTGTGGTCTTCACTGTAGTTCAGTGGGAAATCAAAATATTATAATGGAGTTCTTCCATAATATATGTTACTTTTAGATATTTTGTATAAAATCCCAAATAGACTTTGCTTTACTTGACACTCTGCACTATAGTAGAAAGTTTGATAATTAATTTTTAATAATATAATAAATGATTTCATGAGAAACCTCAAACTATTAGAGGTAGTTTGTGAGAATCTTTAAAATGGTATGAGATTTGAATTTGTACTACCCAAATAGCATAATGCTCTACACACACTTAATAAATATTTAATAAGCACTTAGTACTTAATAAATATTTATTGAACTAACAAGTTTATCATCAGAATGAACTAAGCTTAATATTAGAATGTGTCCACTATCATCATCATAATATTAGTATAAATTCATTTGTGAATTCATGACCAACTAACATATAAATATTTAATATTGTACATTATTCTGGACTCAATAACTAGTACTAGTTAAATGTTTATTGAACTGAATGAAAATGTCCTGCCCAGCCATAACAATGACTGCTTTGTCCTGTTCACGTGTGGAGTCATACTCACATTCAATACTCTCATTACCAAAATGTATTATTCCCTGTTACATTCTCACTACACTCCAGATCCATTGTGGTGGGAATAGAGGAAAGAGTAGAGAATTTCAAGTTAGAGGCTATGAGTTCAAATCCTTACTTTAGTATTTTCTCACAGATATGAAACCATAAGAAAGTCACTTAACCTTTCTAAGCTTTAGTTTCACCATTTATAAAATGAGAGGTTTAGAATTAGATGACCTCTGAGATCCATTTTTAAATCTATGATATTGATCAAACAGATAGCAGTTGGCTACTATGGCTGTGGTAGGGGGTAGAGAGGGAAAAATAGCTCATCATAGTCTCATTATATTATCATGGACTGGACAAATGCCAATTACCTGTGATGAGGCCTAATTTGGGAAAAGGGAAAGAGTTATTGAGACATGTTCATGTTTTCCCACACCACAAATACATTTATGCCTAGAAACAATTCTATAGATGGTAAAATTAAGTTACAAGTACATTTATAAAAGCCTATATACACACTCAAATGTAGATGAATTCTAGCATAATGGTTATACTACTCTGATAGCATTGTTTTTAGTTACAAAAAAGCTTAAATGTATCTATAAACACTTGTAAAATGGAACACATTTGCCATGTAAATGTTTCCAGTGCTAATTGTGAATATTGTATTTTGCAGGTAGATTTCTTTTTTAATGATATTTCTTTCATTGCTCAAAATATTATGATCTCAAAAGCAACCAGCATTCGATTATTTATGAGGCATACAATTCAGAATTAACATCTTAATTTAAATAAATATTCATTTCACTACTTTTCTTTCCATTCAGGAGTTTCATTTATTAAATGTGATCACCAAAGAGCTGTTCATTTGTTCATGACATCCTTGGAAACAAAATGTGATTTAACTGCATATCCTTGCTCTACACACAAAGATTATAGGAATGGTAAATGTACCATTTGTGAAGAGTTTAAACCAAAGCCATGTCCCAAACTAGGTAAGCATCATTCCACACAAATATTGTACTTTGTGATAATAGTTCATTTGTGACAATAATTTCATAAAAATGCAGATGTATTCAGGCTTTAACTGGTAAATATCATGTAACAAATATTCCCAAGATCATTTACATGATTATATTCTGAGCCCTGAAGCTCTGAAATCTAAGAGGTAAATTCCAGACTTGGCAAAAGGTTCGAGCTATTTTATGAGAAATTAACTTTTTAAATTTCCTCTCCATGAGACTCTTTTATCTCTTCAAATACTGTAGATAATAAAATGAGCCATTTAACTGTCTGTCCCTATTCTTTTCTTCCTCATTCTTAGATTGAAGTTTTAGTGGTGATCCCCATTTGGAAGGATTAATACAACTAACTTGGTTGTAATTGGGTGTAAAGTGATATTGTAATATTTACTTTCACTAAATCATTTTTTGTTGGCAGATATTTTTCCACTGAAATATGGAAATCTGACAGCAAATTCTGGTATTCTTGTAGTTTAGAGAACCTTAGTGTAACAGATCGAAGCTTCTGAGGAAGAAAGGGCAGAGAGAAAATTCGATCAATGGTTAATTTTTTCATTTGCTTTCAGAATAGAATTTGATTAAAGCAATTCATACTTTTTATGAGTTCTTACAAAATTTTGGTAAAATACCACCGTTGACAACTGAAGCATTTCTGGAAGGTAGGTTAAAAACATACACGCATAGACATATAACATAACATCCTGAAAGGATGTTAGAGGTCATCTATTTCTACTCCCTCGTTTTACAGGTGAGGAAACAGGATCTTCAAGCTGTTACATAACTTTTAGCTTACACTTTCGTTTATATTTTTAGAGTTCTCTATGGTTAAGAAGTATAATGACATTGTAACTTCCTCTGCCCTTTTTGTCATTATGATTTATGAAGAGTCTCAAAGGGAACAAAACAATTAATATACAACCAAACAGCAGCCATAAGCTGGCACCTGCTGAATCTGAGTTTCTTCACTCTTCCAAGGTGTTGTGATGACTACATTTCAGGAGTAAAAAACTTACCTATCTGCTGTAGCTGTGGCTATTCAGGAAGGTCTACAGCTCCATATGTATTTCAACAGTGTAGGTTGGTAGTGCTGATTAGAAGTTAGCACTTTCTGTATCCTCGACCTCAGGCCCAGTTCCTACCTCTACCCAAACCCCAGGGCGTCGTATCATATCTTCGAGTGGAAGATGTGGTATGGGGCAAGAGGGTAAGGGTTGTCTTTCTGGTCTATGTTTCCATATCATTATGTTCTAGGTGAATGAAAATATATCTATAGAGGGGCCTGAAATAGGGGTGGAAAAGGGTTGGTGGAATGATTCTTACTCGGGAACCCTGTCCATAGGGTCACTTTTGTCCCACTCATGACTCTCTGGTTTTGTGAGTTTCTTCTGGCCAGAGCCTTCAGCACCACTCCATAGTACAGATATGTTCAGAACTCTGTGTATCCAAGAGGACAGGCATCTCTTACAGGAAACTTGAAACCTGGACAGTTATGGGCAACAGTTTGTGTAAATCCACAGGAAAAAGGTTACAGACCATTTCAGGGAATGTTTAGTAGTCAAATGTGGTTTGAATGGAAGTGAAAGAATAAGAGTAACATGAAATAAGTCTGAAAATTTAGACAGTAGCCATAGTGTAAGGCCTTTAAATGAAAGATGGAGAAACGCAGTGTTTCTACTAGAGACAGGCATAGACATGCCTGGACCTCAGTATTTGGGGAGCTACATGAAGGATGACTCGCAGAAGCAGAAAATAAAATTGGGGATAACAATTAGGAACCTATCATAATGGTCTGAGTGAGAAGTCATGAGTTGAGCCAATAAACAAGGAGGCCATGGCGCTGGTTCAGCTGAATGCTCAAATGTTTTGGTATCTTGATAATGCATATACAAATACAAATACAGGCATATGGATTGTGTGTCTGTATATGTTGTGAATATGCACACATATGCCTGTAAAAACATGTCTTTAGAAATACTAAAATATATTTGGAAGGAGACAGGGTTTCTGGAGTCAAATGGTACATGTATCATTTCTATAATACTTGTGTGAATAGATTCACCCATGAAAAGAGTCGATCTGATGTAGTTGGAAGAGTGGTTAGAATGCCTGAGTCTGGAATCAGTAGGACTGAGTTCAAATGTGACCTCAGCTACCTACTGACTTCATGACCAAACAAGTTACTTAACCTCTGTCTGCCTCACTTTCCTCAATTCTAAAATGGTCACTGGGTTGTCATGAGGATCAAATGTAAAATATTTAACATAGTGCCTGGCATGTAGGCACTTCAAAAGTGTTATTTTCTTCCATTCCTTTTCTGCTTAGATTATTTAAATTTTTTTTTGTTGCTACAATTATTGCTACTTGGGTAGAGAAGCAGCTATTCTTCTCCTGATGCAAAAGAGTGATGTCAAATTCAGCAAGCAAGCCCTATCATTTGCTGACTATTTTCTCAGAATATTAGATTTCTTCAAAGTAAGAGTTCTGTGAATTTTTGTTTTGCATATGAACAACCAAGACAGCGTGTCCCTACAATGTTTAATGGTCAGTTTCTTTATCTCTCACATAGTGAATTATGTGTGCTCTGCTCCTGTCGATACTAGTTCACATCCTCACAACCTTGAAGTTCCATCTCCCGGTGTAAAGGAGAAGAAAT
>NW_027187361.1:27008286-27037323 GCF_028583685.1 Petaurus breviceps papuanus | reverse complement strand
TTGCACATGTGTGTTCATTATAAAGTTATCATTCACAATGACAGGATTCCAGTGATTTGGGTACTCTTAGTAATCATATTAGTGATTTGGGTTCTCTTTCCTATGACGCAGAGTTCAACCACACCTGCCAATTTGGTGTACCTTTGATTTGTGTTCTGTTTTAAATTGGCCACAGGGGAGCAAGTAATGTACAGGACACATTCTCTGTGGACACTGCATGCCTACTATGGGACAGAAAGGCTATCCGTTGCATCATCCCTCACTTGCCCATAATGACATGTTGTGATAACATCCTTTAACCTAGTTCAACAGTGCTCATGAGTATAATAATACAAAAATCTAACCACAGATGGAATAAAACTCTATAATCTAAATTCCTTTTATTTTCATTAAAATAAAATAACCACATTATAACATACAATTTAACAAAATAAAAAGAAAAATAGTTCCTTTTCTCTTTGACTCCTAAATTCACATCTACTTATAAAGACTTGTTGGATTTACAAATATGTAATAAATGTATGATTGATATACAATACATATATATATGCACTCACACAAATATAATTAATATATACTTTTAATAAGTCTTTTATGTTTCCTTTTAATAATTCCTTTTTATGGCCCCATAATATTACATTATATTAATATAGGAGTATAGGAACTCAATCTGTGATTTTATTTAGATGTCTCTTAGGTGAGGAAACTCTTTTTCCCAATGCAGCTTGGTGCCTTCTCTGTGATTTATAATCTTAGCATTTTCTAAAGCACTGAGAGGTTAAGCGACTTTCAGTTAAGTCACTAGTTGCATAACTTGTATGTATCAGAGGCAAGATGAACATAAGAATTACTGCCTTTGAAACCAGCTGTCTATCCTCTACACCATGTTTGCTTTTGTATTAATATACCATAACCTATTCAGATTTCTGGGTTTTTTGTTTTACAAGAAAAGGAACTATAGATATTTTTGTATGGTTAAGAACTCTTTCCCTCAGTACCCTATGATAATGCCAACAGTGATATCATTAGATCAAAGAATATGACTAGTTGTGTAATTCATTTACCTGTTACAGATTATTCTCCAAAATTCTAGGATTGTCTACAACTCCATCGGCAATGCAATTGAATGCTAATTCAGTCCTATACTCAGCCTTGCAGATATAAAATTCCACATTTTCTTCTATTTAAAAGTAATTTTTAAGTATTTTAAAATGTTTTAACTTAGTAATCATTACTGAAAACAAATATTCAAAGAAATATTTTTAAACTATTGTACATAAAGTAAAACACTCCAAATTAAGTATAGTTCCTTTTAAAGTGCATGTTAATTAACAGAAGGTCCTGTTTACATTTTTTTTCTGTATGTTTAATTTTGACTTTGTCATTTTTACATAGTTGTAGTGAGTTATGCTTCTGTGATTCTTTTCTTTTCCATAGAATATAAGCAAGGATAGTTTCTTTTTTGTCTTTATATACAAGTCCGGTGAGGCTTGTTAAGGAAAGAAGGGAAGGCAAGTAGAAAGGGAAAGATACACCCAACTGAATGCAGAATTCCAGAGAATAGCAAGGACAGATATGAAGGTTTTCTTAAATGAACAATGCAAAGAAATAGAAGACGATACAATGGGAAAGACAATAAATCTCTTCAAGAAAATTCGAGATATCAAGGGAAAGTCTCATGAAAAAAGTGGGTATGATAAAAGACAAAAACCAAAAAGGGCCCTTAACAGAAGCATAAGAGATTAAAAGGAGGTGGCAAGAATACACAAAAGCAAGATGCAAGAAAGATGTTAACATCACCAATAAACACAATCGTGTGGTTACTGATCTAGAGCCTCACACTGAGGAGAATGAAATCAAGTGGGCCTTAGGAAGCATTGCTAATAATAAGGCTGGAGGAGGTGAGGAAATTTGAGCTGAGCTATTTAAAATCCTAAAAGATGGCACTTTTAAAGTACTTCACTCAATATGCCACCAACTTTGGAAAACTAAACAGTGATTGCAAACTAAACTCAATTGGAAAAGATCGATCCTAAAGAAAGACAATGCCAAGGAATGTTCCAATTACTGAGCAGTTGCCCTCATTACACCAGTAAGGTTATGCTTAAGAGTCTGCAAGCTAAGTGTCAGCAATATATGAACCAGGAATGACAAGAAGAACAAGCTGGTTTTTGAAGAGACAGAAGAACTGAGACAAATTGCCAACATGCTCTGAATTATGTAAAAAGCAAGGGATTTCTAGAAAAAACACCTGCTTCCATTACATTGACTGCACTAAAGCCTATGACTCTATGGATCACAGCAAAATGTGGCAAATCCTCAAAGAGATGAGAGCATGACATCATCTTACTTGTCTCCTGAAGAACCTGTATGAGGGTCAAGGAGTAAGAGTCGGAACTGAACATGGAACAACTGATTGGCTTAATGTTGGAGAAGGAGTAGGACGAGCTTGCATCCTGTCCCCTTATGTATTTAACTTATATACAGAGTGCATCATGCAAAATGCGTGAACCAAGAACCAGAATTCAAGTTGCCAGGAGAAATATCAACAATCTCAGATATGCAAATGATACCGCTATGATAGAAAATGAAGAGGATTTATGAAGCCACTTGAGGAGGGTAAAAGAAGAGAGTGTAAAAGTTGGCTTGAAGCTTGACATAAAGGAACTCATTTTAAGTTCCCTGAGGAGCCAACATATATTTAGAAGGTTCAATTGCAAGTCAGATAGAAAGGTCCAGTGGTCCTTAGGGTACAACAATAATCTATAGGGTAGTGAAGCTTCTTTAATGCCATTTCTGCTGATAATGATGTGGAAACATTTGACAGTGCCAAGAATTCTGGTGATGAAAACGTATTTTTCTGGTCTTCATTATCTGTAGCTACTAAGGAGTCAGGTGCTACAGCACCCACAGAAGCAATTTCCAGGTTGCATCTCCTCAAGAGTTCCTTGCCTGATGATATCTTCTAGTCTTTGGATAGTAGCAGGATGGTGGTTACTTCCATGGTTCTTGAGCTTGCCGATTTACCTCTGACAGATGGTGAGCCAATGGTGTTAATCATGGCAAGGAAATTAGCAGTGTATCCACAGTATTTGTTCCCTTCAGTGATCGCTGTGAAGCCTTGGCTAGAAGCAGGGCTTATAGTTTTGGGGTAGAATGTTATTCTCAAGGCTCTTATATTCAAAGCTCAGAACTATCTCTATTGGTGTCTGAAAAGAGATGGTGATTGAAATTGTGACAATGGTTTGACTTGCTTGGCATGTGGTATTACCTGTTTCTCCATCCAGGGGCTTGAGCTAGGCTGACAAGTCTAAAGAAGTCAATTTAGATCAAAATGTAAACTTTTTTCTTTTAGATTAAGTATGAGCAAATCATTAGCATCCAAGAAGTACATATTCAAGATTTCACTTGTTAGAACTTATCACTGCGATAGAAAGATATTCCACTATATTCATGTTCCACACTTTTATTTAGTCTGTTACTCCCCAATTATTAAATAAATAAGTAATTTTCAATATTTCACACACATGGATAAAACTGGTTTTTACACACTTTAGAGATTTATAACTAGAAGGGACCTCATATACTCCAATATCCTACTTTTAGAGAGAAGAAAAACAAGCCACAAAGAGATTAAAAATTTGCTTAAGATTATTAAAATAATGGGAAGGTAGAACTAGAATCCAAATGTCCTGATCATTTTTATATGCCACAGAGAGCTTGAGGAGACAAATATGTGAATAAAATTAATATTTGGTGGATTTGGAGACTATGCTGAAAGCTGATTGCAAGATTAGTACTATGAAATATTACCAGTTTACTCCATTGGATTTATTCAAAATGTCACTTAGCAGAGACCTACTGTAATGGAAAAGCAAATTTAAAGATCTTCCCTGCCCCTAGGCTAAAGTGAACCTGGAGCCTGGGGTGGGAGGCTTGTTTTTCAGTAGATACTTTTTTGATTGGCCAGTGGACCCAGAAAGTTGTTACATTCTCTGAGCCAGGAGAAGGCTATATAAACCCTGATTTGAGGCTTTGTTTTGGGGCTTACTTTGAGAAGTGTTCTGTGATTTGATCAGATGAGATTCTGGGAAGCCGTTGTTCAGAGTTCCCCCCCCCCCCCCCCCACTTTGAAAAACCCAGATGTTGTCGAAAAACCCAAATGTAGATTGGGTATGGATGTAATGGTTGGACAGTTTGGAAATCTGTCTACTTGATCTGTTTCTGTCTTGATAATTCTGTCTGTATACTCTGGAGTTCGGGGTGCTGACCTTTTCCCCCTGAACAAGGTAAACGATATACGTCTGACTGATTAAAGTAAGCTTGTTAACCCATTTTGAGTTGCTTTCCTTTAACAAAGCAGATCCAAGAACCTGTGGTGGCAGCGACCCTGGGGACGCTGGGGTGCTTGCTGCTACACCTACTCACAATATAATAGAAAGAACCTTGGCATATACACCATTGGATGAGTGTTGCCTCAGTCAAACTAACACATGTTAAAGACCTTAATTTAAAAGGGCCAAGGTCCCTCACTGCATCCTGGGTCATCTCCAGTTGCCCTGATCTATATCTGACCACTGGACCTGCGTCGCTTTGGAGCAGAAAATGAGGCTGGTGTCTTTGCAGAGCTCTCACTCACACTCAAATCCAATTCGCTTGCATGTCATGGCATCACTTCCCTGATGTCATGGTCCTTTTCAAGAACCAAGGACAAACAGCAGCAAGCACCATGACTATATGCAATATGAAGAGCTCAGAATAGTTTTAGGAAACAGGATTTCTTTGTGAACTACTGTCATTTCAAAAGAGAGATGGTTTTCTATTTGAATCATTTTTCTTCTTCAAAAATTCTATCTCATGTAGTTCATTTCCATTGCAACCTTATTTAAGGTTTACATACTTCAAATTGCAGGTTATTATATGGACCAATGGAAAGACATTTTAATTAAAAGGCATCCTCCTGGACTGAATGTTTATTTTGATACTGCTGACAAGGAGCCATACTGTAGTGAGTTATAAACTTTTAAAAAATCTTTTATATTTATACTTTATTCTGATTATTTCTTCCATTATCCTTCAAAACACAGGATCCTTTCAGAAGTGGTTTAACTCAACTGTTTTTTCATGTTAGATTTATAAAGATTGTATTATTATGCTAAAAGAGATTAAAATTGGTTTTGTTTGTCTTTGGAAGGGGGAGATGAGGCAATCAGGGTTAAGTGACTTGCCCAAGGTCACACAGTTAGTGTCAAGTGTCTCAGGCAGATTGAATTCAGGGCCTCCTGACTCCATTCTATTCATTGTACCACCTAGCTGCCCATTTTTATTTTAGACAAATACTAGAACTTAAACACAGAATAAGAAAAGAAAAAGAAACATTATAAACAAATGTTAAATATAAAATAAAAAAAGAAAAATCCATGTCATATGTACAGAATATAGGAGAGGATTCCGAATATATAGCAACAACATCATTTCAAGAAAGCTTATATATTAAATACTGTGCAATATGTTGAAAGCTGTCCATCTTTTCTTTGCTTCCTTGTAGGTTTTCTTTTGTTCTCTGCTGTACACTTTTTCCTTTGTTATTATTTCACCCTTCCTCTCTCCTACCCACCACCTCAAGGCTACAACTGAGCATGGATATATTTATATGTAGATGTTGATATGTATACATATGTGTATACGTGTGAACACATACATACATGCATATCCACATATACAAACCTTTCCTTAAGAGACCCTACTCCTATTCTCTCTTTTTTTCTATCTCTTCTAATCTCTTAATGTACTCCACTTCAGCAATCCCTCCTTTGTCCTCCCATTCTCCCCAATCTTAACACCCTTCTATCCCCCCCTTAACCTATTCCTTCACCCTCTCCTCTAAAGACCCCTCCTTCATCCTCTCCCCCCTCCCTTTCCCCTTGGAGTTTTATTTCTTTCTAAATTTAGAAGACTTTTATACGGTTTCCAGAACTAACAACCCCCCTCCTCCAACTAATTCCTCTGTATTAGTTCTTCTTGCACTTAATTTTAGCTGCTCTTAAATGGTTTTAATTTTTGAAGTTATATCATACTCAGGTCTACACCAATTCTTCCTATAAGCTACCTAATTACTAGTAACAACCTTAGACATAGGTTTTATATTTTCCATACATAAAAGGTAAACATTGTATTCTTATTTAGTCTCTTGTATTGTATGTCATTGGTCATGGTACCTTATATTTCTCTTGGCTCTTGTATGTCAAATCTTCTATTCAATTCAGATTTTTTAAACAGAGTCCTGGAAGTCTGACAGTTGATCAAAGGTCCATTTTTTTTCATTCAGAATTATGAATTCTTTGCTGGATAAGATACTTTCAGCCGGAGGTCCAGTTCTTTTGCTCTTTGATATATAGAATTCCAAGACCTGCAATCTTTTAGTGTTTCTGATGCTAGGTCCTGTGAGATTCTAATTGTGGTATGTAAATCAGTTTTTCTTGTTGCTTGTAATATTTTGTCCTTGATCTAGGGATTTCAGAATTTTACTATAAAATTCATGTGAGTTTTCCTCATTGGATCTCTTTCAGGTGGTGATTGGTGGATATTTTTTCTATTTCTATTTTCCCCTATTGCTCTAATGCTTCAGGACAATTTTCTTTAATTATTTCTTATATTACTGTATCAAGATTCTTTTCTTGATCAGATCTTTTAGGTAGCCAAATTGTTCTTATATTTTCTCTTCTTGATTTGTTCTCTAGATTTGTTATGTTTGTTATTAGATGTTTCACATTCTCTTCTATTTTTTTCATTCTTTATATGTATGTGGTTTTTTTTTAATTTCCTCATCTCTTATACCTTCGCTGGCTCCCCATTGCCCAATTCTGATTTTCAAGGGTTCATTTTATTCCTTAAGATTCTGGATCTCCTTTTCTAATTGGTTGACTTTCATTTGATAATCTTCTTGTTTTTCTTGGATTATTCTTATATTCCTTTTAATTTTTCCTCAGTCTCTCTCACTTGATTTTTAAAGTCTTTTTGAAGTTCTTCAATGAATTATTTTTTGGGCAGATTACCATTTGGCATTACTCTTGTTTTTTTTTAAGCCATTGGGGTTAAGTAACTTGCTCAAGGTTACACAGCCAGTTATTTCTGAGTGTGGTGCAAAGTATCTGAGGCCAGAACCAATCCCAGGTTATCCCAACTCTGGAGCCAGTGCTTTTACTCACCGAGCCACCTGGCCACCCCTTGGCATTACTATTTGGGGTAAAAGAGGATTTCTTTACTTTGTATCCTCCTCTGAATATGAAAATTGGTCTTCTCTATTCCCATAGTAGCTCCCTATGGTTGGATTCTTTCTCTATTGCCTGTGCATTTATTTTGGTAATAATTTAGCTTTTTCAATCACTTCTAGTCCTGAGGTATGGGGCAGTGGTGCCTCTCACCTCTGATCCTTTTTGTGTCTTCCCTCTCACCTTGAACACAAACTAAGACCTCAAGTCTCCTGTAGGTGCCTACAGCCAGGAGTCCCCAACCCACTGCTTCTGCAATCACATGCATGAGCTGTTTCCTTCTCACCCTGTCTGCTCTCCAAAGCACAATTGAGTCTGGCATTCCTTGTCAGCGGAGGCTCCCTAGATCTTCCCCAGGTCAGACACCTAACTCTCCTCACTGTCCTGGGGTAAAATTTTCTTTTGGCTGGGGCTGAGGCAGCCCCCCAAACCAACTAAGCCTAGGGCTTGCCACTTGTTGTTTAAGCAGCCTGTGGCTGTTGTTAAAGCGGACCCTAGCCTTGAGTTGTTTACTCTTCACCGGGAGCAAACCTCGTCCCGGGATTTTCTTCAGATCTTCTCCGAGTGTCACAAGAGGACCCATGTTTTACCTCTAGTCTTCTTTGTCTCCACAGCTCTATGTTCTCCTAGAGGTTCTATTTTATCTCTTTTGTGGAGAAAAGTCTTGAGAGTTTGGAATTTTCTGACTTACTCTGCCATCTTCCCAAAATTCTCCTGTTGTTTTTTGGGGGAGGGGGGTGGTTTGGTTTTTATATATAAGAATCTGTAATTTTGTCAGTATAAGCAACCTTCTGAAAATTAATGGATGGTCTTTAAGAGTTGATTCAGTTAAAAAATGTGTCATCTGCTAATGAGCCTATCAGAAATGAGGTAGACTGATCCTCAAGTATCAGACACAATATGCTCATAATTAGAACCTTTTCAATTTAATAGTACCTGAAGAATTAGGGTTAGATTTTTGCACAGACTTTGAGAACTTAGAATGAATTCCATGTCTATCAGACACTGGAGAAAGTTGTTGAGTTGTAGAAATAGTAGAGTTCTTTGTCTGAGGAATTTATCTGTAGTTAACAATTCAGGCAAGTCTAAAAATTGATTTTTTGCTCATTTTAGATCCAATGAATCTATTTTCTGGGTAGCAATATATTTTAACTATACAATTTCCTTAACTCCTCTGTAGAGAGACTGCCCAAGAAGCAAAACCTTATAACTTACAGAAGAATGATAATGATGCAGAGAGTGTAGAAACTATAAAGTGATCCTCCTGAGTCATTTAATGCTGGATAAACTGTAATTTTTATTAGTATATTATGTATATAATTATATTAGAATATTATCTTTGTCTTAACAAGCTAAGTATCATAGGCTTCAGATTTGTGAGGATGTTAGATTTAATTTAATCTAATTCCTTCATTTTACAGATGAGGAAAGGAGGCCAAAAGCATTAAGTGACATGCTCAAGGCAGACAGGAAACTAGCAGAGTGAAGATTTGATCCCAAGGAAACAAATTTTAAATCTTACTGGTGCTTTCTCCATGCTGTGACTAGGAAATGTTTACCTTCTCCTGCTTCTTCCTCCCCTTATATCTGTAATTCAGAGTCCCTTTTGACATAAATAAGAATTCCCTTCCTTTGCTAGCACTCCCAGTCTTACAACTCCCAGTTGATATCGTCCTATTGATGCCATATACCCATATCCTCATCATAACCTTCAGTCTTTCTATTCCTCCCCAATCTCCTAAAGCATCAATCCTGTTCTGTCCTCAATTTGCTTGCTTCAAAATCTTGACCGTATAGTCAACCAGTTTAACTATTCCTTCTCCTTAAATACAAACTGACAAATTCCAATTCTGGGTCGCCTCAATCATATGCCTTTTTTACTCCTGTTTTCAAGTTGTGCTGAACCACCCTGGATTTAGTGATACAGTTCTTCACTGTTTTCAAGTATGTATTCACTACTAATAGCTAATATTTGTATGGTACTTTAAGGTTTGCAAAGCATTTTTTTATATTATCCCATTTGATCCTCAAAACAACCTATGAGATCAGTGCTACCTGACAATCCTTTTTTATTTTTCCTGGGTCATCTTAATCATATTCCACAGAGTGGTATAAGGAAAAGAAGCCAAACCTGGACTTGAGACCTAGTTTTGAATTCTATGTCTGATACTTGCTATCGGGTAAGGGTCAAGTCATTCTACCTCTGTGAGATTTCATTTCCTTCCCTATAAAATGAGAATAATAACACTTCAGTTACTTCACAGAGTAATTGTAAGCAACAAATGAAACATGAATTAAATGCTTTGCAAACTTTAAGGACTACAGAAATATCAGGTATTATTATTCTTTCCTACAAGATACCACTCTTCCCCAGGCCCCTAAACAGAATATCTACTTTCCTATTTATTAAGAAAATAGCGGGTTTTTTTTGATGTGCAGATCTTTTTCTTCCCCACTGAACACCTCAAACCCCTTTTACATTATCTTTCATCCTGTGCTTTTTTTGCTCCAGTCTCTGCAAATGGCTAGTTCTCCATGTCCGTTGTAACTCCATTCTGTGACCTTAATCACAGCTTTTCTTACTTTTTTCCCAGATCTTTCAGTCTTTCACTTTCATCTTCAATTTCTCCTTATCTCTTTATTGAATCTTTCCAAGCTTCCTAAAATATGCCCAGATATCTCTTTATACAAATAAACAAGCATGACCCCTTACTTAACACTGACATCTCTTTGTGATGTATATCAACTGGGGAATAGTTGAACAAGTTATGATATATAATTGTGCTATAAGAAAGAACAAAGGGGGTGGTTTTAGAAAAATTCATTGCAAGACCTATATAAATTGACACAAAATGAAATGAAAAGTGGGACTTCATTGTGCATCCTAATATGGTGTAATAATAATGATCAACTGTGAAAGACTCAGCACTTTGATCAACAAGATAATCTAAGGCAATTTCAAAAGATTCATGATGAAAAGATACTATCCACCCCCAGAGAGAGAACTGATGAAGTCTGAGTGCTAGTGGAAGTATAATTTTCTCACTTTCTTTACTTTTCTTGCTTTTTTGAAATCTGGCAAATGTGCAAATGTGTTTTGCATGCTTGCACATGTGTAGTTGGTATCATATTGCTTTTCTTCTCAGTGAGTCTGGATGAAGTGAAAGGAAGGAGAGAATTTGGAACTCAAAATTTAAAAAGAAAAGAATGTTTTAAATAAATAATAAATGTTTTAAATGAATTTAACTTATAATATTTAAATCCGTCATTACATTGATAATGTTGACATAAATTTGAAATATAGATTTTGTTTTTCAGTGTATCATTATATTCTTGATATTGTTGTTTTGGAGAATGTTACAAAGGAAGGCTATATAAAAATTAAATTAATAGATGCATATGGGAAAGGAGAAGAATCCAAAATCAAAAGGTAAGTAATATAAGGAATTACAGAAACACTGAAATTGAGTTTTGGAATGACCCTCAGTGGCTATCTAGTTTAATTCATATAAAAAAGGAATTTCTACTATAATATATTTGACATGTCATTATCCAGCTGCTACTTGAAGACTACAACAGAAAGGGAACCTTTCACCTCTCCATGCCCTCCATTCTATTTTTGGATAGTGCTTATAGTTAGGAAGTTTTTCTTACATCAAATCTAACTTCGTCTCTTGTAAATTCCATCCATAATTCTTGGGATTATTGCCCTACAGTCAAAAAGAATAAGTCTAATTCCCATTCAACAAAATGGTTCTTTAACCTCTTGAAGACAGTTATCCTTTTCCACCTGCATCTTCTCTTCTCCAGGCTAAGAATACCCATTTCTTTTCATTGAAAATCCGATTCTTGGCCCTTTTCACTATTCTAATGACATCCTCTGGACATTCTGCACTTTATCACTGTCTTTCTTAAGGAAAGTGGCACCCAGAACTGAACACAAAAATCCAAATGAGGTCTGAAGAAGACATGGAGGAGCAAATTGTTACCTGAAGCTATGCCTCTCTTAATGCAACCCAAGATCTCAATAGTTTCTGTCAATTTTTCATTTGTTTGTTTGCCTGGGATCACAATGCTGACATATTGAGCTTGCAGGCCAGTAAAACTCCCATTGCTTTTTCAAAAGAATTGTTGCTTACCAATCTAATATTTGGGGTTTGTTTTTTGCTTTTAGGAGGGCAGGGCAATTGGGGTTAAATGACTTGCCCAAGGTCACATGGCTAGTTAAGTATTAAGTGCCTGAGGTCATATTTGAATTCAGGTCCTCTTGATTCCAGGGCAGTGTAAAGCCAAGCATGAGCAGCTCTCCAGAGGACTGCTTCTGTGAATAGTTCTAGGGTTCTGATCACATGGTATAGTGAACTCTATTCATGAGTAAACTAAAGCAAAAATTCATAGAAACTTAAGTATGACATTCACAATGATATAACATAACAATTTATCACTAAAGAGACCACATAGTTTTGAACAAAATATATCATTCAGTAAGTCCTTAATTCAGTCATCCTTAAGGAGCAATCCTCCTTAAGGGATACAAAGTACAAAGATCTCCCACCCCTATGTCACATTGTCTTAATCTCTCAGTAAAAAAAAAGTCTTCTTTCTTCTTGATTGGAGATTAGTTTCCAATCATCCTTAACTCAATCATCCTTAAAGGCTACAAGGTACAAAGTCCTCCCACCCCTAGATCACAGTAAATCATGACCTTGTCAATCAGCACTAAGTACCCAAGGAGAAATCTTTTCATCTTGGCTTGAGGCTGGCTCCCAGATTCCATGGTTCCTATTCCATGGTCCCAGCTATTGTCTGAATTCAACCATCACCTGGATCCACAGGTAGGCAGCTCTCAGCTTCTCATCCAGCTCCTCATCCAGTTCCCATTCCATATTGAAGCTCACAGTGTCCAGTCCACCTCAAGTCCTTTGCAGTTTCTGTTTCTGGGAAGAAAATGTTTAACAGCCAAAACAACATTCAAACACATTGCCGGCACCATCATCAAATCACTATCTGCCTGTGAAATCAACACAGATTCATAAACAAGGTCCAAGAAGTAAATACAAATCATCAGCATAGGAATCAGCACAGACCCACAAACAAGGTCCAAGAAGGCAGCATAAATCATCAGCATGGTCCCAGGACCTCTGAAACCCTCCTCCAGGACTTCTGTAAACAGACAAGAAGAAAATCCTCCTTCAGGGCTTCCAGTAAGGTCCCAGGGCTTCTGTACAAAGTATCACAAACACAAATCAACACAGACAGAAGAGAAAAACAGAATGCTAGCCACCTCATGTTTCCCTTTTCTGTTCTGCTCAGTCCCAGATTATGCTCCCCCTTTTATATGGTAAGTTCCTTCCTGTTCCACCCATTCCTGTTGCATCAGCAAGTCCCTCCCACCTTCAAATCACAAGGGACTTAAACAAGAGGCTAAATACTTAGGTAGCTGAAACAAGGCACTAAGTACTTCTTTGCTTGCCAATACAGGTTGGTGCTCTATTCACTGTGCCACCTAGCTGTTCCCCAATTTAATATTTATTGTTTATTTTAAATAACATTCATATATAATATATGTGTGTATGTATATTGTAAGCCTTTATATTTTTCCCTACTGATATTCATCTAATTAGATTCATACCAATGCTCAACCCAGAGGTGTTAAATTCACAGCTCCTTCTACAAAACTTCCTGTGTGCCTGGAAGCAGACTAAAATGTAATTCAGAAATCAATGTTTAATAAACAAATAAAAATGTAATTTAACATAGATCACATTTAACCTGTTGTTTTCTAAGTTTATATGGGGCCAGCAGGGATTTATCTCTAATGGAGTTTGACACAATTGCTTAACATTCTTTCACATCCTGACTCTGGTGTCCCATATGTCTGCTATCCCTCCTACACTTGTGTTAGTTGTAAATTTGGTGACTGTGCCATCTTTAGCTTTTCCCAGACCACTGATAAAAATGTTAAATAAGACCAAGCCAGACAAAGATTCCAGAGATTCTCTGCCAGAGAACTCTTATCATGTTGCTATTGAGCCATTAATAACTGATTTTTAATGGACCTATCCAAATAATTCTGTATCCATATAATTGCAACTCTATCTAATCTATAACTCATCATCTACTCTTGCTAAAATCTAGGTAAATTGCATCCACAGAACTCCCATCATCTACTAATTCAGAAATCTTGTAAAAGCATAGGAAAAAATTGTTAGTCTGTGATGACTTATAATTGATAAAGCCCCCTTTTACCCATCTTCCATTTCCAGATGTTCTCCAACCAGATCTTTAATGATTGATCCTTCATTGAATTTTCCCAGGAATTGAAATCAAGTTCATTGGATTATACTTCACAGAGTCTATTCTCTTCCTTTTTGTAATATTGGATGAACATTCATAATTCCTCAATCTTGCAGTATCTCTGACATTTTCCATGATTTTGAAAAAATTAACAGGGGCTCAACAAAAACATCTGCCAGTTCCTTCAGGACTAAAAACTGTCAGTCACCTGGGCTAGTTGATTTGAATTCATCAAGGGGAAGTAGATATTCTCTTACTAACTATCTCCTAGAGTATACGGGATATCTCCTTCCTCTTAGTCATTTCTGTTCTGTCATTTACAGTGCAGAGGTCATTCTCCTTGGTAGAGAAAATAGAAATAAAATTATATTTGAGCAGCTCTGCATTTTCTTTGTTGCCAGTTATCATCACAAAATTCAACCCAAGTAAAAATGCTATCCTTGCTTTGATATTCCTTTTTCTCATCATATAATTTACGATGAAATAAAGGAAACAAAAGACCCATTTTTTTTCACCTTAGTTTCCTTGCTAGCCTTAGGTAATTTTGAGCATTCTTGACAGTTTTGTAGCATCATGCCAAGCTCTTTATATCTATCTTCCCATAATTAAACTTGACTTCACCTTCAGTATGACTTCAGTTACTGGATTTCTTTACACAAGCTTCTGAAAATAAAATGTTACTGTCTGTCACTGTTCCCTTGAATACAGTAAAAATGTATTTTAAGCTAGGTTTTGTGTTAAGTGTCTGAGGCCAGATTTGAACTCAGGTCCTCCTGACTCCAGGGATGGTTCTCTATTCACTGCATCACCTAGCCACCCCTACATTTTTAAAATGGAATAAATTTCAAAAGTTGAGAAAGTTGGATCATTTTAAATAACATAACACAGTAAAAAAATCATATTAATGCTATGGTAAATAGAGCATCATTTTTTTTCATGGAAAGCTACAATCCTAAATATCCTAAATCCTACTTTGATTTATTTTTTCCATAACAAGTGACAGTAAATTAATTTACTTATCATTTTTATATAATTAAACACTATACATGAATTTTGTCATTAGTAATAAATGTGACATTGTATCAAATTGGGGAGGAGGGATTGTTGTCTTAATTTTAGATACTCTCAACAAATAAAATTACTTCATACATTTCTGTTAGAGTTATGTAATTCAGAATTTTATCAGCAGACATAATTTGTAAAGTTTCACTCTATTTAGGATTAAATGCTTACTTTAAACCCTATATGACAGTGTGTTCTATTTTCTATCTAGTTACATGGCAACATATACTTTCTATGAAGAAGTCAGTATTCTTGCTGGATTTTACTATGACTTCAAAGACATTTCAAAAATTGTTTTGACATATTCTCAAAAGAATGCAAAATCTAAGTGTCCTAAGTGCAAATACAAGATTCACCATATAAAATTAAGATCACTTACAAATCCAGAAAGGTAATGTTTATAATATGTATGGTGGGTTTTTATTTGGAGAGTTTATTTTTAAATACAGGGGAGATAGTAATGTATTTGATTAAAGAAATGGTGAAAAATCATTTTTTACTGTACTTCATGTCTGGCCAAGAATCTGTCAGCTTTATGTTTTAAGATGTGGTTCAGAAGTTCAAGCCCCATTCTTAGACACAAGTTTCACAACCAGCTATTCACTTTCCAAGTTAATTTTTCTCCTTCTGTACCTTTTGCTTTTGATAGGCAGCAGTGAAAAAAAAACATAACTATTTGCCCATGTATTTTTCCCAATCTTACATTTACATTCTGGATTATCTGCTTTGGTAGCATATCCATCCTCTGCATGTTATGTCATGGAAACCTTCTACTGGAATGTCATACATGGCACAAGGGAAAACTTTATTGTAGAAATTGAAAATCTTAGCACTTTAAATTATGACTACACTAATACATGGTCTACATCATTAAGGGAAACAAAAAGTGATCCTTTCCATATTAAACCAGGGCAAATACACTTTGCTTTACACAGTAGATATGCCCCCATAAAACTTTGATCTGAATCAATGTTTTATAAATGAAATAACTTTATGTTTAATATGGAGACATAATTTTTTCAGCACTAACTCACATTTAAATTGTGCTTTTATGCTTAAACATTTTACAAACACTCTAATTTAAACCTCAAAAACTCTGCAGTATGTAGAGAGACTCACCATCTCTATTTTAGGAGTGAAGAAACTGATATCTGAAAGATTAATGGATTGCCCAAGTTAGTAAGTAGTACATTCAGGACTAGACCTAGGTCTTTTCAAGTTTAGTGCAGAACTGAGTGTTGAACATTTTTAAATTTATCTGTTTTGTATTTGAATTGTGGTTATAAAAGATGAGTCTAGCTAATTTCTTGTATCACATTCTGATCTTCACAGAAACAATTATTCAGGTACTTGAAGAAAAACTGGACTTTGCCTGAGTTTAAAATATTTGCTCAATGCTACACTTCATTCCCTGTTGTATAGATCTCCCCCTACCAAACTTTGTAAATCAAAAGGGGACTTGAGCAGGGCTTTATTGATGGATAGAATTCCAATATACATGCAGAAGGAGATCATTTTAATAAAAGGGTACTGAAATCACCAATAAAAAAAGGAAATTTTTTAAAAAATATTTTAAGATTCAATGATTATACCAGTTTGTTGGAACAGTGGGATTAAGCAGTGATATGGTGGGAGAAACGGCAGGAAAGAGAACTGCCAGACTGTAGAGGGCTTTAAATTCCAGACTGAGGAATAGGTATTTTCAAGGGTTTCTCATAAGAAATATGAAAAAATTAGTAAAGAGCCAGAAAAGAAAAGAAAAATTGAGTAAGAGAATGACATGATCAAGTAGCATGTTGCAATGCTACTTAAACCACCACCATTGCCGCTACTAATATTACTTACTCTACTATCATTGTCTGACATGTCCATAGTAGTTTAGATAATGCAAATAAAGCCCTTTGCAAATTTTAAATTGGTAATTGGTAATGGAAAGAGCACTGGATTTTGAATTAAAACAACAACCTGTGCTCAAATTTTGACATTGACAATTGTGCAAGTCTCTTAACTTCAGTGGCCTTTAATTTCTTTATATATAGAATGAAGGGTCTGGTCTAGGTGACTCATAAGGTACTTTCCAACTATCAGTATATGATACTGTGAAAATAGACAAAAGCTTGTAGTTGGAAATGAAGTGTCAGGTATGAGAAACAGGAAGGGCACTTTCACTAGGTTGTGTGAAGCACAGTAATACGTAGTATCTCTGGAAACATAGGTTGTGACCAAATTGTGATGAGTCTTAAATGCTGAACAAAATAATTTTTGTTTGTTTGCTTGTTTGTTCCTATAGATAACAAGGAGACACTGAATTTCCTACGTAGGAGGGTGACATGATCAGAATTGCATTTTAGGAAAATCGCTTTGATAGCCATGTTGGGGATGGATTAGATAAAGCAGTAACTAATTAAAAGGCCATTGCAGTAGTTTAAATGAAATATAATGATGGCCTTCCCTATGCTGTTGGTTGTGTGGAGAGAAAGGGATGAATGTGAACAATGCAGAAGTAAAGCTTTTATTTCATTGTTTATCTCTTGCTTTATTTTTTGAGGTGTTCATGCAATCCTTGTACGAAATCATTTTTTCTCCTTTCAGTATTTTCTCCTAGGTGGCATTTTAGCAGTGTAGCAGTAGATAGAGTACCAGACCAAGAGTCAGAAAGATCTGAATTCAAATCTAGCCAAAGACTACCTGTGTGACCCTGGGAAAATCACTTAACTATTTTTGCCTCAGTTTCCTCATCTGTAAAATGATCTGGAGAAGGAAATGGCAAACCACTCTAGTATCTTTGTGAAGAAAACTCCAGATGGAGTCACAAAGAGTCAGACACAAATGAAATAACCGAGCAACAATGAAAATAAAGTTAATAATATTTTTATTACATAGGTCAAAATATTGGTATAAGAAGACTACTTTGGAAACAGAGGTAGTTATCACAGTGTTTAAAAACAAACGAACAGCTTTGTGACAGTAAGTGCAGGATGAAATGGAAAAGGAAGAGACATCAGTCAGAAAAGTCAAATAGAAAGTTATTGAAATAACAGAAGTATCAGGTGACAAGAAACTCATATGAACAGTAGTAAATTTGAGAAAGAAAGGAGCAGATATCAAATACGCTGTAAAGAAAGAATTGGCAGGTAGTGTGACAATGAAGGTTTGGAACTAGTAGCTAAAATGCCATATCTGCTCTTTATTATCTATATGACTTCAGTCATGATGGTTCCCTACACATGAAATGAAGAGGTTGGACTAAACAGTCACTAAGGTTCAATTTAGGCATATAGCCTGAGAACTTAAACTGTTTGTCTTAGTGTTTTTTTTTTATCTCTTTGAGATACAACCTAGTGCTGGTGTTGCTGGTCAATGGGTATGCATGGTTTTATAGTCCTTTATAGTTTTTAGCCTCCAGAATGGCTGTATCAGTTCACAACAGTACATGAGCGCCTTACTTTCCCCACATCAGCTTCTCATCATTTTTCTTTTCTATCATGTTAGCCAATCTGATAGGTGTGAGATGGTACCTCAGAGTTGTTTTAATTTGCATTTCTCTAATCAGTAGTGATTTAGAGCTTTTTTCATAAGACTATAGATAATTTTGGTTACTACATCTGAAAACTGCCTAATTATATCCTTTATCCTTTGGGGAATGGTTCTTATTTTTATAAATTTGACTCGGTTCTCTATATATTTGAGAAATGGAGTCTTTATAAAAGAAATTTGATATAAACTTTTCTCACATTTATGATTACTGTATATTTCCATTCATTTTATTCTCTCCCATTTATATTACTCTCTCTCTCTCCTTTCACTTTGTCCACCTTAAAAACATTTTGCTTCTGGCTACCATTTCCCCTAATCTTCCCTCACTTCTATCAGCCCCACTGCCTTTTTTTTTAGTCCCCTTCCCCTCCTACTTTCCTACAGGGCAAGATAGATTTCTATATGCAGGTGTGTATGTGTTATTCCTTCTTTGAGCCAGTTCCAATGAGTAAAGTTCAAATGCTCACCAACATCCACACACCCAATCTTCCCCAAGCTCTTTTGTACCTATTTTATGTGAGATAATTTACCACATCATATCTCTCCATTTCCCCTTCTCCCACTGAATTCCTCTTTCTCACTCTTCAATTTCTTTTGAAATATCATCCCATCATATTCATCTTAAATCAGTGCCCTCTATGTACACTCCTAATTGCCCTAATAATGGTAAAGTTCTTAGGAGTTACAAGTATCTTCCTTCTATTTTGGAATTTAAATAGTTTAACCTTATGATTTCTATTTCTTATTTGCTTCTCTTGATTCTCAAATTCCAAAGTCAAATTTTCTATCCAGCTCTGGGCTTTTCATCAGGAATGCTTAAAAGTCCTCTGTTTCATTGAATGTTTATTCTGCCTGCTGAAAAGAATTATGCTCAATTTTGCTGAGTAGATGATTCTTGGTTGTAATACTAGTCCCTTTCTCTTTCAGATTATCATATTCTAAGCCTTCCAATCTTTTATTGTAGAAGCTGCTAAATTTTGTGTTTTCAGGCTGTGACTCCATGATATTTGAATTGTCTTTTTTTCCGTTTGAAATACTTTCTCCTTGACCTGGGAACTCTGGCTTTGGTTATAATATTCCTGGGAGTTTTCATTTTGAGATCTCTTTCAGGAGGTTATTAGTAGATTCTTTCCATTTCTATTTTACCCTCTGGTTCTATAATATCAGGGCAGTTTTCCTTGATTATTTCTTGAAGTATCTTGTCTAGGCTTGTTATCATGATTTTTAGGTAGTTCAATAATTCTTAAATTATCTCTCTTTTACCTATTTTCCAAGTCAGTTGTTTTTCCAATGATATATTTTACATTTTCTTCTAGTAATTCATTCTTTTGATTTTGTTTTATGTTTTCTTGATGTCCCATGGACATCTATTTACCCAATTCTAGCTTTTAAGGAATTATTTTCTTCAATCATCTTTTTGTACTTCCTTTTCCATTTTGCCAGTTCTACTTTTTTTTAAAAGAGTTCTTTCCAATGAATTGTTGTGTCTCTTTTATCATTTGGCCTATTCTGGTTTTGAAGGTGTCATTTTCTTCAGTATTTTTTGTGCCTTCTTTACCAAGCTGTTGGCTCTTTTTCATGATTTCTTGCATCTCTATTATTTTTTTCCAAACTTATCTTGTATCTCTCTTAATCTATTTTTAAACACCTTTTTGACCTCTTCCAGGAATTCTTTTGGGGCCCAAGACCAATTCACATTTTTCTTTGAGGCTTCAAATGTGACAACTTTGACTTTGTTGTCTTCTTCTGAGTTTATGTTTTGATTTTCTCTGTAAGTATGTAACTTTCCATGGTCAGGATCTTTTTTGTTGATGTTGTTTGCTCATTTTCCAGCCTATTTCTTGACTTTTGTTTTACATTAAACTTGAGCTCTGCTTGTAGGGTGGAGGGGGCAGTGCACCAAGTTTAGTTTTTTGTGTGTGGCTGTTTTCACAACTAGTTCTAGGGATCTGTACATTGTCTTTTCTTTCCAGGTGGTAAGGCCTATGAAGAGCTGTCTTTACTACTTTCCTGGCCTGTGGTCTGATCTTTGGGCGATCACAAGCACTCTTGTGATGAAGGTTTCAGCTCCCCTGTGGTCACAAGCTCTGGTGGGCTAGGGCTACTCCTCACCCAGGGATTGTGACCCAGGACTGAAACTTGGATCCCACTAAAAGGAATGCAACAGAGTGCTGCATCGAGTACAAACAAAGGGACCCCTATAATCTCCTTCTAACAAGTCATCAGACCCCCTGACCATCTGTGTGCTGAGATCTCTGAAAGCTATCAATTCAGTTGCCCCCAAGGCCTGCTGCTGGCTTTTGTCTGGTGTGGCCCAGTGCTTATTTGCCTGGGTATTGCCTTTTCAGGACCAAGCTCCGTTCTCATGCCCATATAATACATATTTCCTGCTGAGCTTCTAAGTTTTATTGGGTTGTGGGTTCTGCCACTCCAGAATTCATTTTGAAGCATTATTTAAAGTTATTTGGAGGGGGATCTGAGAGAGCTTATATGAGTTCCCACATTTTTTCTTCTATCTTGGCTCTGTCTCTGCAAAATTAATGAAAAATTAATCATGACAACTAATGGTAAAATAAGAATTCAGGATTAATTCATGAGTAGGAAAATACTATAATACTAATACATTTTCATAAAGCTTCAAGATTTGGAACCTTCTGAGATAGGCAAATATGAAAAGCGTGTTTTGTAGAGAAGTGACTCATCTCCCCCAACACACTAGCAACAACTTCTGACCAATGGCCACCAACAGGCAAACATACACAAGAGTCCTGGAGTAGCATCAAGCCCTCGACCAACAGTTCTGCTTCTAGTACAGTCCCTAGCCATCATCTAGAGAGGCAGCTCCTGTGGAGAAGAGGTCACCTATCCCAACCAACTGCCAACCCCTGTTATGCACATGGCAGACAAGGCTGAAAAAGAAAAATACCCTAACAGAGGAGCATGAGAGAGCGCTGCCAGCAAAGTCAAACCACTGCTCCCACCTTAACTACCATCTCAATCATGATGGAGACAACTCAGAACTCTGAAATCAAGAGCCTTGGTAATGGCAATGCTTCAAACCCAATAGCATCAGCTGTTATTCTGGAAGCATGCCTTGACATTGTTCCTGCAGATTTAACTAAAGGATCCCAAAAGAAAGTCACCAAAGCCCTTCCTATTGTCAAATGGCTCAATATCAGAAACTGATATGATTTTATCAGTGGATATGACATGAAAGAAGCATTGCCATCTGCTTTACCACTGTACCCTAAGAACCATGGAACTGTTTCATTTGACTTGCAGCTGAAACCTTCCATATGTATTGCTTCTCTAATTGGAATGTGAGCCCCTTGAAAACATCTTACTTTTCCATTTATATTTTTAGCACTTAACATAGAACTGTGCACATAGTAAGTGCTTAATGATTGATTGATTGGTTAGTTGATGATTCATCTTTTCTCTCACTACCACTCTCCTTGAGTTTACTCATCCAACAAACTGGTTCCATACATTTCTATCTTACCCTAAGGTTTACAAAATACTTTACTCAGTAAAACTTTACTCAAAATACTGTGAGGAAGAAAGCACAACCATTCTGGTCCCCTTTTATAGATGTGGAAACTGAAACTTGAAGAGGAGAAATGAGAATAACAACCCAAAACCAGGTTTTTGGGTTCCAAATTAATTACTTCTAGTCTCCCATGATACCAAACTGCTACTACAGACTTAGCACATTTATATGGAAAAATGTGAAATCTTGCTGTTGTGCTAATTCTTTGTTCCTTCTTTTCCTCCTTTTATTTTTCCTCTGCCCCCACCCCCACCCCCAGACCACAGCTTTGCAGGTATGACTTTGAACTGAAAGAAAATGTGGCAACAACACTCAAACCACATTCTTGTACGCCAACAGACATTTAGATGAAATGATGTTTCACAATAAATATGGAAATATTGGACTTTTATTGGTCAAGAAATTGTGGCAATGGGAAAGTATAGTGACCATTGGCCTGTACTGAGATTTCCTTTTCCAGAAAGAATCATTCAATATGAAATTTAAATGATCCTCTATTTTGAAGAAACATTGAAAGTCAATAGAGAACATAGTAAAACAAAATGGAGTTTCTGAGGATAGCATTATATTATTCAAATGGTTTGTATATTATCTGTTCCACAATTAAATGTTGTTAATAAATAAGAATATACTTGAATAAGGAATGGAGATCTTTAGAGTTCCCTCTGAGAGAATTCAATATGCTTTCTAAAAGATTCCCAGGCATTTTTATTATCCTGTTATGGTAGAATAAATTGTTGTGGTTGTTAATAATGCATTTTGATAGTTTTAAGGTTTAAAAAGCACATTATTTTTCATTCCAAGCTTATTACTCTATGACTCCATTGGAATGAATATTACTATAATGCCAAAAATACTAGAGGGGTCTACATGTTGGTTGAATGGGAATAGCTGAACATATTACCGTTAAAATATGAATGTAAGTGAAAATAAATGAACCACTTAAAATTATTGGTCTGAAGAATTCAAAGACATATGGGAAGAAACATGAAATAATGCATAACAAATAAAATAAGATCTATATGATACAATGGAAAGGCACTAGATTTGGAGGTAGAGAGCCTGGGCTTAACTCCCAGGTCTGCCACTTACTTCCTTTATGTTCTCTGGACCTCATCTTTCTCATCAGTAAAATGATGTAGTTTGATTTGATTACCTCTTTTGTAATCAAATGCTTTTGTAAAGCCTTCCATTTATTTTCAATTAGTAAGCATTTTTTCCTCTCATTCTTATCCTAATTCTCGCAATTGGGGGGTAGGGAGAGGAGGAAAAGAAAAACCAAACCTTGTGAAAATATGAAGAGTAGAGAAAACAAATTTACACACTGTCAGTAACCAAAAACGTGTCAAATTCTGTATCTTGAAACTATCATCCAAATGAAGTGCTTTCCATCTCAAAGACTATGGTCTTATAAACCAAAATAATTGGTTTATGGGTATTGGTTGTTTATTTTTAATAAAAGTTAATAGCTATCAAGGTACAGAAATATTGAAAATAAGAGGAAAAAATAGTAAATGTATCCTTTACAGATCCTACCCTGATAGAAATAGTCATCAATTTAAGAGCCACAAACAAAAGGCATAGACCTAGAGATTTAATACAAAATCCTAAGTTATGAGTGAGTCAAAGAACAAATCATAGAAATGATGATTATATAAGTTTGTGCTTGTTATTCCAATTAAAATGAAACATTAAGTTCCATTTCAATAACTTTATTCCAGCTTGAATGTGCTTGTCATTCTTAGTAATTAGGCCTTCATTAAAACCAGATAGATTTGCTATTATTTCATTGGTTAAAGAATCTCGAACCCCCATGCTGGGATCTACTTACTTTCTCTGTAATGATTACAACTCATGAAATAGCACAGAATCACAAACCATATGCACTAAACCATGAGTATTTTAGCAAAGGTCCCTTTTTCAAAGAATATTCCAAGGCACCAGATAAATAGCTTGATTCCAATTCATTAAATAGGAACTTTCTTGAAAGATTTCCAATATTGTTCTTAAAGGCAGCATTTGTGAAAACTAGGGCAAAACTCAAATGCCCCAAAGTGTCATTGGCTTCAATGTAAACAAAGAGAGTTCAGTATTTTGCTTTTCTTTAAAGCTAGGCCAAAGATTTCCAGGAAGAGGAAGTTTCCTTATAAATGGAAACCACTCCATAGAAAGACAAAAAAGCTGTTGTCATTCAGAACATTTTTTTTTACTTCTTAGAACCTCACTCTTATCAATTCATCAAGTCCTTTAAGGTTACCTTAGAGTTTCTCTGATTAATAAAAGATTTTTCTCTTTTAGGAAAAGTTCTACACAAGGAAATCCTTCTTGCCAGTTAAGGGAAAGAGACAAGTCTAAATTGGAGCCAAAATACCTCAAACTGGAACAGTCTAAACCTTTTGTAATATAATTGAATTTAATGAAAGAAAACAAGTCTTGATGAAATAGTCTTGCCAATTAAATGAGATCTTATGACAAATGATTTACCTCATATCAACATTGGATATTTATTGATTAATCAACACAAATTGAAAGTATTACAAAAAATTAGGAAATGCCCCATAGCACTGTCCTTTGTAGAATGAATCTTATCTGTGTAGTTGATGTTCCTTATTCCAATTGAAATGAAACATTGAATTCTATATCAATCACTTTATTCAAGCCTGAATGTGCTTCTCCTAAGGAAGTGTTCTTTAACACACACGCACACGCACACACACACACACACACACATATTTGCTATGGTACTATTTCATACAGAATCATGAACTTCCATGTGAAGATCTCCTTGCTTTTTGTAATGACTAGAGTGCACTCAATAGAGGTGAATCATAAACAATACATACTAAGCCATGAAATTATAGTAAAGTTGCCTCTGTCAAGGAATAGTCCAAGGCACTGAAGCAATTGCTGAGTTCGAGGAGACTACATAGGAATCTTTTTTGAAAGATTTCCAACATTCTTCTTAAAAACTGTGGTAAGACTCCAATGCCACAACTTTGTATTGGCCTCAATAGAAATGACTAAAATTTCAGCATCTTGCTTTCTTCTAAAGCTAGGCAAGAAATTAAAAGGAGAAAATATTTCTTTATAAGTAGTAACTATTCCACAGAAACACAGAAAATCTGTTGTAATTCAGGGAATGTATTTGTCTTCCTAGATCCGCACTATTAGCACCAATGTATCAAGTCCATTATGGTGCCATTATGCTTTGTTTGCCCAAGAAAGGATTCTCCTCTTTCAGTCAATATTCTACACAAAAAAAATTTCTTCTTGCCAATTAAGTTGAAAAGAAAACTAAAGCAGACAAGAAAATACTAAAAACTGGAACACTGGAAATCTATTTTAATACATTGAATTCAAGGAAAGAAAATAAGTCTTGAAGAAATACAACCTTGCCTGGTAAATGCCTTATCTCATTACAAATGGTTTCCCTTTCCATTCATCCATTAATCAGGACAAATCAAAAAGGTACCCCCAAAAGAGGAAGGGCTTCATACCATCCTTCTTCCTAGCACTGACCTTATCTGTGAAGTTCAAGTTCCTGAATCCAATTGAAATGAATCATTGAGTCTCATGTTGATTACTTTATTCCAATCTGAATGTGCTTTTCTGTTTCAAGAATGTATTCTTTAGTAAGACTTTTCCCTTACCTTCAACTGGCAGAAATTATTTTTTTGGTAGAACGTTTACTGAGAGAAAAAATCCCTTTTTGGGTAAACAAAATCAAATGCAACCTTCTTACTCTTGATACATTGAAGATAATAATGAGGATCTAGGAAGTCAAATAATTTCCCTGAATGACAGCAGATGTTCTAGCTTTCTTTGCAATTGTGCTCACTTGTAAGGAAACATTTTCTGCTTGTAAAACTTTTGCCTACCTTTAGAGGAAAGTGAGATACTGAATTCCTATTCATTTACATTGAGGTCAAAGAAACACTGGAGCCTATAAGCCTGACCCTGAATATGAGAAGGTAGACTTTCAAAACAGTGTTGGAAAGCTTTCAAGAAGACCCCTATATGATGTACTGAAATGAAGCAATGTCTTCATTACTTTGGAATATTCTTTCATGAAGAAACTGTTGCTCTAATCTCCATGACTCAACGCTGCTTACTTAGGATTCACCTCTATTCCTTTGACTGTGGTCATTACCAAGAAAGCCACACAATGCAAACAAAAGTATGCAAAGTTCTTTACAGGCAAAATAAATCAAAGTAAATAGATCAGCATTAAGGAAAAACACATTATTTTACAGAATAAGCTAATTCGAGACAGAATAAAGTGAAAGATATTGAATTCGATATTTCATTTGCAGTGGAATGAGGAACGACTTGATGTTTAAGACTAGGTTTAGGAAGAAGGATGCTATGAAGTACTTCCTAACTTGTTTTAGTACTCTTTCAACTGGCGCTGGTGAATCAAGGAGTATCTATCTATAACTGCTAAAAGAAAAAAAAACCTTTTCTTAGAAGATAAACCATTGAATAGTAAAGATTTTATCTCATCGAGATTTTTGCTTCATTAGATTCAGTATGTTGCAATAGCCTAGTTCAGACATGGGGAACCTGTGCCCTTGAGGTCATGTGTGGCTTTCTAGGTCCTTGAGTGCAGTCTTTTGACTAAGTCCAAGTTTTTTTTTTAAGAGGATTTGTTCTGTGAAGTTTGGATTCAGTCAAAGAACTGTACTTGAGGACCTAGAGGGACACATGTGACCTTGAGGTCCCAAGTTGCCCATCCCTGGCCTAGACTGTAGAGTTTCTAGCCTTTCAGCTTTGTTAAGATTTTTTTCTTTCCCTAAATTGGTAGAAAGCATTTTCTCTGGTAGAACATTTCCTGAAAGAGAAGAGCCCTTTGGAGGCAAACAAAATCAAATGCAGTTTTAATAGACGTGATACAATGAGGGTAACAGTGAGGATCTATTTATTTCTCTATGTACTAATGGAAGACTGTCACAGACATGGTTGGAAGCAGGGGGGCAGATGTTTTGTAAGAGCTATTTCTACATTATCATCTTAGTGCATTAGTTTTTCTAAAAGCTAATTAAGTCTGGCTGACTGATTGATATCAACCAATAATCATAAAGGAAGAACATCTGTGGGGCCTAATGAATTCGATAGCATTAAAAAGGCAACCCCCAACCCCTACTGGAGCACCTTTAGAGCCCCGAGGTGACATAGGAAGCACGCTCTAGAGACCTACCTAAGCTGTGCAACTAGGAGTTGGAACAGTAAGTCCATAGGATGTCCTCTAAGAATCAATGTGATGACAATTGAATTAAATATATTTGGGGAGTATCTATAGGAGGTAATAGAAACTTCATCCTACTATCCCATATGTGGTACTTCACACCTTTAGGAGCGATTTTCCCCTAAGTGAATGCTTTTGTGTTAAATAAACCACCATACTCAGGGAGAAAGGAAACAGGTCATATATGGAGAACTTCTGTAGTCTAACAAGGTTTATTGGAGGATGTAAGATATTCTTTTTGACCAGTAGAGGTCTCAGGAGGACTGGAGATGAGACAAGATGCTCCTCAGGTCCATGTTTTCATTTGGGTGCCTACCAGTATCTAGTAGTTGCTTGGGTAAGCAGAATAGACCAGTAGAAACTAAATTCTTAGCTGTTTTCTTTTTTTTTTAATCTCTAAGCAACTTGACCATTTCTGAGGAGGACAGCATGTTCTTTCAGAGGAAAGACAACAGCTTTGGCTCTAAGGATTTGCACCTTTCATTTGATATACTTCTATGAAACCATGAAAATGTATTCACGAAAAGGAAAGTTGGGACTTGTAGATTTAAAAGTTCTAGTATACGTCCATATAGTGTAGGAATGATATCTCAATCCCTTGCCTTCATGCCTATTAGACAATGCTTTCTTTAAAAGGTATGCCCTTGAAAATTGGATTGATTCAGGGAACCAAAGGTGTGGGTTGCCTATTGATATAATTCCTTGGTCATGAATACAAAACAATCTACAGGTACTTGAGCTTGTCTCTAAGGGTTAACCGGTGTAGGATGATGTGTAACCCAGAGGCCAGGAGCTTTGTCCTTGATGAATATATTTGTTCAGTATCCTTTGTTATAGGTAGCAAAACTCCTTTTGGTAATTGTTGAATAACCTGCCAAATGTCTCATTGCATTTCATTATAGAACCTAACCTACCAAACAACTGGCCCAGAATACTCTCTCTCTCTCTCTCTCTCTCTCTCTCTCTCTCTCTCTGTCTGTCTCTGTCTGTCTCTCTCTCAGAGAGATATACATATACACACACATATACACATCTCTATATATGCACATGTATATGTATGTACATATATTGATATATTATATATTCATTTCTATATAATAAATGCATTTCATATATGCACATGTGTGTAGTTATGTGTGTATGGTATGTATATGTGTATATATATCACAGACAGGGTGTTACATCAAAACATGAAGTGAGATCATCACTTAATTGGCACTAACATATACATCTAAAATAGAGAAACTGACAAAAAGGAAAAAATCTTTGTTTCAACAATCCATGATACAAGTCTGATACAGCTAAAGAATTGATGCAAATAAATCAGACTAAAAACTGTTACTCAACATAGAAGTGGATAAAAGTATATGTGAAAAAAACTCTATTTTTCAAAAGAATTATAAACAATCCACATGGAAGGTTGCTTCAAATTATTAATAAGAAAAATACAAATGAAATAACTCTCATTGCCTATCAAGCTTGCAAAGATTATAAAAGCCAGAAGTACTCAATGATGGAGTAGCTATAGGAAAACAGGCATGCTAATACAATACTGGTAGAGCTGTGACTTGATTCAAATATTCTGGAAAATAATTTGGAATTATATGATTGAAGGCACTTAATTGTTTATATTTTTTGATCATGCAGTCTCACTGCTAGGCATATATCCCAAAGAAGTCAAAGACAGATGCAAAGAAAGGCATACTTATAACAATACTTTTTTTGTGGTAGCAAGTGGATACCCATCAGTTTGGAGAAGGGCTGGATAAATTGTGGCATGAACATGGGAGATAGTCTTGTGTGTGAGTGGTGCCAAGAAGACCAGTTTGGCTGGATTATAGAGTATGTGAATGAGACTGATGTATACTAAACCTGGGACTGTTTGGAGTCAGGTTGAATTATGAAATTCAATATCATTAGTTTATCAACTTGTATTTTGACATACATTTCAGGAAAGTTCACAACTTCATTCACAAGATCATATATTTAGAATTGGAAGGGATTTTAAAGGCTATATAATCCAACTCCTTCATTTTACAGATGAAGAAACTAAGAGAGAAGATCTTAAGTGACTT
>NW_027187361.1:26956644-27008276 GCF_028583685.1 Petaurus breviceps papuanus | reverse complement strand
ATACTCTGTGTGTGTGTGTATGTGTGTGTGTATTTGTGGGTATGCACATGTCTGAATGCATGCTGAGCTTGTTTTGAGCTTGCAATGAGCAAGAGGGAAATTCATTGGTGAATTGTCTTATTTCTCCTTCTAGAATTAGTCCTCATATGTTATTTATTTCTTATTTCACCAGTTAGTTTACATCTTTTATAATAGACATTCATTTAATCTAAGTTCTCCAATTTATTAGTACATCAATGTGTGCAATATTTCCTGATGATTTTCTTAATTTCTTTTGTCTCTTGATCTCTCTTTTTTATTTCTAATTTTGCATAATTTGTGTTCTCACATCTCTTTTGTATTAAATTCATTATTGATTTATCAATATTATCTGTCAGTGATTTATCAATTTTATTGGTCTTAAAGTTCTTTTTCATATAGTCATTCTTTTCTTTCATCTTAGAAGGTAATATGTCCTTGATACTTTCATGAATCTGTGATAGCATTAAAGTTAGTACTCCTTCAAGGAGTGCAGATCCCAACCCAACCACAAATTCACATTTTATGGGCTGCTGTAAGGGTTATGGGATTTAAAGATCTTCCATGCCCCATTGGACTTGCTGATGTAGCAGGAAGGGGTGTAGCAAGAGGAAGTGGAAGCCAAACTAGAGTTCCTGCGGTGGCTAGCAGTGGCGGCAACAGGGGCGGCAGCAACAGCAGAGGCAGCAGCGGTGGCAGCGCGAAGCCCTTTTTGAGTCAGCCAGAATTTCTGCTAAGGACTCCTGCTGAGGACTGCCAGGGGCCGGAGCTGCTGGGAGCGCGCGGACTCTGGGTGGTTGCTGTGAGTGGGGAGAGGAGGACCTTTGCCTGAGGTAGCCTGTTCTGTTTTAAAGGCTTGAGAATGTGGGTGCTTTCTACTTTATCTACCTGTGCCAATTTCATAACTACTCTGATGGCTTTCACTTTCTGGTTTTGGGACTCAGTCTTTTGGTATTTTAATAAATTTTCTAGCTTATTCCCCCATATAGCAAGCCTGATTTATTTTGTGATGGATAATTATATCAGCATATCTGTAATTTCCATAGGCATTGTGAATATGGCATTGCTGATACAGCTGCTTGTCCATGTCTTGTCATAAATTCTTCACCTGCTAGAGGCCTTCCAATTTTCTTAATATTCTGTAGATACCCATAGAAAATGTCCATCCACTATTTATTACTTCACAACCCACTTGATTCCTTTTCTAGTGGCACAGCATTTAGATCTTTTCTCATGGGAAATTCTTCATTTGTAACATGCCATGGCCTGTTAACTACACACCATGGGTCTCTTTGTAATCCTTTGGTTGACCCACAAATTTATTTTGATGCATTTGATGAAATGTCTCATTAATATTGTTGTGGAAAGGACAGAAAGGTGAAAGTTGAATAACTAAACAGATTTGGACTTAGATAAACTCGCAGTCTCAGAGAGTGGTCCTTCATGGTCTGATGTCACCTTGGCAGGAGGTCTACAGTGAAGGGTCCCAGGGATTTATGCTTTCCTTAGTTTTTTTTTTTATTATGTTCATTGAATTTTCAAATAGCACAAAGCTGGGAAGGATAGTGAACACACCAGATGAGTGAGTCTGAATCCAAAAAGACTTTGACAGCCTAAAACATTGGGTGGAGCCTAATGAGATGGAATTTAATAGGGCTGATGTAACATCTTATACTTGGCTTACAAAATTTGCTTCATAAGTACAAGGCAAGGGAGACGTGTTTAGACAGCAATTTCCCTGGAAAAAAGTGGGGGTGTTTAGTGGACTCCAGACACAATATGCATCTACAGTTATGGAAGCCAAAAAAGCTAATCAATTAATCAACATGCATTGAAAGCATCTACTATGTGCCAAGTATTTCCATGCACTAAGAATAAAATTTAAAAGTCAGATATTTCATACTTTGAGAGAGTTTACTTAGATTTCATTGAGAATTATCATTTGCATCTCCATGTTATACATTTCTAACTGGATGCCACCTATTCATATAAATAAATATCAGTTTAGTATCATTCAATCTATAATTCATATCCATTCATTCTTCATTCAGCATTCATATATCCAAACTAAACATGTCCAAAACCGAACTCATTATTTTTTTCCCAACAAAACTCCCTTCCAAACTTTTAGTCAAGGACACTATCACCTTTCAGTTACCCAAGTACACAACCTTGGCGTGATTCTTTACTCCTAATTCTTCCTAGACCTCCATTACTCCACCATTTGCCAAATCTTGTCATTTCTGTCTTCCCAATACCTCCTGCATCTGCGTCTTTCCCTCTATTCATATGGCTACCATCCTACTTCAGTCTATTCTTCCTGCCCAAGTCTGTCCC
The DNA here is from genome assembly GCF_028583685.1 of Petaurus breviceps papuanus. NCBI lineage: Eukaryota > Metazoa > Chordata > Mammalia > Diprotodontia > Petauridae > Petaurus > Petaurus breviceps. Next base: position 27,005,921 of record NW_027187361.1, on the reverse strand, counting down.
ATCTACAATACATCTTCTACTCCACTACCCAAGTAATTCCCCTGAAGTACAGGTCTGACCATGTTACTTTCTATTTTATAAACTCTGAAGTGGGTATGATCAAACATAAATTCCTCTGTTTGGCTTTGAAAATCCATTGAAACCACATATCAACCTACCTTTTCCACAATATTGTGTATTATTTCCCTTGCTGTTACTCATGCACAACTATCCAACTTCCTCCATCTTGCCCTGGCTGTCTCCCATGCCTGCAATACATTCCCACTTACCTCCATCTGGTAGGATTCCTTGTTTCCTTCAAAACTCGTCTATGGGAAGCCTTTCCTGTTCCCCACCACAACCCCTAACTACTATTGTCCTTCCTTAGATCCAGGTCACAGTCCTGGGAGGCACTCCCAGAGCAAACAGAAGCACTAGCACACCAGAGCTTGTGGCTGCAGTGGAGAGGGGACTCTCATCACACTTAAGGGTAGAAAAGGGTGCTTATGGTCATTCATAGACCAGAGAACAGGGCAGAGAGTAGTAAACACACCTCTCCTTACATCATACTACCTGGGAAGAATTGAAAACTTACAGATCCTCAGAAGAATCTTTGAAAACAGCTGCATAACACTTCTGAAGCTTGGAACAGTGCACCCTCCAACTTGGAAGCAGAGACCCACTTTAGCAAAGAGTTAGAAGTCAAGAAATAGTCTGTAAAATGAACAAAAAAAAAACACAGGAAAAAGATTCTGACTATAAAAACTTACTATGGTGACAAGGAAGATCAAAACAAACATGTGGAAGAAGTCAGCAAAATAAAAGCTTCTATATCCAAAACTTCAAAGAAAAATAAGAATTGCTCTCAGACTGTGGAAGAACTCAAAAAATTTTTTTTGAAAATCAAGTAAGAGAGGTAGAGAAAAATTGGGAAGGGAAATAAGAGTGATGTAAGAAAATCATGAAAAAATGAGTCAGCAGTTTGGTAAAAGAGGTTTAAAAGAATCCAGTGAGGAGAAGAATGCCTTGAAAAGTAGAATTGATCAAATGGAAAAAGGCACAAAAATTTGCTGAAGGAAATAGCTCCTTAAAAGATATAATTGGTCAGATGGGAAAAAAAGAACAAAACATTGCCAAAGAAAATAATTCCTTAAAAATTAGAATTGAGTAAATGGAAGCTAATGACTCTATGAGACATCAATAAATTATTAAACAGGGGTGGCTAGGTGGCACAGTGAATAGAGCACCAGCCTTGGAGTCAGGAGGACCTGAGTTCAAATCTGGGCTCTAACACAACATAAAAACTAGACATGTGACCTTGGGCAAGTCACTTAACCCCAATTGCCCTACCTTCTTCCCCTCCAAAAAACAAAATAAAACAAGAAAGAAATTATAAAACAAAAACGAAAGAATGGAAAAATAGAAGACAATGTGAAATATCTCACTGAAAAAACAACTAGCCTGGAAAAAATGATCCAGGAGAGATAATTTAAATATTATTGGACTTCCTAAAATCCATGGTCAAAAAAAAAAAAAGAGCATAGACATTATCTTTTGAGAAATTATCAAGGGAAACTGCTCCGATATTCTAGAACTGAAGGGCAAAATAGAAATTGAATGAATCCATTTATTACCTCCTGAAAGATATCCCAAAATGAGAACTCCCAGAATATTATGATCAAATTCCAAAGCTCCCAGGTCAAGGAGAAAATATTGAAAACAGCCAGAAAGAAACAATTCAAGTATCATGGAGACACAGTCAGTGTAATACAAGATTTAGCAGCTTCTACATTAAAGGATCAAAGGGCTTGGTATATGATATTCCAGAGGGCGAAGGAACTAGGATTATAACCAAGAATCACCTACCCAGAAAAACTGAGTATAATACTTCAGAAGAAAAAAATGGATATTCAATGAAATATAGGACTTCCAAGCATTCCTAATGAAAAGACCAGAATTGAATAGAAAATTTTACTTTTAAATATAAGATTCAAGAGAAGAATAAAAGGGTAAGCAGAAAAGGGAAATCATAAGGGACTTCAGATTAAGCAGTTTACGTTCCTACATGGGAAGATGATACTTGTAACTTTTGAGAACTTTCTCTTTGTTAGGTCAATTAGAAGGAGACTATAAAGACAAAGGGCACTGGTATAAACTGAATATGATGGGATAATATCTAAAACATTAAATAAAATTAAGGAATGAGAAAGAGGAATGCACCAGGAGAAAGGCGAAGGTGGATATAGAATGGGGTAAATTATCTCATGTAAAAGATGCAAGAAAGACCTTTTACAGTAGATAGAAAAGGTAGGGGAGGGGAATCCTTGAACTTTATTCTCATCAGAGTTGACCCAAAGAGAGCAAAACATGCACACTTAATTGAGCAGAGAAACATATCTTACCCTACAAAAAAGTGGGAAGGGAAAGAGATAAGAGAAGATAGGATTGCTGATAGAAGGGAGGGTGGATTGAGGGAGGCAATCAAAAGCAAAACATTTTTTTGAGAAGGTACAGGGTGAAAGGAGAAAGAAAATAGAGTAAACAAGGGGGGAAATGGGGAGGAGGTAAATATAGTTAGCATTCATAACTGTGGAAAAAATATTTTTAAAAAGTATCTTTGATAAAGACATCATATCTCAAACATATAGAGAAATGAGTCAAATTTATATGAGCCATTCCCCAATGGACAAATGATTAAAAAAAATATGAAGTCAGCTATCAGATGAAATAACCAAAGCTATCTAGCGTCATACTAAAAAATATTCTCAATAACTATTGATTGGAGATATGGAAGTTAAAACATTTTGAAGTACTACCTCACACCTATTTGATTGACTAATAAGATGAAAAGAAAATGAAAAATGTTGGAGGGAATGTGGGAAAATTGAGATACTAATGCATTGTTGGTGGAGTGGTGAACTGATTTGGCCATTATGTAGAGCAATTTGGAACTATGCCTAAATATTTATTGTACTTATTTTCTGGTAGCAAAGAACTGGAAATCAAGGGGATGCTCATCAATGGGGAATGGCTGAACAATTTGTGGTGTGTGGTTGTGATGGAGCACTATTGTGCTATAAGTAATGATGAGTTAGATGCTGTTAGAAAAACCTGGAAAAGACTTTTATGCATTGATGCAAAGTGAAATGAGTGGAACCAGAAGATCATTGTAAACATTAGCAGCAATATTGTAAAATGACCCATTGTGGATGACTTAGCTATTCTTAGCAATACAATTATCCAAGACATCTCTGAAGGACTTCATATGAAAAATGCTATCCATCCCCAGAAAAAGAACTGATGGAGTCTGAATACAAATCAAAGCATACTTACTTTTATTTTCTTTATTTTTCTTGGGGTTTTATTTTTGTCTATGTTTTCTTTTACAACTTGACTAATACGGAAATACATTTTGCATGACTATTCATGTATAATCTATATAAATTTCTTGTCTTCTCAATGAGGGGGATGGGGAGGGAGAGAGAGAATTTGGAACTCAATTTTAAAAAAGAATACTGAAAATTGTTTTTGCATGTATTGGGGAAAATGGAATATTAAATTAAAAATAAAGGAAGTTCAGATAAGGACAACCATGATTGTGAAGGGCCTTGAGTCTTTTCCATTGAATATTCCATTGACTGAAAAAACTAGGAATGTGTAGCATAGAGAAATCTCAGAGAGGATATGATCACTGTCTATTAAGTATCTAGAGATCTATCATGAGGAAGACAAATTATCAGATTTCACTATTTAATTGTCTCCACTGCATAATTGTTGCACCCTGGTTTGATTTTGTTTTTTTTTTAGTACAAAATCTGGATAGTCTTTTATCATGTAATCATCACATGGTATAATTCTGTTCTTCAAGCCACAGCTTAAAAGGTAAACAGAACAGCAATGTATTCACCACTGTCATATGGATACTCATTTATGTCTCTGTATTGTGAGCTACGAGCCGGCTTGCTTTGTTTCCAATGCTGCAGTACTAATGGTATTGTCACTCAACCCAATGAAGAACTGTAGGTGCAAGGGGAGCAGGTGGGCAGACGACGCTGCCATGGGTAAGTCAGGTCATATGGTAGGACTTGCATCTTCCCAATTTTAATATATATCTGTAAGTACTCTGGGCATCCTATTCTTGCACCATAGACAGTCTAGTAATAAATGATTTTAAGTAAAACTGGCACATTTTTAAAAGCACATAATTGTCACACCCCAGCTTTTTGCAAAAAAAAATTGGCATAAAATCTGTGACAATTATGTGGTGAAATACAGTAGATCTGTTCTGTTTGGTGTCAGAGGGCAGAACCAGGAATTTGCAAAGAAACAAATTTAGATTTGATATCAGGAAAAACTTCCTAACAATTAGAGCAGGAGCTCCCAACTTGTTTACACATACATCCAAGGGGTAGAGGAAGCTCAAATAGGGATTGTCAAGGATATTTGACAAATAACTATGTTATCCTATGGAAATGGATGAATTTCTTATGTGCACATGCATGGTAAACTCTAGAACATATTTCTTTTCATATCGAATAGATGGTGTGGGAAAGCTAATCTATTTTATTTCTTAAGTGCAAATAGGATGCAAGACAAACTCTGCAATTGACTTAGGAGTACAGAAAGCTTTACTGAAAGTCAACGAGTTTTTTTGTCCCCAAAAAGATGGGAAGCACGGAATGAATTCATAAGTGTTTGGGGCTACCTGAGGTGTTAGGGCGCTACTCTTCATTGGAGATCTTCAAGGAGAGGCTGGATGGCCATTTTTAGGCATGTTGTAATGGGCATCCTTTCTTTAGGTATGCATTGGACTACATGGCAACTGAGGTTCTCTGTAACTGAAATTATGTGATCCATTCCAAGTTAACTTCAAGTCATCTACCCTTTGGGTCCAGTCATCCAACAAATTCCACACTAACTATACAATCATTTAATCCACCTCGTTCCATCTTTTCCATAGGAATAGACCAGAAGACTTAGTTTTAACTTCCCTAAATTTCTGTAAATTCTTGTCTACAGCATTCCCCTTGTTTATCAGTTTGTTAATTCTATTTTTTTTTCTTTTTGGAGGGGGGAAGGTAGGGCAGTTGGGGTTAAGTGAGTTGCCCAAGGTCACACAGCTAGTTTTGTGCTGTGTCTGAGGCCAGATTTGAACTCAGGTCCTCCTGACTCCAGGGCTGCTGCTCTATTCACTGCACCACCTAGCCACCCCCAGGTGATTCTATTAAAAAAAAAAGAAATTAGGTCACTTTGGTATGAACTATTCTTAATTAGGTAGCTAGTGGTGAAGTGGATAGAAAGCTGAGTCTGCAGTCAAGACGTCCTGAAGCAGACACTAGCTATGTGACCCTGGCCATATAGGGCCATAAATGTTTATTCTTTTCCTCTGAACAAACCATGCCAGCTCTTTGTGTTCACTGTTTCCTTAAAAAAAAAAAAAACTTTTGTGAATGCTTTTTGTTTTTACACTGAAGGCATTCCTGGCTAGGGCTCCTCCCTCTTCCTAAACTGAAACCCTCCCTAGTAACAAAGGTAAACAGTAAAGCAAAAACAATCAAATTTTAAAAATAATAATAAAATACAGTGACTGTGTTTGCCTGTGTATGCAAGATTCTGTCCCTATAGATTTTCACCTCTGAATGAACACAAAAGCAACAAGAGATGGAAGCAATACCATTTTTTTTGAGGAGGGAGGCCAGGTCAGTTGGGGTTGTGACTTGCCCAAGGTCCCACAGTAGTAACTGTTAAGTGTCTGCAGCCAGATTTAACTCAGGTCCTCCTGACTCCGGGGCTGGTGCTCTATTCTCTGCACCACCTAGTCACCCCAAAATAATACTGTTTTGTAAATGTACTACAAACTGTCCAGCCAAATGAAAGATATGGATGTTGCTTCTCTAACACATATTTCAAATTGATATGAAGGTAAAATAGTTCCTAACCATTACTCTTTCACAATCTGTATATTTTCATTCAATTTCATATTTCATTAGAAGCAGAATATTTGAAAAAAATCTTCACTTTCCTTGCTGACAATTTCATCTCTCAAAGGACCAAGAAAGCACAAGGGGGCCAATTCAAGTACAATAAGGGCATATGCTTTTGTCATACAAATTCTCAAAAATCTTCCTCTATGCTGTGGAAGGTTCAGTAAACTGGCAGACAGTGGCAATGCTAGCACTTTATTTTAGCATGTTTCTGCCCTTTGAACATTGTTACTGAACTGCCTGTCACTGTCCCTCTGCGTTGATGTAATACTTGGAATTGTCTATTGATGCATCAGTAGTAGATTGTTGATGCATCAATAGACAATTCCAAAGTAATCTTATAACAGCATGCTTTATGGAGCCAATTCAGTAGCATAAAACAATGGCCTCCTTAAATTCTACTTTACACTTGGCATTTTATTTGTCTTTTCCTCCTACAGACACTGAGTTTTAGCCAGGTTTTGTGTTTGCTTTCATTCCTAAGGTCAATCTTGTATTAACTGGCTTTAGCTAGACCCTTTTATCAACAGACTGAGTCACTATAAAGAGAATTTAACACTTAACACCACATCATTTCCCTCAATCTAGCCTTTATTCTCCACCACCAGTAGCTACTAAGATATCTATTATTTAGTGCCCAAACTCCTTGACACAATCTGTATCCTAGCCAAGTAAAATTACTTAAAATTTATTTGAAAAGTTCTCCTTTTATTCTCATAAAGACTATAAGCAACCCCTGTCCCTGACAGATCACTTTAGAGATATTGTATACATCTACTTTATTCTTTTTTATTTTTTTTTTGGAGGGTGGAAGGCAGGACAATTGGGGTTAAGTGACTTGCCCAAGGTCACACAGCTAGTAAGTGTGTCAAGTGCCTGAGGTCAAATTTGAATTCAGGTCCTCCTAACTGCAGGGACTCTATTCACTGTGCCACCTAGCTGCCCCAATCTACTTTATTCTTGATTAATAATGTTAGCAAATCGAAAACTAGATTGATTATAGCAGATATTTTTTTCAGTTTGGAAAAATCTCCTTCCATTGAAATATAGGATGAGACTTTCATGGTTGATTTTAGGTATGAAAGCAAAAGGGAAGGGACAATTAATTCTTATAAGATACCTGTCAAGTGATAGGGGCATTATACAATCTCAGGGAACTCTGGCTCTGCTATTATCTAGCAAAGTTAAATTAAGAGCACCCTTGAGTTCTCTCAAATAAAATATCAAAGGTCCTTTGAAGGTGAATAGGAAAGGACCTTAAAAGCTATCAAAGTATCAGCGAATGCTACAGTATATGTAGCCTTTTATGAACTAGAGGTCCTTATAACAACACTAACTGAGGAGTTGGGTTCCTAGAGCAAAATATTTTTCCCTTAATCTTTTAGGGCTACCCTTAATAGTGTGGGATTCTCTTCTCTAATGCTAAGTGCTTGTTGACAGATGTACTAGATGTCTGTAAACCTAATGAGTTTAAACAGAATGACATCCTAGGAATTTTAGAAGAAATACATTTCAGATAACCCAACAGGCACATCTTGCCTCCCTGAGGGGTGTAAGGCTCTTACTTGGTGCTAACTTAGTTTCTACATTTAGTGACCTCTCCAAAAGAGTGAGTATATGGCATCTCAGCATCTGCACTAAAGGAAAATTAAAAAGCCATGAAAGACTCACATGTCCAAAAAGGTTTATTAAAGGATATTCTCTAAGTGAACCAACATCTCAGGAGGATTTCAGACAAGTGGAATGCTGCTAAAGGTGTGCTGGTAAATATTTAACAACTAGTTCTCTCTAGGGGGAAAAAAGTACATTGGACACGCGAAGTTTAATCTGCATTATTAAATTTTCTCCATTACTTTCTCAAGTCTAGACAGTCAACAAAACAATAAATTAAACCAGGATTTGTAGCATTTAATAATCATCTCTGAGCAGCCTGTTCCAGCTGCTCCCAGCACAACCCTGCATGCCACAATCCTTCTAACACTGGAAGGGGTCATTCCAAAGATGGTTTTCCAGCCTTCTTTTTTTGTATTTGGAGGCAGGGGAGGGAAACCTATCTCTTCCTTGTGTTTTCTGGGAGTTCGTTCTAAGATGGTGATCAGTGGGAAGCCAGATGTTTTCTGCTGTCTTCACTTCCAGTACTACACTTTGGGATCTTTGATCACAGTCATTGGTTGAGGGGAATGAGAATAGGGAAGTGGAATGTTCCCTGATTCTCTTAAGGTTGGCCAACAAGAGGGTAAGGAGAGTATTATTCAAAGCTTAGTGCTATAGAGCTGTTAGGTTCAGAAGAACACTTCATTTATATGATTATTATTGGAAAAATAGGGTAAGACCTTCATGGCTGATTTTAGGTATGAAAGCAAAATGTAAGGGGCAATTAATTCTTATAAGACACATGTCAAGTGATACAATCTCAGGGAGTTCTGTCTCTGATATTATCTGGCAAAGTTGATTTAAGAGTACCCTTGGGTTATTCTCTAAGATAAAATATCAAAGGTCTTTTAAAGGTGAGTAGGAAAGGATATTAAAAGCCATTAAGCCCATCCCCCTCATTTCAGAGATATAGAAACTGAGTCTGAAAGAGGTTAAATGACTTGCCCAGCATCACATAACTACTAAGGTCTAAGGCAGGATTTGAACTCTCAGATCTGACTGACTTGAAGCTCAGCATTCTCTCCATTGCTTCCCCTCACCTTTTCTTTTCTTATCCTAATTTGGTTAGGATTTTACATGTGAAAAGCTCATTACGTACTAATACAGATATGCATAAGACTTTGTCTATAGGTATAAATTCCATAGCAAGCAATATTGATATATTTACATTCCTCAGAATAAGGAAGGAAAATACTGACAGTTACAAAATGCTAAGAAATAACCCCCACCAACAACAAAAAAACCAAAACTCCATATCCTTATATGGGTAGCTAGATGTTGCAGTAGGTAGAGTATAAAGTCTGCAGTTAGGAAGATGTGAGTTCAAATCCAGCCTCTGTTGCTAGCTGTATGGCTCTGGGCAGGTCACATCCTCTGCCTCAGTTTCCTTAACTATAAAATGGGGATTCCCAGAGTTGTTGTGAGGATCAAATAAAAGTATTTAACAAGTGTTTAGCACAATGCTTGGTGTAAGTGCTATGTAAATGTTGACTATTAATAGTCTGCATATAACAAGAATGGCAGTGAATAGCTGCAGTCCCAATTGAAACAGGTCCCACAACACACCTGGTGGAAGTATATCTTCCTTAGGGATTGAAGTTTCTCTGCAAGTGATTCATAAACATTTTGAAAGTGGAACCTGCCAACATGTAAAGTAATAAAATAATATTAGTTTCACAATCTTTCACCAAAAGACTTATCACTATGATGAAAGAATTGATGGAAATCACTTTTACCAACCTCAAAGTGATTTATAAATGCAACACGCTTATTATCAAAATTTGGAACACATAAAAGCTTTAAATGCTTAAACACATATACATATGTGTGTATATACATATATATATACATAATTTTAATATGAATGTATTTCTGCAAGAAACTCAGAAATATATACTATTTATATGGTATATTCTATACAATACAAAATGCCATATATATGCTATAATATATTATACAAAATACTATTTATATGTACTACAATATGATACATGATATAGCCTATTGTATGATATATATTATATGTTTGTTATATATTGTATATGATAATATATAATATATCATATTATATGTGGTAAATATAATATAATATATATTTTATATATGATATAATATATAATAAAATACTATTTACATAGTATGTGATATATGATATATATACAAATAACACATATATGCTATGTGTGTGTATATGCACTATAGTACATGACATACATATACAATGATACATACAGGTATTACATGTATACATATATAGATACTGTGTAGATAATCTGTGTATGGATATAGCATGCATATAGCATATCTGGATATATATATACACTATAAAAATAATGTGTGATACTGTGGGCATATATGTGTGTGTGTGTGTGTGGTATATCCATGTGGATATTTAGTATATCCATAGTCTGTGTATGGTATTCTCATAAACACACAGTATGTATACATGCTACATGTGTGTGTAGTATTATACAGGATATCTACATGTGCTAACATTATATAGTATATCTATACATCTCTATACTACAGACGGATAGCATATACTATATATAGCTTATATATATATATATATATGTACACGTGGGGCAGCTGGGTTGCACAGTGGATAGAGTGCTGAACCTGGACTTAGGAAGACTCGTCTTCATGAGTTCCCATCTGGCCTCAGACACTTAGGAAGTCAGCTGAACAGCGACAACACCAACAAAGATAGTCTGCGTAGTATGTACAATATAGAATGCATGGCATAGCATGTACAGTGTGCAGTAGGATACAGAGTGCATATGGTACCTATAGTATATAATACACAATAGTGTATTATGTAGCATTGCGGTATATATACTATATTATATATATATATATATAAAATTTTTTGTTGTTCAGCCATTTCAGTCATGTCTGACTCTTTGTGACCACATTTGTGCTTTTTTTGGCAGATACTGGACTGGTTTGCCATTTCCTTCTCCAGTTCATTTTGCAGATGGAGACACTGAGGCAAACAGGGTTAGGTGACTTGCTCAGGGTCACCCGGCTAGTAAGTATCTGAGGCCAGATTAAAAATCAGGAAGATGAGACCTGACTTCAGTCCTGGCACTCCATTCGCTACATCATCTAGTTGCCCCAGTTTGTGTCTGTGTATGTGTCCCAGAATTCCTTGCAATAATTAAATGAAATACCTGTCAGGGGTCTATGAGTTTGATTTACTGATGTTAGCTGACACAGGGTCCCCCAAGAAGTAATGACTGTGTATCAGTTAACCTTTAAAAACTTTGCCTAATGTCCTAAAGGGATGTCACAACCACCTTCCCACAACTCTCGGGTATTCCTAGAAGGAAGGAAGGCACAGTTAGTCGTTACCACTTCTATTGATGTGTATGTCTCTAAAAGAGACCTTTACTCTGAGTACTATCTACTTCCACTCTCTCCCACACACTGTTCTCCAGCCTGTGGCAATAAAATCTCAGGGAAATAAAAATAAGTCTGCATTAGGAAAGGTTTAGTTATCCCTTCATTATAGGACAAAATAAATGACACTATGAGAACTATTTTTTCTTCGACATTTTTTTGTTAAAATTACAGCTTAAGAATAATGAAATCAGGATGGCCTGAGTCCAAATCCTACTTCAGACACTTACTGTGGTGGTCCTTGGCAAGTCACTTAACCTACCTATTTCCTCAGCCGTGGCACGTGCATTCCAGGGATGTTGTTAGGATAAAACGAGAGAATATTTGCAAAGCACTTGCAGAACCTTAAATTACTATATAAATGTTCACTAGTTAGCTAGCAGCAGCAGCAGCAGCAGCAGTACTAGTAGGATCAGGACACATCACAGCTATGTCCTGCATTACAGTTTACAAAGCATTTCCCATACAACGTGTGGCATAGAACTTTCATCAGAATATTAGCAATAGGCAACGCAAATAATGTTAATGAGCTCAACACAGGCAATTCTTTTAGCTCGTGGATTCTTCTCAGACCAGGCAGCAGCTCTCCTTTTCTGGACAAAGACCAAAAAGTAATAAGAAACCCACAGCTTTCCTATCTACAGGGAAGTAGCAAGGAGAATATCGGCTGATGGTCTGAGGCAGTGGAGGAGCCGAACGAAGGCTTATTAAGGATGGGGAAGAATCCGGCATGTTTGCAGGCAGCAGGGAAGGAACGAATAGTTAGGGAAAGCTTGAAGATGAAAGAGGGAGAAAAGGAATGAATATGGGGGCAATCCTTTGAGGAAGACAACAGATAAAAGATCTTTCTACCTGTGGAAAAACCTCCCTAGAGTCTATGTCCTGCCTCTTGTGGTGATGCAAGACCAGAGGACACTTTTGCAGGTCTTTCTGGACCCCAGCATGGGCTCTGGGACAGACTCCATCTAGTTCTCAGATTCTGTTATTTTCACTGCTCTCTGCTCCTTAATCCCCAGTGATTTTCAGGGCTGTTCAGGTCAAGTCAACAAGCATTTATTATGCACCTACTATGTACCAGACACTGTTCTAAGTGCTGGGGATACAAATTAAGGCAAAAATAGTCCCTGCTCTCAAGGAACATCTAATTTAATGGGGACACAAAATGGCAAACACTGATTATTTGGGGGTACAATTAATGATGGCCTTGTAGCCCTGATCAAGCAATGGGAGAGAAAGAATAAATAGGCTTTTCTTTTAGGGTGCTATCACCCCACTAAGGTGCCTAGGGACAGCTCCCAGCTAATAAGGTAGATCCCCCAGACAACGACTACCCCAGGTTCAAGTGACTCTATGGGTCTGTCACCCTTAAAACCGTACCTCATGAGCCCCCACCAATGTATTCACGCTTGCGCAATAGGGATAAACACAATTAGTTAGAAGCAAAAGCATTTAAGAAAATGGCAAAATAAGAAGAATAGCAATAAAACATTTCCCCCATTAACCTAGAGAACACATCTCACAAATATGTACGTCAGTAGGGAGAACAAACAGATGTAGATAAATTAAACGGAGGTTCACACATGCATGGAACATGTGAGCAGGGCACATATATGGAGGGGCAGCTCATGCCTCAGATGCCGCTGGGCTGCCAGCTTCTGATGCTGTCTTTGCATTGCCTCTACCAGGCCTGCTTCCCACAAATCTTAGTTGCTACTTTTTCCAGCATCTGGATGAGCTGAAATCCTTGGCTATTTCTCCCTTAAGTGAAGAATAAATGATGCCATGAGATCTTTCAGGTCTTTTCGAAAAAGGAGAATTCCTTGAGTGGAGCCAACAAAAAGTCTTCCCTCTGGTTCTCCTTTTTTTTGTTCCCTCTAGAGTCTTGGCAATGAGCTTTTAAATTTCTCAACAAAGGTCAAGATGGCGGAGTAGAAGCAGGACCTCCGCTGGGCTCTGGCTTCCACCTTCCCCAATCCACGTAAAAAGGTGACTCTAAACAAACTTTGGAGCTGCAGAACTCACAAAATGACACAGAAGCTCACCTCCCACTGAGGACAGCCAGGCAGGCTGGTAGGAATCAGCCCAGCGCAGAGCTCTGGCCGAGGCTTTAGCCCCAGGGGGGGCCTGACCAGCCGCCAGCAGAAGGACCCCAGATCAGCAGCAGCTGTGGCTGTTTCCAGATTTATCAACACATAGATGCGAAGGACAAAGTGAAAGGTCTAGTGCAATCTGGACTTTGGGACCCAGTAAGTGGGAGTGCATGGCTTTTGCCCCTGAGGCGAGAAGCTACTGAGACTCTGGCACAGCCAGCCAGCACCATGTGCCAGCTTCAGCTCCTGGCCTGCAGAGTGTAGGGGGACCAAGCACCAGTCTGAGGGGCAATCACTCTTTCTTTAACCTTCTTGGATCTGGATTGCAGTCTAGGGTAGAGGTCCTGGGGTGTGTGTCCAGCTTGCCAGAGTGTGTGGAGACCTCAGAGAGGGCACATATCTAATACCTCTGGCAGCTGAGAAAACCCCAGTGTTTGGGATGAAAGCTCCCCTGTCTGGGGGCAGAGTCCTACTGTGGCAAAAAGCCCAGGGGTCAAGTGACTGAGAGGTGACATGACCAGGCAAAGGAAACAAAGCAGACAGAAGATTCCAACATTAGACTCCTATTTGGGGGACAAAAAGGAGCAAAGCATGGAATAAGAGGAAGACAGTGAAGTCAGAACTCCTGCACCAAAAGCTTCAAAGGAAAATACGAGCTGGTTACAGGACATAGAGGACCTTAAGTAGCAGATAAGAGAAGTGGAGGAAAGATTGGGAAGAGAAATGACAACAATGCAAGAAAATTATGAAATGAGAGTCAACAGCATGACTGAAGAAAATCACACCTTAAAAATTAGACTAACTCAAATGGCAAAAGAGGCTCAAAAAGGCAATGAGGAGAAGAATGCCTCAAAAAGCCGAATTTGCCAGATGGAAAAAGAATCTCAAAAGCTCACTGAGGAGAATCATTGCTTCAGAATTAGATTGGAGCAAATGGAAGCTAATGACTTCATGAGAAATCATGCTGTTAAACAGATCCAAACAAATCAAATAATAGAAGGCAATGTGAAATATCTCATGGGAAAAACCGCTGACCTGGAAAATAGATCCAGGAAAGATAACTTTAAAATTATTGGACTACCTGAAAGCTATGATCAAAGTAAGAACCTAGAAATCATCCTCCAGGAAGTTCTCAAAGAAAACTGCCCTGATGTTTTAGAACCAGGGGGCAAAATAGAGTTTGAAAGAATCCACCAGTCACCTCCTGAAAAAGATCACAAAAAGAAAACTCCTAGGAATATTATAGCCATGTTCTGGAATTCTAAGATTAAGGAGAGAATATTAAAAGCAGCCAGGAAGAAACAATTTGAATATTGTGGAAACGCCATCAGGAGGGATCAAAGGGCTTGGAATATGATATTCCAGAGGTCAAAGGAGCTGGGATTGAAACCAAGAGTCACCTACCCAGCAAAACTGAGTATCATGTTTCAGGGGAAAATATGGTCATTCAGTGGAATAGAGGACTTTCAAGCATTCTTGCTGAAAAAAAAACAGAGTTGAATAGAAAATTTGACATTCAGATACAAGAAGCAAGAGAAGCATGAGAAGGTAAACAGGGAAAAGAAATCATAAGGAACTTATCAAAGTTGAACTATTAACATTCCTACATGGAAAAACAATAATTGTAACTTATGAAACTTTTTCCCAGTAGTTGAAGGGAATAGAAATATATATATATATATATGAGGGTATATGGGCATATGAATACATATGTAAATGTATGCATATATGTTTACAGATATACATAGATAGAGGTCACAGGAACAATTTAACAGGAAGGGATGATACTTAAAAGGTGAAATTAAGAGGTAAGAGGAGAATATAATAAGAGGAGATGGAGAGAGACAGAATGGGGTAAACTATTTCATATAGAAGAGGCAAGGGAAAATGGTTACAATGGAGTGGAAGAACAGGAAGGCAAAAGGGAATGGGTCAACCTTATTCCCTTTGAATTTGGCTTGAGGAGGGAATGAAATACACACTAAATAGGGTATCTCACCCTCCAGGAGAGTAGGGGGGGAAAGGGATGAGAGGGGGCATGATGGAGGGGAGGGCAGGCTGGGGGGAGAGGGAGAAAGTTGGAAGCACCCACTTTTGAAAAGGGATGGGATCAAAGCAGAGAATAGACCAAGTGGGAGGTGGGATAGGAGGGAGGGAAATATAGTCAGTCTTTTACAATATATCTACTATGTTATTGTTTTGCATTAGCCAAACATGTACAACCTATACTGAACTGCTTATCTTCCCAGTAAGGGTGGGTGACAAGGGAGGAAAGGAATGAATCTGGAATTCAAAGTTTTAAAATCAAATACTCAAATATATATACTATTTTACACGTAATTGGGAAATAAGATATACAGGCACTGGGGCATAGATATCCACTGGAAAAGTCAAAAGGGGTATGGGAGAAAAATATGGGAGAGAGCAGATTGGAGGAGGGGCTATCCTGTGGGACTGCTATTTTGAGGCAGTGGATAGGGGAAAAACAGGGAGAAAATTTGTAACTCAAAATCTGGTGGAAGTGAATGATATAAATCAGAAGTTAATAAAGCATTTGAAAAAATTAAATAAAATAAATTTTTCAGCAAAGTATTCCTGATCCCAAGTGACAGGCTTTTTAGAACAAAAAGCAAGCTCCTCCTAGCTAGCCAAGGATTCAGATGTAATCTTTTCTTTGGACTAAGCTTCCTAGTCATGGAGTTTGGGATCTCCAAGGGAAGCTCAGCCCTAATTCTATGGAGATTTTCAAAACTGTCTAATTTGTAAGAAAAAAACCATTGAGGTAGAGCTCTGAGCCAATGGCATTTTATTAAAGGGTGGTCCCATCTGATAAAGTGGACTTCAGATCTTCCTCATTATCTGAGGTGCCCCCTTCCAAGGCCTTAGTTTTATAGTGCTTCATACCTGGACAATACAGATGAAGAGAAACAAAAATATAGAATCTCATTAGTTGATAGACCTTGCCCTTGGCCCTCTAGAAGGGTCTGCACAAAATAAGGAGTACCTTATTGGACAAAAGTAGATTTTAACAGACCTATCTTGACCTTCCAGGAGACCCTACCAAGCCAAAGAGTAGGCTCATGGGGTTGGGCTATATGGGCCATCTCTCTATACTGGGCAATAGAGGGATGACAAGGGAAGGAGGGGTAACAAAAATAGCTGGGGGATGTTGCATGTCATTGAGTCACCTCTGTCACACTGCACTTGGTTACCATAATAAGGAAAAGCAAGGATGGAGGTCCTCTAGTTAGCTTCCTGTGATTAAGCAAATGAATTTAAAAATCTGCAGTTCACAGCTCTGAGGCCTCCTATCAGAATTTATAATCACTATGGAATCATATCAAACTGATTGGAGTAAAATAGGGGTCTAATAAATCATCTACCATGGTTCATGGTGATTTTTCCCTATGCCTCCCAATTTTACTTTCTATAGCCAAGACAAAAAATTCAGTAAACAAGTCTGAAGTTTGTGATCCCTCAGTTTTCAAACCCAAAGTCTCTTCCATTTTCTCATAAATAATTGGGGAAAGTCTCAGAGACAAGATAAGCCTTCCTGGTCCTTTCATATACAGGTGTAAACCTCATAAGCCTGAAAGGTACTCCCTTCTTGGATCACCCTAATACCTAGCTTTTTTTTTTCCTTCACATTCATATAGCACATTCCCTTCCCTTAAAGTTTTCCATTCCTCTGGCAACTCAACTATATAAATTAAAACATATCTGAAATGGTACTGATAGTAACATTGAACCCCAAGTCCCCTAGGGTTTACGTGTTACCAACAGGTCTGGGTAGAACACAGACAGGGCTATAGACTTAAGATAAATTCCAAAAGCCCCCATTACACCTCAGTTATAAAGAATATTTCAAGTATGGTCAGTGTTAGAGACCAATGCTGGCAAACAGATGTCAAACCCACTCATCTTTGGTGCTATTTACTGTGTAGTGACTATGAGCACATGGCCAGGCACGACTCAGAGGAGTGGTGTAGCAGCTTATTTGTCATGGTCAGCTATTTTTTCACATTTCCCTTTGTTTTCTTTATGGGCAGGTAAATGGCAAGGTGAATAAAATGCAATACCTGGAGTCAGGAAGACGTGAATTCAAATCTGACCTCAGAAACTTACTAGCTCTGTGACCCTGGGCAAGTCACTTAACCCTGTTTGCAATAGTTTCCTCATCTACAAAATGAACTGGAGTAGGAAATGTCAAACCATTGCAGTATCTTTGCCAAGAAAACCCCAAATGCAGTCACAAAGAGTCAGGCACAACTGAACAATGAAACCTTGTCACATCTCTTTTTAAAAATGTATAATAAAATTTTAAATTTAATCTTCATAATTGACATTTTTCTCCATTACTTTTAAAAGTCTAGACAATCCACAAAACAATAAATCAGCCCTTATTTGTAATTTTTCCTGATTTCTGAAGTGTAAATTCTCCTGCTGAAAATTTTGCAATCTGCTCTCCCAGGCCTAGAGCTGTCTCCAGCAGACCTCTGGTCCTGTGCTTCTCCATAGCCAGGTGGAGCATATAAAAAAAAAAAAAAAAGAACCTGAGCATTGATGATGTCACACAGCTAGAAAAGCTTCAGGTAGATGGATTTAGCCAAGGGGTACATGATTGATAAGCAGATGAGCTTAATTCCCTACACCCAGACAAAAGATGCCTAGACTTGACATTCAATCTAGGTCCCTCTGAAGCTAGTTGAATATTGAGCCCTAAGTGTCTAGCCACCCAGAATTACCATCTACTAGGTACACCAGATGTCTCTAAAATCCAATCTTGGAGTTCCAAAACCTTCAGCTCCTTTGAGTCTTGAGAAGATATGGTTATCAAGTACAGAAATGGAGATAGGCTGGAGTCTCCAGCATTCTGGCAACTCTTGCATATTTATTTTGTGGTCTGGTTTTTTTTTTTTTTTTGAGGCAGTTGGGTTTAAGTGACTTGCCCAAGGTCACCCAGCTAGTAAGTGTCTGAATTTGACTGTAGTGAAAGTGACTGTATTTGAACTCAAATCCTTCTGACTCCAGGGCCAGTGCTCTATTCACTATGGCAGGTAGCTGCCCCAAGTCTTGGGTATTGGAGAAAGGAGCCAAAAGGTGGGAATATAGGGCAAGGTTTTACAGATCCCAGACTGATAGCAAGAAAGAGCTTTGAAAGCAGGGGTAATCATGTCAATGACTGTATAATGATTGTAAATGTTTCGTAATGTTGGTAAATTGGGGCCCACCTGTCAACTGTACCATAAAGCAAAGTGCACGTGTAATCCTGTAACTCTTTGAGATGGGAACCATTTTCTATTTGTCTTACTTTTATGCAAAGCACTTAGCACAGTGTCTGGTGCATAATGGGGGCACAAAAAATTCTTTGTAGATGAATGTTATCCTTAGAGTTCTTGTTTACAAAAGTATCTGCCTGTGTGTTCTTTCTGGAATCTCCCCAATTCCCCAAACTGAAAACCATACCAGATGGTCCCTGCTCATTAGACCCTTTTCCAAAGACCAAAGCTCTTGCCTCCCTTGACTCTCGAAATACTTGTCTCAATTCACTTTGGATGTGTAACACTTTGAAACAGTAGGTCAACCATTCTGTTTGGGATGTCCACATTTTTACCTGGCAGCTTTGTATTATTTTTTAAATCTTTCCCAAGTGGTTGTTTTGATGATGATCCATCCAAAATTTCTGGAATGGGGAGAGGCAAAAGTGAATAAGGCAGCTTCACTGAAAATGTTTTTCCTTTAGCCCATTAGATTAATGGTCCCCTTTTAGGAGTGCAGTATCCTTAGAAAACAAAGTATACCACCCACCCATTTTTCTGGCTCTCTCCGAGGCCCTTTCAGATTTTTTATACATGGAGTCATAACTTATATTTTGTGTTTCTCTAACACCTTTGATACAAAAAGTCAAACCACTTTACTTATGTCATAGTAACATTAGTAGCTTATCCCTCCATGAGGGGGGGGGGGGGGGAAGAGGAGAGGCAGGATATGGACCAAAGACTTTTGGGAAAGGAATTAAATTAGTCTGTTTTGATATTTCTTAACATCTCTGGTTCTGCCTTACAAAACATTAAATTTAAAATCTTGTTTAGATTTCTGATTGTTTTCAATGCATTTAGCAATAATACCTAACATGTTTATAGAGCTTTAATGCTTGCAAAGCAATTCATATACATTCTCTCATTTGATCCTCACAATAACTTTGTCAGGTATATACCAAGGTGTGCTGGCAAATATTTAACAACTGGCTTTTGGGGGTGAAAAGAAAGTAGGCACGCATACTTTTCAGTTGAACACTTGGTTCTCGTGAGCTGGCTTGAGCTGGTTCAAGCATACCCCGGTATATACCCTATTATTCCAATTTAATAGATGAGGAAGCTGAGGCCCTCAAAAGTTGAATGACTTGCCCAGGTTCACACAGCTAGTAAGTGCCTGAGACAGAATTTGAACCCACATTTTCTTGACTCCAAGTCGAGCACTATATCCACATTGTTACAAAGCTCATTTAAAGACTCCTCTGACTTAGAGAACAGGGGTAAGCAATGTATTACAGCTCTGATGTTAGTGATGGACTCACAGTAAGTCAAATGCGGTCAAAACTGTCATAGGGACCCCTTTCTTTTTTATTTTTAAAAATTTTTTTTTATTTTTAGCATTCTTTTCTTTTAAAATTTTGAGTTCCAAATTCTCTCCCTTCCTCCTATCCCCTCTTTCATCTCATGCACTGAGATGGCAAGCAATAGAGCAATTATATATATGAAATCATGCAAAACATATTTCCATATTAGACATATTGCAAACAAAACAGAAAAATAAAGACAGTGAGAAGATTATATTTCAGTATGCCCTCAAAAGTCACCAGTTCTCTCTTTGGAGGTGGATAACATTTTTTTTTCATCATGAGTCCTTTGACATTATCTTGAATCATTGTATTGATCAGAGTAGCCAGGTCTTTCACAGGTGATCAACATAATAACTTGTTGTTACCATGCCCAGTAATCTCCTGGTTCTTCTCACTTCACTTTGCATCAGTTCATATAGGTATTTTCATGTGTTTTTTTTTTTCTGAAACCACCATCCTAATCATTTCTTGTAGCACACTAGTTCTCCATCACAATCATATGTCACAGCCTCTTCAGCCATTCTCTAATTGATGGACATCCCCTCAATTTCCAATTCTTTGCTAACACAAAAGAGCTGCTATAAATAATTTTGTACGTATTAATCCTTTTTCTTTGATCTCTTTGGGATACAGACCTAGTAGTGGTATTTCTGTATCAAAGTATATTCACAGTTTTATAGTCCTCTAAGCATAATTCCAAATAATTTTTCAGAACGGTTGGACCAGTTCACAACTCCACCAACAGTTCATTAATGTAGCTATTTTCCCCTAGTTCCCTCCAACATTTGTCATTTCTGATTACGTATGAGGTGGTAACTCAGACTTGCTTTAATTTGCATTTCTCTACTCAGTAGTAATTTAGTGCATTTTTTCTTCTGATTATAGATAGCTTTGGTTTCTTCTGGAAACTATTAATATCCTTTGCCCATTTCTCAACTGGGGAATGACTCTTATTTTTGTAAATTTGATGCAGTTCTATACTTGAAATATATTTGAGAAATGAGGTCTTTATCAAAGAAACTTTCTGCAAAAAAAGTTGATATTAGTTCATTATGTTACCTTTTTAGCAAAATGTATTTTTCTTGTTATCTCTTTTAATTAGGTCTATTTTTACTTTGTCTGAGATCATGATTGCTACCTCTGTTTTTTTATTTTGTCTGAGGAATATCAGATTATGCTCCAGCCCTTTATTTTTTCTCTGTGTGTGTCTTTCTGTTTCAAGTATGTCTCTTGCAAACAACATAGTGTTGGATTCTGGTTTCTATTCCATTCTGTTATCAGCTTCATTCACAATTATGATTACTAATTATGTATTCTCTCTACTTTGTTATCTTCTGAAATCTCTCTCTCTCTTTCTCTCTCTCTCTCTCTCTCTCTCTCTCTCTCTCTCTCTCTCTCTGTGTGTGTGTGTCTTTCTCTCTTTCTCTCTCCTGCCCCTCCTAAAAAGGCTATTTTGCTTCTAACCACTGCCTGACAATTTGGCCTCCCCTTTATTATCCCCATCTTCTCTTATCCCCTTCCCCTCCTGTTTCTCTATTAGGTAAATTACATTTCTATATCCGAGTATGCCTTTATATTCTCCCTTCTCTGAACCAATTTTGATGAGAATGAGGTTCAAACACTGCCTTCCACCTCCTCATTTCCCCCTTCACTGTAAAAGTTCTTCCTTATATCTCCCCCTTCCTTCTTCCCCCAGTGCATTCCCCTTTCTCCCCCCTTTCATTTATTTTTTGCAATTATTCCAGCATAATCTACTTGCACCCATTCCCTCTGTCTATGTAAACTTTTAAAAGTTGCTCTAATAATGATAAAGTTCTTAAGAGTTGTATTATCATCTTCCCATATAGAAAGGTAAATAGTTTGTCCTTATTGAGTCTATTGAGTTTTCTGTTTGAATGTCAAATTTTCTATTCAGGTTTGGTCTTTTCATCAGGAATTCTGGAAAGCTTTCTATTTCATTAAATATCTATTTTCCTCCTGAATGATTGCTCTCAGTTTTGCTGGTTACATGATTCAGGGATGTAATCCTAGCTTCTTTGCCTTCTAGAATATCAGATTGCCCACCCCCCATCCCTTTAATGTGGAAGTCACTAAATCTCTTGTCGTGCTGACTGTGGCTCCATTATATTTTAATTGTTTCTTTATGGCTGCTTGAAATGTTTTCTCTTTGATCTGGGAGCTCTAGAATTTAGCTATAATATTCATGAGAGTTTTTATTTTGGGAACTCTTTCAGAAAGTGACTTTTGATTTCTAATTTGCCTTTTAATCTAGGATATCAGGGCAGTTTTTCTTTGATAATTTCTTGAAATATTTCTAGGCTCTTTCTTTGATCATGGCTTTCAGGTAGTCCGGTAATTTTTAAATTATTTCTCTTCAATCTATTTTCCAGATCAGTTGTTTTTCCAATGAGATATTTCACATTTTCTTCTATTTTTTCATTGTTTTGATTTTGTATTTTCTCTTGATATCTCATGGAGTTATTAGCTTCCACTTGCCTCATTTCAATTTTTAAGGAATTACTTACTTTAGTGAGTTTTTGTTCCTCTTTTTCTTTTTGGTCAATTCTGCTTTCTAAGAACATCTTTTATTCAGTGAGTTTATGTAATTTCTTTTACATTTCATCTATTCAATTTTTTAAGGAGTCTTTTTCTTCAGTGAATTTTTGGGCCTCTCTTACCATTAGGCTGATTTGTTTTTTTAAGGTGTTATTTTCTTCAGTATTTTTCTGCCTCTTTTAACAAACTGTTCATTCTCTTTTCATAATTTTCTTTGCATCACTCTCCTTTCTTTCCCAATTTTTCCTTCTACCGGTCTTATGTTTTTCTTCAACTCTTCCAGGAACTCTTGTTGGCCTTGGGTCCAATTAGCATTTTTGTTTGAGGCTTTGGTTGTAGCTGTTTTCACATTGTTATCTTCTTCTGAGTTTATATCTTGGTCTTCCCTGCCATGATAATAGATTTTTATGGTCAAATTCTTCTTTGTCGATGTTAGCTCATGTTTCCAGCCAATTATACTTTTACTTTGAACTTTATGTTAAAGTTTGGTTTTGCTCACCTCAGAGTAGGGGCCACTGACCCAAATTTCAGACTTTTCTATATTGCTGTTTTCTGGGGACTCTGCAAATGTTTAGTGGTTTGATCCTAGAAGACATGTGGTCACTGCTCTTCCAGATCTGTGCTCTTGTCTTTACCAAGGAAGAGCCTTTGGTCCCCTGTAGACAGACCTGTTTTTGCTTTGGTGCTGTGACTATCGTCCCTGCTCCCTTGTGACCAACCAGCAGCTTTCCTCTGCTCCCTGAAACTGCATCCTAGAAATGTGTATGGGCGATAGAGTTACCAATCAGTGCCAGCTATAACTAGTGCCAGCGAAGGATCCCCTGTAATCTATTTCTGACCAGCTGTCCGCCACTCTCACCATGTCTGGACTGAGAGCTCCTAAAGCTGTGCTTTGGCTCTGGACAGGTCTCACTAGACCTCTACCCCAGTGCTACAGATTTCTCCTGCCTGTCTCTTAAGTTTTTTAAGCTGGAAAAATATCTCACCCTGACTTTTTCTTGGCTCTGCTTCTCCAAAAATTGATTAGAAGTATATTTTAAAGTTTCGTAGAGGGGAATGTTGGGAGAATCAACTAGGTTACTGCCCCTAATGTACCATCTGGACTCCCAGGCACCTTTGTCTAGCTCTGTCTCTAACTTATGTGACCTTAAGCAAGACACTTAATTTTGTTGTCTTTTCTCCACATCATGGATGCAACTCACCTCCTGCTTCCACTTTATACTTTGCCTTTTTCTAGTAGACTACAAACTCCTTGAGACTATGGACTGTCTTGCTTACTTATATTTCTATTCCATGTACTTAGCACAGTACCTGGAACTAGTTGGCCCTCAATAAATACTCTATTTTTCTGTTTATCCACCACAAGTACAGTCATGTTTAAAAGGTGGTTTTGCTTCAAAGAGAAGACTGGGGTTACTAAAAGTAAGGTGTAATCACCTAAAAGTAGTATAAACAATTTGTTTCAATTTGTAATAAATTCCAAGTGTAGGTAATTGTCTATTCAGAATATCTCTTCAATATATACATACATACACACATGTCTGTATAATTATATATAGACATTGACTAATTATAAGTTATACATCTGTCTGTAAACCCTAGATTGAACACTAAGTGTTCATCCACTAGTTTTTCCCAATGTGGATACTTGGATTGCACTATTTTAGTGATTGTGAATCTCATTTAGCAGGTTCAGCAATGTTGCAGGTATTGGTGCAACCAGCACAAAGTCATCTTCAAGAAAAGATTTTTGGAAGATTTACTTCGTTATCTATGAGCAAACTCTCCTTCCTTTGGACATCATCCATGGCAGTAGCAAACACCCTTTGTGAGCATATGTTTTCCTATTCTGAGTCTTGCTTGATAATAATAATTAGAGTATCTTCAATGATATCCCTGCTATTACAGTATAACTATCAAGTTATCTTTTATAAGCTTAATATATGAGTGGGATATGCCTTGTTGGAGGAGAGCCTTCAAAGATGTTTTTTTGTTTTGTCAAGTCAAATTATTTTTAAAATCAACAAATAAACCCAGTGGGATATTGTACTCTATATACCTAACTGTGTGACCATAAAGATTCAGTCTGTTGTAGAATATAGTTAATAAAACCTTGGCTATTTCCATCTCATATTTTCATCAAGGGTGCCTTTAATATGTGGGTAAATTATTCTTATAAAGATCTTGTAGAGACGAGCAATCAGGCAAATGCAGAAATAGCTATTAATATTTTCTTGATTAGCTTTTTCAGTCATAAATTATTTCCATTCATTCAGTGTCTTCCCATTTCAGATATTTTCAGAATTAATTTCACAGCACCAACAGAATAATATTTTCTCTAGCATGGATCCTCTTTGTCTATACTTGGTCTGTTACAGATGCTCTTAAAATCTTTGTTCCCTTTAACAGTATATTTCTTGATGCAACTCATCAGGGATTGTGATGTCAAGTCCAAAGATGGTGGCTGTGCTGTCAATGATGAAAAAAAATAATATGTTGTGGAAATCCTGACAGATCTCTTCCATCATTCATCTGTTTCTTGTCCTCCTTCCTGTTTCACTCTTAAATGATCCAGACATAATTTTGCTTAGTCAGGTCTCTCTCCAAATTTCCTTTAAACTGCCTCTTTACTTTTGCTCAGTCTTTCAAGACAATATTGATGATCTCTCCCATTATCTTCCATAAAAATTATTTAGTTAATATTTTTTCAAACAAAGATCCACCATCTCTCCATTCTGTCCCCTTCTTCCTCCTCCAAGAAAGCAAGAAAAACAACAAAAAAAAAAACTCCATTACAAACATGTATAATCAAGAAAAACAAATTCCTATAATGGCCATGTAAAAAAAAAAGTCTCAGTCTGCACTCTGATAGATCTCTCTATCAAAAGCTAACGAGCTCTTTTAATTATGTGTCTTCTTTAATCATGGTTAGTTGGGGCAGCTATGTGGCACAGTGAGTAAGAGCACTGGCCCCAGAGTCAGGAGGACCTGGGATCAGTTCTGGCCTCAGATACTTAAGACCCACACAAAATAACTGGCCTTGTAACCTTGGGCAAGTTAGCCCCAATTGCTTTAAAAAAAAATCATGGTTAGTCATTGTGCTGATGGGAGTTCTTAAGACTAAGTTGTTTGTCTTTATTATATTGCTGTTCTTGTATAAATGATCAGGTTTATTGACATATATTTGGATAAAATAGTTTCTAATTTCTTTTATTTCTTTACCACTGGTTGTTAATTCACCTTTTTCATTTTTTGAAATTGGAAATTTGATTTTCTTCTTTATTTTTTAAATCAAGTTAGCCAATTATTTATCTGCCTTATTAGCTTTTTAAAAGCAGCTCCTAGTTTTATTTAATACTGAATTGGCTTTAGGTATTTGTTAGGGTGGCTAGGTAGCACATGGGGTGGCTAGGTGGCGCAGTGAGTAAAGCACAAGCCCCAGAGTCAGGGGGACCTGAATGCGGTTCCAGCCTCAGACACTTAACCCCCCCCCCCAACACACACACACAAAACTAGCCATGTAACCTTGGGCAGGAGAAACATGATACTCAGTTTTGCTGGGTAGGTGATTCTTGGTTTTAATCCAAGCTCCTTTGCCCTCCAGAATATCACATTCCAAGCCCTTCAATCTCTGAGTGTAGAAGGTGCCAGATCCTGTGTTATCCTGATTGTGTTTCCACAATATTCAAATTGTTTCTTCTTGGCTGCTTGTAATATTTTCTCCTTGATCTGAGAGCTACAGAACCTGGCTATAATATTCCTAGGAGTTTTCTTTTTGGGATTTCTTTCAAGAGGTGATTGGTGGATTCTTTCAAACTCTGTTTTTCCCTCTGGTTCTAAAATATCGTGGCAATTTTCCTTGAGGATTTCTTGATGGATGATTTCTACATTATTTTTTTGATCATGGCTTTCAGGTAGTCCAATGATTTTTAAATTATTTCTCCTGGATCTATTTTCCAGGTCAGTGGTTTTTCCAATGAGATATTTTACATTGCCTTCTATTTTTTTCATTCTTTTGGATCTGTTTAATAGTATCTTGATTTCCCATAAAGTCACTAGCTTCCATTTGCTCCAATCTAATTCTGAAGGAATGATTCTCTTCAGTGAACTTTTGAGATTCTTTTGCCATTAGGCAAATTTGGCCTTTTAAGACATTCTTCTCCTCATTGGCTTTTTGAGCCTTTTTTCCCATTTGAATTAGTCTATTTTTTGAGGTATTATTTTCTTCAGTCAGGTTGTTTACACTCTTCCTGATTTTCTTGTATTATTCTCTTTTCTCTTCCCAATTTTTCCTCCACTTCTCTCATTTGGTTTTCAAAATCCTTCTTAAGATCCTCTATGGCCTGTAACCAATTCATATTTTTCTTGGAAGCTTTTGGTGCAGGAGTTCTGACTTCACTGTCTTCCTCTTGTTCCCTGTTTTGATCCTTTTTGTCCCCAAAAAAGTTATCCAAAGTTGGATTGCTATGCTTGCTTTGCTTCCTTTGCTTGCTTATGTTGTCACTCAACTACTTGACTTTTGAGCTTTTTGCCACAGTAGAACTCTGCTTCCAGAGAGGAGAGCTTTGTTCCAAATTGCTGGGGTTTTATCAGCTGCCAGAGCTATTAGTTGGCTGCCCTCTCTGAAGCCTCCATGGCTCTGGCACCTGGTCACCCACCCTAGATAGTAATCCAGACTCAAGCAGGTTAAAGCAGGAGCAATTACCCCTCAGAATGGTTGCTTGGTCCCCCTACAATCTGCAAGCCAAGAGCTCTGAAGCAGCTATGCAGCAGCATCCATGGTGCCTCAGGTGCTTCTCCCTCTGAGGGAATGGAGGCCAGACCACACTCTTGGATCCCTTGTTCCAAAAGTTCACTGACCTCTCACTTTGTCTTTGGCATTTATGGGTTGATAATTCTGGAAACTGCCACAGCTGCTGGTGATCCACTCTCCTGAAGTCCCTCCAGCCATAGCTGGTCAGGCTGCCCTGGGGCTAAAACCTAGGGCTCACTAGGGCTGGGCTCTGCTCCCAGCATGCTGCAATGGGCCCTTCCTGACAGTCTGCTGGGCTGCCTTCAGTGGGAGATTTGTTTCTCTCTGACACTTTGTGGGTTCTCTAGTTCTAAAGTTTGTTTACAATCATTTTTACATGTATTTGAAGGGGTTATGGGGGGAGTGCAGAGAGTCTTCCTGCTTCTATGCCACCATCTTGGCCCCTCCCTCTTCTAGTGATTTTCATACTTCTTTGGCTACAATCCTATATGATTGTTATTATCAAACTTCTTGCCTTTGTACATTTCCAATGAAAATGGGCAGATTACCTGGTCTTTCAACTACAAAGTAAGGGTGGTTCTCACAATTTTCATGTAACAACTTCTAACAATTTTGTTTTTCTTTAGCATTTCTATAAGTTCTGTTTTTGAGGGAGATTGTGAGGCCCTTGACCTCCTTTCAAGTTCTCACTTTGTCATGTTCCAGGAAGTCAGGAATTGCTAATTACTTCACCAATGGCAACAACAACAAAAAAAACACTGAAAGGAATTATAAATTGTGTGTGAATTACAAACTTGTAAGAGGAAGCAATTGAAGAATGTATTAACAGCTGAGGTTTTCATTTCCTTTCTGACAGTAATTATGAACTTAGTAGTTTCTGTTTTTATTTCAACTGGCACAAAATCAGAGCTTCTAAAGGGTAAGGTAACAAAAGATAATAATAGGATTGGATTTTATCAGTCAGTTTGTGAAACCTTGTACTATAGAAGCTTTTGCTTTTGTGTATGTGTCAATTTATCTACAGTAATTATTCTCCTAATGATAAGGATGCATTCCAGTGATATACTTTGTTAGAAAATTGATTACATGAAGTACAAATAATGTAGGAAAGAAAGAAATTTTTCCAGGACATAGACTCTGTTTCCATTGTACCTCAGTGATGCAATTATCTTCTATCCCTTCTGATGAGGTAGACTGAGATTTCTTTTTCCTTTCTTGGGGAAAGCATTTTCCAAACTTTGATGAGAAAGTAAAGACAACTGATCTATGGGGCAGGAAGATGACAATTTTTGCCAATAACTCTGATGGAGGCATCAGCTCCCTGCCCTAGAGGCTGCCTCGATATGCAGTCTATAGAAGGAGAACTAGCCCTTGCTTCTTGATTGGCATTACCAACCTGACCCTTATTATACTTCAAAGTTGTACTGGGGTTAACAGAATAGAAATCAAAAGAGACAGGTATGTTGTGTCTGCAATTGGATTTTTCTGCTTTTTATGTGTCCTTGGAGGGTCTCATGCACTGGACTTACATCAAAAGGTTAAGGGGTGATGACTGTGTGTCATATGGTTAGATTTAGCTGTGTCCTTAACACCTTCTGAGCTCTTCTCTATATTCTTAAACAAACATGTCCTAGAGTCATAGGACTCGTGTAGTCAGAGGTCTTGAAAGCCTAATAGTTCATGGAGGCTGTACTAAGTCAAAGAAGAGTACTTCCAAATATGAAAACCAAAAGGCACGGTAATAAATAGGAAACAGGTTCATTGCAAGCAATTCCAAAGTCAATGACTCAGCATTGAGTCTATAAGTACAAGCTGTTGCTGTTCAGTTGTGCGGTGGTGTCTGACTCTTCATGATCCCATCGACCATAGGATGCAAGGTCCTTTTGTCCTTCACTGTCTCCTGAAGTCTCTCCAAACTCATTGTTTCCATGGCACTATCTACCCATTTCATCCTCTGCCATCCCCTTCTCCTTTGACTTCAATCTTTACCAACATCAGAATTTATTTGTTTTTCCACAAAGTACATAAATTTCAGCTTCAGTATTTCACCTTCCAAAGAATAGTATTAATTCATTTCTCTAAGTACTGTCTGATTTCATCTCTTTGCTATTCAAGAATCTCTCAAAAGTCTTCTCCAGCACCACAATTCAAAAATAGTTCTGCTGCATTCAGCTTTCCTTATATTCCAACTCTCACAGCCATACATTGCTACTAGGAAAACCATGCCTTTGACTATACAGACTTTTGTCAGCAAGGTGATGCCTCTGCTTCTTAGTCTGCTGTATAGATTTGCCATAGCTTTTCTTTTCCAAGGAGCAAGAGTCTTTTAATTTCATGACTAAAGTCACCATCTGTAGTTATCTTAGAGCCCCAGAATATAAACTCTGATACTGCTTCCATTTATTCTCCTTCTATTTTCCAGGAAGTGATGGGACCAGTTGCCATGATCTTAGGGTGTTTTTATGTTAAATGTCCAGCCAACTTTTACACTCTCCACTTTCACCCTCATCAAGAGGCTTCTTAATTCCTCTTCACTTTTTGCCATCAGTAGTATCATCTGCATATCTGAGATTGCTGATATTTTTCCTGGCAACCTTAATTCTAGCTTTTGATTCTTCCAACCTGACATTTTGCATGATGTACTATATATACAAATTAGGTGCCAATACATAAGAAAATGTCTGACAAACTATGGTATATGAATGTGATAAAATTTTATTTTGCCATACTAAATGATGAATATGAAAAATTCAGAGGAACATGAGAAAAGTTTGATGTAGAGGAATATCACTGTGTAATAAAATATATGCAGCAACTCTTTTTGTGGTGACAAAGAACAGGAAACTTAGGGGGTACCCATTAATTGGGGAATGGCCTGAACAAATGATGGTATATAAATATAATGGAAGACTATTGTGATATAAGCAATGATGAAAGCAATAGTTTCAGAGATACCTGGAAAGAGTTGTATGAACTGATGCAGTGTGAAGAAGTAGAACCAAGACATTGCATGGAATAAGTAAAAGTTAACATTTGTAATTGAATGCATAAGTAAAAGATTTAGATTTCTGAAGCATCTCACTCTTCTAGACTGAGTATAACTAGGGAAGAAAAAACAAAACTTTGCAAGGACATAAATCCATCAGCTTGTGGGGTTTAGCCATTAACCTCTTTGCTTTGTCTAAATAGAACATCTATGTTAGTAAAAGTATGATAATTTATGAGCTATCTTGTTTCATGGTTAAAAGTATAAAGGAAATCTGAATAACCTGGATAATGGGTTTGAGGGATTTGGAAGGATAAATAAAGGTTTGAGCAGAAATGTGAAATGAAGATAAGAAGGTCTGGGGACAAATGGGGATTCATCGAAGCCCCTCCTGTCTCTAGATAGTGGTCTGGATACCTTTGTATCAGATGGTTTAAGTATGTTGAGAAGAGTGTGAAGAAGTATTTAGAAAGGCAGAAAGATCTGTAAGTTGATTTTATAATAAATAGCTCAATAAAATTTGAGAAGGAAAGGAAATAAGGATACAAATGCAATAATGAATCATTATCCCATGGACTGAGGTTAGGATTATAAAGTTATTGTAGTAAAGGTATATCTGTGTGTATGTGTGGAGTGGGGTCCCAGTGTGCCTCAGTGATGGAAGACCAATTGGGTATTGATACAATTGACTGAATTCATTGTTGGGATTAAATTGGAGACATTTTTAGTTGAGAGAAAAGAAATTTTAGTATGAGCTCAAATTAAGCATAATTATAAGAAGATAGAGAAGTTTGGAGGTAGATGCACATCTATTAGAGCAATAATTTATAATCCCAATGGGAGATTTGATTTTTATGAACAAGAATAAATATAGAAATGAATACAGATTATTTAAGGCTCACTTTAAAGATGTTCCTTAACCAATGAGAGATTATAATCATATCTTAAGCTGATTGTTGGTGCTTGTTATTTAAGATTTGATGGGACTGTTAACTGACTGTTTCTTTGAGTTCAACTCCAGATATGAGTGTTAAGAAAGGCTACCCAAGCTATCTGAGCCACTGATTCATGATGCCAGACCCTGTGAAGTACAGGTATGGAAGGCCTGTGAGATATGGGTATGGAAGGTCAGGGGAACGACTGTTCCACATGAGCTGAGGTTGGATTCTTCTGACTCGATTTACCCACAAGCACCTGGCAGACTTTAAGCTTGCTCAATGTAGATTGCAGCTTGCTATACATTTTTCCTGAAATTGACATTGTGAAGTTGGGGAGATATGGTTCCCTCATTACAGTTTTGTCCCTATTCTTGGTGGCAAGTTTAAATAATCAAAAGTTTTGAAATAAACAACAGGGGTGGCCAGGTGATGCAGTGAGGAAGAGCACTGGCCCTGGCGTTGGGAGACCCGGGATCAGTTCTGGCCTCAGATACTTGGCACCCACACAAAATAACTGGCCATGTAACCTTCAGCAAGTTACTTAACCCCAATTGCTTTTAAAAAAGAGAAAGAAAGAAAGAAAGAAAGAAAGAAAGAAAGAAAGAAAGAAAGAGAGAGAGAGAAAGAAAGAAAGAGAGAGAGAAAGAGAGAGAGAGAGAAAGAAAGAAACAAACAAACAAACAACAACAAGTCTATTAAATACTTGATTCTGGAACATCTTATGTTACTATAAGATACAGCTATTAGTCTTAGGTTTAGTATAGGTATTCCTGTGTAAGTCAGGGTCCTAGAGTTCTTTGTGATAATATGAGGACAAGTAGGTCAAGGGTTTGTGGGAATATTATCCTGTTATTTAGTTAGTATCACACTTGTCTCCGCTTTGTTATAAGTAGTCAATGTTAAAAGGAGGATAGTTTCTGGACTACTTGGTAAAATTTTAATTGTTTTAATTGTGAGCTTAATGTAAATCCCTTAGTGAAATCCCATCCTCCTGGTGGAGGAATTAATAATGGATTAATACAAAATATAGGAAACTGGTTTTAATGTGTGATCATGACAATTGACCAAGACTCCAATTTTAATTTTGTAAGAATGATAAGGGTTCTGGAGTGGACATTTAAATCGGTTCCAAGGTTCCTTTTATAGGTAAATGAATGAAAGAAGACTGAAGAAAGAGAGGCTGGGATGCAGGACTGAAGATGGATGACCCTAAGTGACCAGAGCACTTCCTCAGATCCGGACAGCGGTGTGAAAAGAGACTTTTGGACTTTGAAAGGACAATTGTTTATTATTGTTTTCTTTTGAATCTCTACACTCATAAAGGGGACTGCCCCCTTGTATGTTGTCAATGTGTTTAGGATAATTAGAATTAAGAAAAGTGGGGAAACTTCAAAAAGTATAAAAGAACAGGGAGGATTTGTGAGGAATAATTTGCAGTGAAGTTTCCCCATTCTGAAAAATCAGATCTAGCGTGGCTTCAGCATCCAGTAGGCCTAAATTTAGAAGTCACCTGACCTTACAGAATCTGGGACTTAGACCAGTGGAGACCCTCCCCAGGGCCACCTCAGCACAAGATATGCCAAATAAGGATAAAACTGCCTTGCACTGGACACCCACATGTTTCCATGTCCTTTGTCTCCAAGATAGATTCCGGTGCACAGGTTGTGGGCAGGCCTCCCCACCAATGAGAGTGAAGGCCAGTTGGGGGGTCAGGTTTCTACATTAGAAGGTTATATAACCATGGGCTTGCTTCTACCTGCTGCTCTCTCCCTGTCAGATGCCATTTGAGTGACAGGGGCAGAGGGCCCTTTCTCATGAGAAAGAATAAATACACTTTTCTCTACTTTTCCAAAAAAAAAGAAGTAGAGCCAAGGGAACAATATAGACAATAACAATCACAAAGGAAAGGCAAACAACTTAGAAAGACCCAACCAAGGATTCTCATTTGCTGTGACAGGAAGTGGAGAGAGAGGAGGCTATTTTATTAAGAGCCGTTCTATCTCTGGAACACATCTAAAACTCATTTCCTTTTCTCTCTTCTCATTACAAGCCCCCTACGACAGATCGTCATTACCCCTTACTAGCCCAGACTACTACAATGCCTTCTTGATGGGTCTAGACATCTTCAAGTTCTCCGCCTTCCAATCCACATTCCATATGATGCAAGAACAATCTTCCTTATTGTTTCTAGAACTGATCATACTGCAAAAGTCACACAGCTAGTAAGGACTGGAGCTAGCATTTAAACCCAAGCCCCTTTCAGCATTCTTTCTATTATAGCACACTGACTCAAGTTACAGGGATGAATTTATACCAGTCAATGGACAAAAATCATATCTTACAACAATGTAAAAGAATAAAAAAAATAGTAACTTCAGATCTGGTCTCAGACGCTTACTAACTGCGTGACCCGGGGCAAGTCACCTAACCTTTAAAAGGGAATGATGATAGCACTTTCTTCCCAGTGCTATTGCAAGGATAAAAGTGCATGGCACATAGTAAGGACTTAAATGCTTGTTTCCCTCCAGTGATTTGTGCATTGTAAATGCTTAATAAATACTTTATTCATTCATCTAAGATTCTTTCCATCTCTAAAATTAGATGGTCCTATGGTTTCTCAAAAATCAATAGCATTCCTATATAATGACAACAAAATCCAAAGGAAAACAATTAATTATTAATTCATTTTAATTAACACATTTGTTTCTAATAATAAATTTATTTATTAAAATTAATCATAAATAATGATATAAAGGTAAATATATGAAGGGTAATTCCATGCCAAATAACTACAAAATGAATAAAACACTTGGGATTCAATTTGTAAAAGTACATTCGATATTTGTATAGATTCAATTACAAAGTATTCAGTAAAACAAGGACAACTTTAATAGCCCCTATACTGCTACTTCTATTGTGAAATGATCTGTAGTTAAGACCTTTCAGGGTTTACTTTAAACAGTTACTCCTTAGTAATTACCCTGATAATCTCCGAATATTGCCACAAAGTGGCAGTAGAGATTACATAGTTAGGGCTACCCTGAGCTGAGCATTGAAGTGATGATTTGGTGGTTCAGCCACCATTACGGCTTCTTTTAATTAAAACAACACTATAATAAAAAGTTAAATTTAAGTGGTTATATGTAAATATCAATTTTGATTCAATTAATTTAATTCAATAAGTATTTATTATTATTTATCACCTCTCTGTGCCAAAGACTACGCTGGCCTCTGGAGATACAAAGACAACACAAGAGAGTTCTGGCCTTCAAAGACACTAGGACATGAGCATGTATGAGTATATGTAACGACCTCTGCCAAAAGACTAGCTGGTCACAAAAACCCCTGGGATTTGCAGTTCTTCCCCCTTTGGGAAAAGAAGAAACTAACCTGACATCAGCCCTTGGACTAGGCTGAGGCAGAGCTTGTTTTTCATGTGGAAGACTTGGAGGACTCTCAAAAATAAGGAATGAAGAAGGGAGAGGTGACTGTAGTCTCCTACCGATCATCAAGTCAACTTGGGCAGCATTCAAGTGCCTGACACATCTGCAGTACCCTTCTATAACACCAGGACAGGTGACCTCCATCTGAATAGACAAGCTGGGAGGTTCATGTGAGTGGCTGTGTTTTACTGAAGACAGGCTCTCACCCAGAGCAAGAGCTCAGAGAGAAACAAATGAGCTAAAGGGAAGGGTGAATGAGGGGAGGAGACACTACCCAGCCTTTGCCTTACTTCTGCTTGTATTTTCTTAAATGTATTCCATCGAATACATTTGCTGGATTTAAAATTAGTTCTCATAAACACCTGTCCTCAAGTCCATTTACTTGTCTCATGAGGGCACAATGCAGCCATCCAGTAAGAGAGATCTCTCCTAACTCAGGGCAGGGAGAGAACTCCACTCTTGCCATCATTAGAGCTGAGCTTTCTAAAAGGGGACATAAGCATGAGCCATTTCATAACTACACTTACAAGTGCAGAATCACTGATTCTGGGATGAATTTTATAAATCTACCTTACTGAGACAAATCAAGTTGACATATACACAGAATATACATACCTTTGCGTGATACAGAGGGATCGCAAAAGGAAGGACTAGAACATCCACCAATGAATCAATCATTAAGTATTTACTAAGTACCTACTTGGTACTAGGCATTGTGTTGGGCGTTGAGGATATATGACAAAATTGAAACTTGAGTCTTAGCCTCAAGGAGTTTACAGTCTAATAAGGGGAGACAAAATGTGCATTACAGTCATATACAAAAGAGAAATATCATTTTCAAGGGGAAGGTGACACTTGCTAAGAAATTTGGAAAGACTTCATATAGGTGGTAGCACTTTATCTGAGCTTTGAAGGAAACTAGAGATTTTTAAGAGGTAGAAATGAGAAAAGATCATTTGTTAATTATCCCACCTATTATGGGCACCACCTAGCATGGTCTAGTTGCATTGATTTTGTTTGTGAAAAAGGCTTTTCAATTTCATGTAAGTAAAATGATCTATCTTATTTTTTGTGATCACCTTTAATCTCTTATTTAGATAAGCACTCTCCCACTAGCCACATCTGTGAAAGATACCTTATCTCATTTTTTTCTACTTTTTTTTAATGGCATGACAACTAATATTCAGTTCTGGTAAGAGCTAGGACCCTGATGACTCAAAAGAAAAGCCAGAAGATGGCCTAGCTTATTGTGTGGTTATCCAATCAGATCACAGCTCAGCTCCCATCCTATTTGGGGAGACTCTTCCTCTTTGCCTGAATCTCTACTGTGCTTCCTTTAAGAACTGTGCACAGACATAAATGTATTCAGTTTCTCTTATTGGATTACTAGAAATGAGTAAAAGCAAATAATATCAATGCACCCAGTATGTTCCCTCACCTATGTGATCTTCTTCAGACCAGGCATCACTCCTACAGGAGCAGACCAAAAACCTAGAGGTTCAGTTCTCTCTAGTCCTTACAGATAGGGAGCTGGCAAGGACATTCACCCCCATTTTTAAATTCATGGAAAAATCTCCACTGTTAACCAATGTCAACATTACTGAGTACTAGCCTTTTGCATTAATTTAAGAGCAGGAGACTTTTAGTAGTACCAGGGGAGTCTTTCCCCAGGGCAGCACTCAAGTAGGACAGCATCTGCACCTGACTCCTCTCTTGATCTCCAGTTCTGTTAGGGGCATATTGTTAATTGTGTCTCCATAGCTTTCATAATGAAAAGAGGCTCCCCTCAGGAAGAATAAACTGCCTGGATATCATAGTCCTGCTTAGGCAGCTGAAAAGGGAGAAGGCCAGAATCCATTAACGGCAGGTCATTTACTCTTATTTTATCGTCATATGCAAAACTCATTCTTTGGAAATTTCCCATGCTTTTTGACCATGCTGATTCCTAGAGAGGTTGGTATGAGAGGAATAAGTATTACATCTAATGACACAATCTAATAAAAAGTGTAAGTCTCCAAAAGATATTTCTTCTAAAAATCACTGGTGTATATATGTATATAAACATTAAAATTTGAAAGATACTTTTTAATCACCTTATGTGACTCTCACAACAGCCCTTTGAAGTATTATAAGAATTATTATTTCCATTTTACAGAAATGGAGGCCGAGAGATATTAAGTGGCTGACTTGTGGTCACAGAGCCAGTAAGTGTCAGCGATGGGATTTGAACCTAGGTCTCTTCTGAAATTCACATACAGGCTTCTCCCTACTACTAATACAGGGTTTTAAAATAGGTCTGTGGATAGACTTCAGGGGGTTTGTGAATTTGTATGGGGAAAAAAATTACATCCTTCTTTCCTTTTTTTTGCTTTTTGGAGGGCAATTGAGATTAAGTGACTTGCCTAAGGTGACACAGCTAGTTAAGAGTTCAGTGTCTGAGGCTGGATTTGAACTCAGGTCCTCCTGACTCCAGGGCCAGTGCTCTATTCACTGCACCACCTAGCCACTTCCAAACATCCTTATTTTCACTAGCTTCTAAATGATATTTAACATTTCCTTCATTTATGAATCATAAAAATTCTGAGAAAAACAGTTCCCTCAAACTGCCAAATAGAGTCCATCACAAAAACAAAATTGCCAATCCCTGTACTACATTATACTGCCTCATGACTTTTACTTATTGACTCTTAACTGTTTCTAATTTTGACCTGTTCCCTTTTTTTAAAAATCTACACCTAATTTTAGTTAAAGCAGATTTTTTTTCTTCTCTTTGTACTTTGTACTCTTATAATTTGATATCAATCTCTTTTTGCTTTTTGTTCTCTAACTTAGGGAATTATTGCAGATTGCTCTGAGGTAGTTGTGATGGTGGGATGGACCCAAAGATCTTTTAGCTTCCCTTTTGATCCATCAAGATTCTAGCTTTTACTGAAGCTGAATCTTAGATATCATGTCATTTAAAAAAAATAGAAGAGAATGAGATCCAGTATCTTTCAAAATGCAATTAGTGGGAGAGTGCTTACCTAAATAAGAGATAAAGTTGATTACAAAGGATCATTATAGGTCATTCGGTTTACATGAAATAGAAAGACTTTTTACACAAACAAAAAAGTGCAACTAGGATAAAAGGAGCTGTGAAGTTGGGAAAATCTTATCATCAAATATCTCAAAGGGTCTGATAGCCAATACATACTATCCCTCCATGTATATGTGTATATATGTATATTGGTATATATAATGTGTGTGTGTGTAGATTATATATAAAGAGAGACAGAGATAGAAAGAAAGGAGACAGAGACACTTAAAGACATATAGACAGACACAAAGAGAGACAGAGACAGAGAGAAGGTCTTAGCCACTAGACCCATAAAGATATTTGATAAAAAATAATTTTAATATAAAATAAAATATATATTATATTTTATCGCATTTTGTAATACAATATAATTCTACATTATAGTATATATGCATCATAAAATTATACGAAATATAAGATAAAATCTAAATTATAATATCTAAAATATAAATAATAATATATTATATAGTTAAATAATATCCATAGTGCATATAATATATACAATATGTAGAGGGAGAGAAACAGAAAATTAACACAAGATATAAATAAGAACCATCCATCAATGGATAAATAGTAACAAAGGGATATGAGCAGTTTTCAAAAAGTAGCAAAATATTCACAGCGGCATGAAAGGTTGCTCCAAATCACGAATAAGAAAAATACGAAACAAAACCACACCGAGGCTTCCCTCATAACCAGCAAACTGGCAAAAATGACAACTGTGGAAATAGCCAATGTCAGGGGGAGGGGTTGCTGAGAAAGGACATGCACCCTAATAAATTAAATTCCTGGTGAATCTATAATCAATGATTCTGGAGAGTAATTTTTAATAATGTCTAGAAAGTGACTAAAATACTTATGCCTTTTGACACAGAGATCCCACTGATAGACATGAACCCAAGGAAGATGAGACAGAAAGAAAATTCTTACACACACCAAAATCGTCAGAGCAGTACTTTTGTGGCAGCAAAGAACTGGATACAAAACAGGTTACTCTAGGTTGGGGAATGGCTAAACAACTTGTGTGACATTAATGTAATAGAATATTGCTAGAGAACAAGAAATGATAAATATGAAGGAATAAGAGAAGCATAGGGAGATTTACATGAAACAATGCAGAAAGCAGAGTCTAGAAACGAAAATACGCATTATTACAACAGTATAAATGAGAATAGAGGACTTAGTGACGGCGCAACTAGCTATTCCCCATGTAAAATCAATGTGATAATAATTAATAATAGCTAATATAGATATAACACTTACTATGAGCCAGGCATTATGCTAAATGTTTTATAATTACTATTTGAAATGGGCTATTACTAAAAAATTTAGACTATGCATATATAGGCAAATTTGAAGCCGAGATGGAAATCAATTCACTGCCTTATATTTTGACTAATGCCAACTAAAATACTTTTGACAGAGCTAGATGAAAGCATTAACCATTATGAATTCAGCATCTACTCCTACCAGGCAGGGAGCAATAAGGTGGATGCCAATATTCTGTCTCAAAGGCCATGTGATATCAAAGCTGCAGTAATACCTAAGGAAAGAGCAAAACAGCTGGAAGAGTAAAATCAAGTGCAAGTAAAACTAAAGAATATGGGGTTCCTGCCAGATACCATGCCAGCAATGTATGCGAACTTTGTTTCCTTAATCCAACATTTTTTGCCCCATTTGCTTGTGGGTAAATGGTAGAGAAAACAGATGGTGGAAGAAGGAACTGAGGAAGTAATACAAACTAAGAAATAAGGGAAGTGAAAGTAAATGATTCAATTTCATTCCTTATAAAAGGCACCTTACTGTTTAAAAACAAAAAAGTCACAGAAGTTAAAGCTTAGCAATAGAGTGTTGTATCAAACTAATTGGTTCCTTACATGGAACCCCTAAACAAT
Source organism: Petaurus breviceps papuanus (assembly GCF_028583685.1). NCBI lineage: Eukaryota > Metazoa > Chordata > Mammalia > Diprotodontia > Petauridae > Petaurus > Petaurus breviceps. The sequence continues at coordinate 26,966,544 of NW_027187361.1, read as the reverse complement.
TATTGGTCCTCAGTGTGTATCAATCTATGGTGAAAGCACTACATGCACATATGGGCCAAGAAAGAACCCTTGCACTGGTAAGAAACCAAATTTTTTGGCCTAAGATGGCAGCAGATGTTATTTAGAATTGTAAGAATTCAAACTGTTTGTTTGAAGAAAAGTGTTATCAACTTGTTGCCTTTTGGGAAAATATTTTTACTAGAAAACTTCTTGAATTTGCTTACATTTGTTTCCCCCCCATAGGAATAAATATAAAAACAAATAATATGTAAATATGTCATCTATATTTTTATAATGACTGATCATTTCACCAGATATGTACAGTCATATCCAGCTAGGAAACAGAAAGCTTCAAGGTTTTTGTTTTGTTTTGTTTTTGCTTTTTGGAGGGGGAAGGCAAGGCAATTGGGCTTAAGTGATTTTCTCGAGGTCCTGGGAGTCCGACAGTCTGGTTCTCTTCCCCAGCCCAGGAATTCAATTTGGGCTACAGCTTAAATAGCTAAAGGAATTTTTAGTGCTCGTGTTTGGATTATACCAACACTATAAAAATGACAATACTACCAAAATGTATAGTTTAATGCAATATCAAGCTATGAAAGGGATATTTTATAGAATTTGCTATAATAAAATTTTTCAAGAGAAGTAAAATATCTAGAATCTCAAAGGAAAGTGATGACAAAAGATAGGAATGAAGGAGTAATAGTATTTCCAGATGTTAAGCTATATTATTAGATAACAATCATTAAAACCACTAGGTTTTAATGATTAAGAAATAGAAAAGTAGATCAATGGAACAGACCAGACAAAGGAGATGAGGAATAATCAATAGCTCAGTGTTCAATAAACTCCAAAACATGAATTATTTAGAAAAACTTCCCATTTGATAAAATTTACTGGAGAAACTGGAAAGTAGTCTGACAGAAATTAGTCTTAGACTAACATATTATACCATATTTTGCAATAAATTCTAAATGTATGCAGGACCTGAATCTTAGAAAGCATGTCATTAAAAAAAAGTTGAAAGAAAAGCAGATCTCATACCTTTTGTAGCTATGGAAAGGAGATGTATGCTTAACCAATAGAGAGAAAAGCAATCAGAAAAGATTTAAATTACATATATGAATACCTGAAATTGAAAAGCTTCTGCACAAATAAAATCAATTCATTTAGGATAAGAAAAGAAGGGGATGACAAGGGGAAAATTATATCAGATTTCTCAGATAAAGGTTTGGTGTCCAAAATATACAGACAACTAACAAATATATAGGACTAAAAGCTATTGCCCAGTGATAAAGTAGTCAATGCAGGTGCACAAACAGTTGTCAAAAGAAGACTTGTAAACTCTTACAACCATATGAAAAAATGCTCCAGACCACTAATAATACAAAAATGCAAACCAAAATAATTCCGAGATTTTACCTCACACCCACTAAATTGGCAAAGATGTCAAAGTCTAGGAAGAGTCATTATTGGACACTGTAGAAAGAAAAGCACACTCAGTTGTTAGTGGAACTATGAATTAGCACCACACTCTAGAAAAGCAGTTTAGACTTATGCAAATAAATAGCTGAATTGTCCATACTTTTGACTCAGAGATTTCACTACTAGACATTATACTTCAAGAAAGTCACTAAGAAAAAGGAAGTCTCACATGTATCAAAATATTTGTAAGAACATTTTTTGTGGTAGCAAAGAGCTGGAATCAAAGCAGATGCCAATCAACTGGGGAATAGCTAAACAAATTGTAGTACATGGATATAATTTAATAGTATTATGCTGTAATAATACATGTATGTACATATAAAATACATATAATACATACAGGTAAATAATACATATAAAGAATACAGAGAAGGTTGGAAAGATTTACCCCAACTGATACTAACTGAAGGAAGCAGAGCCAGGAAAAAAATGTATGTAGTGACTATGACTATGTAAATTTAAGGAACAACTAAAAACAACTGAAAATGAATATTCTCATATTACAAAGAACAAGGGCCCCAAAGAAGACAGATGAGAAGATTCCTTCCCTTCTATTTGCTAAGTGGGGACATCTATGAGTGTGGAACATACTATCCATCCATCCATACATCTATCTATCTATCTATGCATCAATATATACATATATGTATATTACACATTAAATAATATATATTCAGCTTTTTTTGCTGTATCAATCAGTTTTATTGATTTTTCTCTTCCTCTTCTTTTTCCTTTAAAAAATTGTCATATATGAGGTGACTTTCTGGGAGAGGCTATGAGGACAGATTGGGGGAAGAGGGAAATTCAAGCAATATAAAAACAAAAAAATTTTTTTTAATAAATCTTGAATGACACCGAACACTCTCCATAAGACCCAGAACCTGAGAGTTTCAATTGAACATTAATCCACATGTTGCACAGGGATGAATAACTTTGGGAGCCTGAACAAGATCTCAGGGTGGCAAATATGATCTTTTGAGTTTACATATAGAATTCCACCAGAAATGATGTTACAGGCTTTAACATGAAATTCACTAATACTTGAGTATCAATCATGCCTACCTATTGACTTTTGCTTTAGAATGTCACAGGAGAAAAGAATGTAGTTATTCATGTAATTACCTTTTGCAATTTGGAGATAAATTACCAACTAGCTATGATTTCAGTTCAGAAGATTTCTGACAGAAATAAACAGATATAATGTCTAAGTTTATTATCAAGAACTATGGAAAGATGACAGAGTTTTGATAGAAAACCTTGAGCTTCATTACGCCCTATAAAGTTGTTAAGAACCTGAACTTCCTAGAAATTCTTCCGTAGGAAAGTTAATTGGACTCTGACAAACAGGAGAAGGGGAATGGGAAGGAATGAGTATTTATTAAGTTCCTACTGTGTACCACTCACTGTGGGGGAAGAGAAATAAGGGAATAAGCATTTATATCTTACCTTCTATGTACTTAAGACTGCTAAAAATTGAAAATTTTATCTCATTTGATCCCCACAACAACCCTGGGAGGTAGAATTTATTCTTTCCTTTATTTTACAGTTGAGGAAACTGAGGCAGACAGCAGTTTTAGTATCTTGTTAAGGGTCACACAGGTAGCTGAAGCCAAAACTGAACTTAGGTCAACCTGGGTCCAGGTCTAGTGCAAGCTGGAAAAATAGCTAAGTGGACTCTGAAAGGAGACTAACAGCCCTAACAATAGTGTCTAAGGCAGACTCAGAAAATGATACTTTTAGTGAGGAAGACACTATGTAATGAAACTCAAAAACCATGCCTAGGGTTGAGCAAGACTTCAGCTCGAACAATATATACATAAATCCATTCTCTCTGTCTCTCTCTCTTTCTCAGAGAAGTGGCTTCTTCAATTTATGAAGTAAATATTAAATAACCTGGGATGTGGGCTTGGAACTAATAGTTTTATGAGAAATATGTTACAGTTTTAGTCATTTCTGAGGAAATAGTTCGGAGAGCCTTCATTGCTTAGAAACCTGAAATGGGAAAGTGAATAAGGCAATGAATCAGATAGCAGGCCTGAAGGATGGGATTGTGGTGTGGCTGTCCCCTGGAGGATGCACCTGGCACCCACACAAGGCTCCATGCAAGACAGGTTTTTCTTTAAAACACTGGTATACAAAAATAGCTGGAAGAAGAAGACGATGCAACATCCTTTTCCTTCCAACGTACATCTAACATGTCCCGAACTTATCTTTTTAGAAATCTTTTATCTCACTCTGTAAAAAATTGTTTTCTTATCTATGGAAAGTAATTTCTATCTCCTGAATTGACATTTTGCAAAGAATCACTGTTTACTGAGCTGTTTCTCCCTAGCCAGTTCTCCGTAGCAATTGCTTTCAGATCCAAAGATACTTTTTTTAAAGCCAGAATCCCTTGGACAGAACAGCAAATTGAATTTTAATTATACCTGGTTTCTTCACAATAACCCTCTAAATAACATAAAGGCAAACACTTTTCCTGAGTTTCTTGAACCTGTTTTTAATGATAAGAATATTATAGTCTCTGAATATCAGAGGTTGTATTGTGTCTTCTTGACTTTATAAAATTTTCTTTTTTTCCCCAAATTTTCTTTTGATATGAATTTGACAAAATCAACAAATATGAATATTTCCACACACAAAGAATAAAGAGGATTATATATAAAGTGTGTTTCTCTTATAGCATGGATAGATAGTAGTAGTAGTAATTGTTGTTGTAGTAGTAGTAGTAGTAGTAGCTGTGTTTGTCCTTTGTTCTTGAAGAGGATCATGACATCAGGGAGATGATGATATGACCTGCAATTGACTTTGATTTAAGGGAGGGAGGGCTGTACAAGGTCACTAGCCTCACTTTCTCCTCCAGAGTCATCTGGCTGTGTCCAGTAGACAATTCATCAGGATGACTGGAGATGGCCCAGGATGCAATGGGAGACCCTGGACTTTTTAGGCTAAGGTCTTTTCAGGTTCTCACTTTGAATGGGGTAATGCCCATTCAATGACCAGTCCCCTTTAAGAAGAGCATCAAGGGATGCCCCCTTAAATTAAAAAAAAAATCAAACTAGAAGGGAAAGACCCTCAGGGTTTTTGGCCCAAAGAGAAACAGTTATTATTTACATTCACTCTGAGCCAGAAGGGACCAAAAATAGCCATTAAGTGGTGTTTGGGGAGGGACCCATTGTTGTCCAATCTATGAGATCAAGAATTAAATGGGTTTAAGATTTATTCGGAAAGAAAGGAGGAAAGAAAGAAAGAAGGAAAGAAAGAAAGAAAGAAGGAAAGAAAGAAGGAAAGAAAGAAAGAAAGAAAGAAAGAAAGAAAGAAAGAAAGAAAGAAAGAAAGAAAGAAAGAAAGAAAGAAAGAAAGAAAGAAAGAAAGAAAGAAAGGAAGAAAGGAAGGAAGGAAGGAAGGAAGGAAGGAAGGAAGGAAGGAAGGAAGGAAGGAAGGAAGGAAGGAAGGAAGGAAGGAAGGAAGGAAGGAAGGAAGGAATCCAGCCAGTAAACCCCAAGTTCACTGAGAAGTTTTAGGCCATTGAAATTTATCTTCCTTTGGAGAGGAGAAGGTGAGGGAGAGGGAGAGGTAGAGGATGAGCTGAGTTACTCAACTGGTTGGTGGTAGTAGTAATAATAGTAGTAGCATTGATGAGGGCGGGGGTGATAGGTGTTACAGGGGCTCCAATCAATGACCAGAGTCCTTGAGTCTGGAAGGAATTCACAAGGCCCAAGCATTCTTTTAAGTCAGGATTGTAAAAGTTTATTGATATGCTTTACAGTGGGCAGGGGTTCTTAGGGAACTTGCAAACTTAAAGAAGTCATAGGTATAGTTTTTAAAGAGTTACAATAGTAAATCAGATGTCAATTATGCTAACTAGGTGAGTAAGGGTGGGATTAGGGAAGAGTTAAGGAGTGGTCAGTGCTTAAAGGAACTTTATTATCTACTTCGAAAGCATATTGCCCATAATTCACTGGGAAATAGCCCAAGGAGGGGCTACCTGGAGATGTGGTTTTAGGCTTGAGATGTCACTAAGTCAGCTAGCCATCAGGGCTGACTGAGAAGTGCCTAGTCTGCCACCCATCAGTGTCATGTTTGACAAGATGGGTGTTGGGAACCAAGGCTGACAGGGATTCAGGATGTGTATAATTGGCTGAGGGGTTAACTTACACATAGTGCATTGAAGGGTTCATAGGTGCAGCTGGCCATTATACTAGGGGGAGATAAGCAGTTCAGGAATTGTTGCTAGGCAGAGTGCTGGCAGGGGGAAGTGGCAGAGTTAATACTCTGAGGCTGGGGGGGGGGGGCGGTATTTTACTGACTGGCTTTACAAATTGATTTTACAAACTGATGTTACAAACACAGACACCCCAAGCACCCCATCAGTATCAGTAGCATCAGTAGTAGCAGTCACAGTAGCAGCAGCAGCAGTAGTAACAACAGCAGGGGCATTAAATTGAACATGTAGTATTAACACTGTTCTGCTTGGCAGTATTTCTTTCTGAGATTCCTTCTGCTCCCTTATGTGATTTTTAAAATGTTTCATTAACAAGCTTTCCTTTTTCTTTTTTTCAATATGCCTCTAACACTCTTCTCCCAGCCACAATAAAAGCTCTCCCTTGTAAGAAATATAGTCAAGCAAAATAGAATCACACAGGAACCATGTCTGAGAATTTCATGTCTCATTTTCCACATAAAGTCCATCGCTGTTCTGCCAAGATGGAGGAAGCATACTTCCATCAGTCTTCTAGAGTGGTGATTGGTCATTGCATTGATTAAGGTTTTATAATCCTTCAAAGTTGTTTTTCTTTACATTATTGTTGTTGATGATTCATTTCAGTCATGTCTGACTATTTGTGACCTCATTTGGGGTTTCTTTGCAAAAATACTGGAGTGGTTTCCCCTTTCTTCTCCACCTCATTTTACAGATGAGGAAACTGAGGCAAGTGACTTGCTGTGATAGTAATGGCAATTAAAGATTCCCCTGTATTGGCTTGGTTTTCAAATTGATTGTATTAAAACCCAGAGCTTGTTAATCCCACCTGTGGGATGGACTTTTTGATGTGAAAAGAAAGTCCTGACTGGGAGGAGCTGGTGACGTAGATTTGGAGAGACAAGAGAGAGGCGGAAGTTCTTTTCGGAAGCAGCACCTCGTGGAGAGAGACTAAGAGATTGCTAGTGGCCGCTTTGAATTGCCCTGGACTTTTGAGACCTGCCCCCTGAGCTGCCAAGGACTGAGGAGACATGGCTGTTTTGCTGGTACTTTGTCTGTCTGTTTTGATGTTATTTTGCCAGATTTGTCCACTGGTGAAAGACTGTCCTGTTGAAGAAGTCCTGGAACCTGGCATTTGGTTAAGAAGGCCTGAGACTGTCCTGCAGACAGAGAGTGAATACTGTCCACTGGTGAGGGACAGTACTGAGAGTGAATACTGTCCACTGGTGAGGGACAGTACTGTTGTTGCAGGGGTCTGGAGACTGTCCGGCAGACAGAATGAATACTGTCCACTGGTGAAGGACAGTGCTGTTGTTGCAGGGGTCTGGGAGCCTTTCTGTTGGTTTAGAAGCCCTGAAGAAGGATTTTCTTGTTGTATGTTTACAGAAATCCTGGGAGAGGGCTTTGCTAATGTGTTCAGGGGTTCTAGGACTGTTCTACAGACAGAGGATAAATTCATGAAGGGACTGGCAATGTATCTTATGGCCTTGCTAAGCCTTGTCTCCCCAGGAACTAAGATTGCTGAGAACTTGCCTCGTGTCAAGATGAAGAAAAGACCTCCATTTGGGTATTAAGTGCTGTGTTTAAACTTGATGTAACTCTGGGGTAGATTCAATTGTGATCCAGGGGTGGGGAACTTTTGACCTTTTTGTGTTCTATGGTTGAGCAAATGAATGTATTTTACTTATGTTTGGAAACTAATCTCCATTTGAGAAGAGGGGCTTTGTGGTGGACTTAATTAAGGTATAGCCTAGGGGTGGAGAAGTATTTGGAACAGAGACTTTGTAATTGATTGAATGATTGGAAAGTCCTGGGGTGGGGTAGGCCTTGGAGATGATTTAATCACACTTAGTAAATGCTGTATTTTGGATGATGTCATGTTTTGATCTTCTCTGTTCTGGGTTTGTTACTGAATAAAATAGAGAGCACCTATGCTGGTATTTTGAACCTGGGAAGTTGCCTTTTTTTTTTGGCATTACATTACACTTGCCCAGGGTCACACAGCTAGTAAGTGTCTGAGGTAGGATTTGAAATCAAGAAGATGTCTTCCTGTCTCCAGGCTCTGCACTCAATCCACTGGGCGATCGAGCTACCCTTAAAGTGTAGTCCTTCTAGAGATTGTTCTCCTGACTCTGTTCACATCACTCTTTGTCACTTCATATATGTTCTCAGGTTTCTCTGATTTAATCTCTTTTGTCCTTTCTTACAGCTCAACAATATTACATTATATTTATAACCGTAATTTATTCAGCCACCCCCAATTGATGTGCGCCCACTTGTTTCCAGTTCTTTGCTACAACAAAAGGTGCTGCTATAAATATTCTTCAATGTATGAGACCTTTCCCTCTGTCTTTGATTTCTTCAGGGTCTTATATAATTTTCTGAAAAGGGTTTATAGATGCCATTTATTTTTATATCACTGTCATTTCTAATGCACCTTCCCCCCTCCACTTGTTACAACTAAACCCTCCTTTGTAACCAAGAAAAAAAGTTCAGCAAAACTAATTGTCATAGTGAATAACTGCATTTGACATCGAATGCGACATTTGGTACCTGCAGTCCCTCTCTTCTGAATAGAAAGGAGAGCAATGTGTTTCATCATCTGTTACTTGGGATCAAGATTGTTGACCTTGAACATGAACTTAGTCCTGAGCCAAAGTAGAAATGCTTGAATAAGGCAGCATGGCAAAATGATTTAAGCACTGAATTTGAACTCAGAGGATCTGCATTCAAGTGCTAACTCAGACTCACTGGCTGTGTGACCTGGGCCAAGTCATCAGAGATCTCTGTTCCTTAGGTATTTCTTGGCTAAAGTGAATTGGCTGGACTAGATAGGAAGAGGTAAAGAGCAGCAAAAGAAATAAGCATTTATGTAGCACCTACTATATACCAGGCATCGTGACAGGTGCTTTACAAGTGTTATCCCCCTTGTCCTCACAACAACCCTGGGAGGTAGATGCTATTATTAGCCCCATTTTATATTTGAGGAAACGTGGGGTACAAGAGATTTAGGTGGCTTGCCCAGGGCCATGCAGTTAGTAAGTATCTGAAGCACGATTTGAACTCAGTTCTTCCTGACTCCAAGTCCACGACTCTTTCCTACTATATCCACTGTTCTAGTTGGCTCCCTATGTGGACTCGGTTGTCAACTTGTGAAATCATATAGAACATTGCAACATTAGTTTTCCTTTAAACAGACTATATCAAGAAAGATGCCTAATTTTTGCTATCACTACAGATTGATGCTTTTTTTTCCTAAAAGGTGTCAAAAAAACAAATCAGTCCTGTGATGTTTTCTATTCATTTTTAAAGGTCCTGTCTTGCTGTAAGTGGGGGTTATATAACTTCACTGCCTAAAGGACACATTTTGTGAAATTGAATCATTGCCAGAGAATTGCTAGGAGAATAGTGGAATTTCACTGTTTGAAAATAAGATATGGATCAAGAGAGGATGAATTAGAGTGCTTCTCAAAAAGAAAACAAAAACAACTTTGGAGAAGTGAGAGAGAACACATATTTAATAGGATTTAAGCTAGATCTAGCAGATTTATTTATTTATTGCTTTTTTTGGCAGGGGGGAGGCTGGGCAATTCAGGTTAAGTGACTTGCCCAAGGTCACACGGCTAGTAAGAGTTATGTGTCTGAGGCTGAATTTGGACTCAGGTCCTCCTGACTCCAGGGCCAGTGCTCTATTCACAGCACCTCCTAGACACCCTGATTTAGCAGATTTAATTAGAATTAGAAGATTTAATAGTCATAGATTTTAGACCTACAGGAAGCGGGGAGATACACACAGACACACAAGGGAAGCTCCTCAGAGAACCACACAGTGCCATAACACACAGAAGCCTCACCTGGCTCCCTTGCCCTTTTTGTCAATATACTCAGCTCTACCGTCACAGTTGAGGAAGCACCAAGCCAGACACGTAAGCTATATTTCTTTTTATATGCTGCCAGTGGACAGATTGAGGGTATAACAGGCCTCAACTCACCTAAACCTATTCTTTGTCCTCACCTCAATATTCAGTCATAATATCCCTCTTGCTTTCCCAAACCATCACTCTGGCCATGGCTTCAATTACTTCCCTTAAAAATGCAGACCATTTATATGCTTCGATTTTACACTGTCCTCTATTCTATTCTCCCTCAATCCATTGTCCTATCATCACTGACCCTTTAAAATAAAAAAGCAATGCTGCATTACTCTGACCATATCCTTC
>NW_027187361.1:26923138-26956634 GCF_028583685.1 Petaurus breviceps papuanus | reverse complement strand
CCTTTAAAATAAAAAAGCAATGCTGCATTACTCTGACCATATCCTTCTCTGTTTCCTCTCCTGGACTTGAGGACGCCAAAAATGTCAGATCCCAATCTCAAATCTATGCATCAAACCTCCTGTTGGCTGCTCCACCAACTCAAGTCATAGATTTGCAGGTTATGTGTCCAAGGGCACAACTGCCCTCTGATTCAAAGGGTGCCCTGTGGTTTTGAACTGTTAAGACTGTAGCTCACAAGCCCCAACCAATGGTCTTAATAAGTGCTACAGGGACTCAGCATCTGCTCTCTCCATAGAACATTCATACTGCTCCCCCTCTTTGCCTGGTGAATTATTCAGCTGAGCTTTCAACATCTGCTCTTGTACACAGCTCTGCTTTCTACTGCCAAGACTATTCTCTCTTGAGTTCATAGTTGGCTTTCTTCTTTGTTGCCAGAGTTTTGACTCCTTGAAGCTACTCCCTGCCTTGAAAGGTGATCCTTTCTATGTTTCTGCCTCAAAAGAAGACTGGATCCTGTGACTTTGCCCCTTGCAGGAAGCATCTTCAATGTACCTTGAGTTCTCTAGAATTTCTCCTTGCTAGCTATGGTGTTTCCTACCTGTCTAACTTCAGTGCTACAAAGCACCATGGTCAGGAGGGAAATGGAGAAAAAAAGTTCCTTTCTTTCGCACAAGGGGCAAAAGAGAAATTACATTTCTGAGGCTAGGTTCACACTCAATTTATTGCTCCTTCTTGAACTGATGGCAGAGCTAGAAAGCTATCTTAAGAGCCATCTTGAGGCTTTATCAGTCTTTGCTGATATGAGATACACTTTCCCTTTAAGATAAATGGAGTTATTTAGTGCTGAAAGTAACAGAAAAGGGGTGGCCAGGTGGCTCATCGAGTAAGAGCACCTGCTCTAGTGTCAGGATGACCTGGGGATCAAATCTGGGCTCAGATACTTAGCACCACACCCAGAAATAATTGGCCCTGTAACCTTGAGCAAGTTACTTAACCCAGATTGCTTTAAAAAAAAAGTAACAGAAAAAGCCACCCCTCTATCGTTTTCTTTTACATAGTTAATGATTGTTTCTTTGATTTGTTCTTTGATCTACTCATTATTTAAGATTTCATTCTTAAATCTCCATTTGATTCTATAATCTTTTGGTTGAGATCGTTGAATGGATTTCTATTCTTACTGAATTATGGTCTGTAAAGGATATATATTGACTCTGGTTTTCTTTTATTTTACATTTTACATCTCCTTCAGTACGTGGTCAGTTTTTGCAAAAGTTTCATGTTGGTGTAGAGAAATATGTACATTCTTTTACTGTCCCATTTAGAAGATACCATAAGTCTTTTAACCATGTTTTCCTTTTTGTTTCTCTTTCTGTTAGATTTATCCAAAACTGATAAGAGGGATATTGAAGTCTCCTGTCACTATTGTATTATTGTCTATGTCTTCTTGAAGTTCAGATAATGTTTCCTCTATGAGCCTGGATGCTAAAGCATTTGGAGCATATAACTTCATTACTGATATTGGTTTGCTGTATATATAGTTTCCTTGTTTTTGAAGTTTGTTTGTGCTTTGATAGCATGATAGAAATTCCTGATTTTTTGGATTCACTTGATGCATAGTAAATTTGTTCTACTCCCTCAGTTTTATTTTGTGTATGTCTTTGTTTTTTAAAATGTGTTTCTGTTAAGAAACAGATTGTAGGGTTTTGTTTTCCTATCCAATCTGTCACTTTTTCATTTTGTTGTATTCTTTAATCCAATCACATTTAAAATTATCAGTTAGGTTCATATTTTTCTCCATCTGTCTCTAAAGTTTTTTTTGTTATAATTTTTTGCCACTTTTCTGCTATTACTTCAATTATTTTACTTACTTTTAAAGTGGCCCTATTCCTACTGCCTCTCTTCCCTTCTCCCTCATCCCCCTTTTCTCATTTCTCTTTTCCCTTTAGGGTTTTGTTTATTTGTTCCCCTCTCCTGCTTTTATCTGGCTATATATTTCTTCCCTCTCTTTTTTTCCTCTCAGTCATGTAGATTCTCCCCTTCTTCTCCTCCCCTTCAGCTAGTCTTATTCATTATTTTTCAATATTTCTTTTTTTTGCCTCTTTCCAAAAAGAATTTTTTTCATTCTCTTCACTATCCATCTTCTCTTTCTGTTTGCTAAACCCTCATTCTCTAATTCATGACCCCTATAATCCTGGTCTATGTATTCTTTATAGAATCAAAGCTTCCAAGGTATTCATTCTAGGCTTTGTCCTCTATGTACTTTCTGCCATTACCTCGTATGGCTTACTTTTCCAATGATTGTCTTTTCCATTATGCCTCAGTTCTTAGAACAATGCAATTACTACTGGTTTCAGAGAACACATTGCCAAGGTAAACCCCACTGTCCCCTCACTGATGTATTCCTTCTCTTGTTAACCTTTTATTTTCTCCACATTTGCCTGGAAATCTCCCTTTGGCCATGCTCTCCTGCTCCTCCAGGTGCCAGTTGCCCTCAGGGGTTCTACCTCCCCTTCTCCCAGAAAAAGTAGACTTTTTAGGCACCAAATCCACCAGACCTCATGCAGTATAAAGTCCTCATCTTCTTTTACCCATAGTAGCATTCATCAGTGGAACCTTTTCCCACGTCCAAAATAAAAACCTCCCCACTTTTCAATCCCCTGCCTTGTCCTCACCCTCCCCTGTAGACTTTTCTCTTTCTGAGACTGAAGGAATCACCTTCCCCTCATTGCAAGCCCTTAACTTGACTCTGATGCTTCACTCACCCCACTCTCTACCCCTACTTTCCTCCCTCCCACCCCGGCTTTTCATATACTCTTCCATGTTGTAATGTAGTACTACAAAAAACAAACACCCACAGTCAGGGTGTTGCCAAATTATGTCCATAATACCCTCTGTCCACCTCTTCCTATCACCTTTACCAGATCTCTGCCTTCATCCATCTCCTTGTGTCCTTTAGGAAGAAGCCTCTTTCTGGTCTCTTTGTTGTCACTGTGGCTGTTGCCATCTACATTTATTCACTCCTCTTGTATTTACTGTTTTAAATATTTGACTACAAAAAGACCATGTATAAGAATGTAGCTTCATTTGAGTCCACTCAAGGGCAGCTTCTCTAGAAGCTAAAGATTTTCAAGAATCAAGCAGGTAAAATGTTTCTTCCTCCTTCTGAGGATATCAGTCTACTTAGTTTCTTGTTTTCTGGAAGAGAGATGGCAAAATAAAATCTGGTCCAATTTCCTTTAGATAATAATGATCTAAGGAATACTTATGTGCAGTGATATCACTTGGGGCAAATAGGTGACACAGCAAATAGACAACTCAACTTGGAGTCAGGAAGACCTGAGTTCCAATGCCATCTTAGTTAACTTATAAGCTGTGGGACAGTGGATAAGCTTCTTAACCTTTTTCAGTCTCCGTTTCTTCCTTTGTAAAGTGGGGATAATATCTCACAGCATTGTTGTGAGGATCAGATGAGACAATGTAAGTAAAGTACTTTGCAAACACTAAAGTGATACATTAATGCAGGCTATAATGACATCATTCCTAAATGGTTTAATCTGGCTAGTGGTCCAGCCAGACACAGAAGACACCTCCCCTAGGGTTCAGAGAGGGCCTTTTTGATAATTATAAAATAGATAGCATACCAACTCCAGTGTAACAACCAATAAATGCCATCTAAAATAGAAAAAGGAGGCGACTGGGGAGGAGGCAGATCCCTTTTCTGACAATGTTATTTTGTTGGTTGTTTTCTTCTCTCCTAGACTAGAGTCTTAGACTAATTAACCCTCGCCAATCTAAATGATCTTTTAACAAGTAGATACTCCCTCCAAGCTTAAAGCATTTAGCTGAAAGTGGGCATTGATTGAAAACATATTTGAGGCAGAACCTGAGATGCGAGTCACAGAATGTTAGGACTGGAAGGGACCTACAACATCCTACAAAGGATGTTGACAAAGTGAAATTCATCCAGAGGATTACCAGGATGATGAAAGGCCTTTAGTCCGTGCCATAAATGGAAAGGATGAAGCAAATGGGAATGTTTAGCCTGAAGAAGAGAAAACAAAGAGATTCAATAACTTTCATCAAACATTGGATGGGCTGTTTTATGGAACAAGGAATAGATTTATTCTGCTTGGCGCATTAGAGTATTTACTCATTCTCAGTCACCTCTGACTCTTTGTGACTCCTTTTTGGGTTTTCTTGGTAAAGTTACTGGAGGGCATTACCAGGAGTTAAAGGTACAGGTAGCAGAAAGGTAAATTTCTGATTCTACGAAATGAAAATCTTTCTACCATTTACAGCTATCCAAAAAATAGAATGGGCTGCCTTTTAAGCTAGTGAGTCCCCCATTACTAGACATCCTGAATGATTGATTGATTGATCAGTTGTTAATCTGGGGTTCTTTCTGCCTCCAGGCTGTGAAGGTTGGACAATAGTTGTTCATCTCTCTCTCTCTCTCTCTCTCTCTCTCTCTCTCTCTCTCTCTCTCTGTTTTTCTCTCTGTCTCTGTCTCTCTCTGTCTCTCTCTCTCTGTGTCTCTGTCTGTAATGGTAATGGGAACTTGAAGATCTTCCCTGCCCCTTAATAGGCCAAATGTAATCACATGGAGCCTGTGGTAGGAGGAGTGTGCTGAATGGGCAGAGCAGAACCCAAAGGAAGCTGAAGGTCAGAGCAGTTAGAGTTGGAGGGAGGAGAGGATGCAGGCAAGGACTAGGTATGGTGTGGCTTCCTGGTGTGTTGTTAGCTTCTTTGTTGCTATGATGTATGCATTCTCTGGTTTGGGGATTTGGCTCTCTGGTGTCTGAATAAATGTTTTGCTTCTGTCTTATATATTGAGAGTCTGTTATATTTTGTGATTCAGAACTATGTTGGCACATTCCTTGTTACTGTAGGTGCTGTGAATATACCTTGGTGCTACACACCGTGAAAGAAAATTTTCCCTTACTATCAAAACATGGTACAAGTCATTCAATATAATCATATTTTACAAACATTCATCTCTTTCTGGTACAGAGCACTTTACTGTGTGTTGGGGGTGGGAAGAAGAGATGCAAAGTTTGAATATGATCTGATCCTTGCCTTCATTTAATGGTAATGAAAATAAGTAATGAAATTCAATAAATCTGGGGTTCACTGTACTCAAAAATAGCTTAGAGGACATTAGTTACTTATTCTCAAAGATGGCATAGACTTTCAGTTTGGGCACATAAAATTCATATAACTTGTTGGATCATTCACATCCAAAGAAAAGAGATGTGGCTTGCTAATAACTTTTGTTTAAATATAAAGGGTTTGGGGGAAAGTGAGTATTGAGAGCAGGTCTCTGCTAGTTCTTCATTTATTCAGGCCTTCAAGGAAAGGGAAGGGTTGTATCAATACACCCTGGAAGTAGTTTACAACTGACCACTATCCAGTAACACCTGAATAATCAGGTTAATTATTTAGAAGGGATTAGCTCAAAGAAATACAAAAGACAAAATAGGTGCCTTTGGTGCATTTACTGTAGAAAGAAGGAAGGGGATTCTAAGACAAAGATTACTTCACAATCCAGACTCAGGCCCAAATCATCTCTCACATCATCTTTGACTGATGTGACAAGGGTTATTGACCCTGTCACAGTCCTAAAATGGAATGTAGCATGACTTGGTCATTTGGTAATGATTGCCACACACTTCCAATGAATCTCAAATAAACATGGTTTCGTTTTCCAGTCTCTTTCTTGACTTCAACATTCTTCTGCATCCTCTTTAAAAATAATAATGATACATTGTAAACTTAATAATCAATAGAAATATTCAAATAAACCAAAAATAAAATAAAATAATTTAATGTCATTTTATAATCATTTATATTTTAAGAGAAAGACTCATAGTTCCTAGATTTTGAGTTGGAATGGATCATTTAAAGAGCTGGTCACTGTCCAACCCATTTAATTCATAGTGAGGAAACTGAGTCTCAGAGAGATTCAATTGCTTGCTTAACATCACACAGGCACTAAGTATTGGAGTGATAATCTGAAATTGATCTTCTGAATCCAAGTACAGAACTTTTCCCATTAATAGCCACAGGACCTAATTTGTTCCTTTGTATTCTTCCAAAACATTCTTTGTGTATTTATCAAATTTTGTTTCTATTTTAAAAATAAAATAAAATCTGAGTCAGTGTAAGTTGTTGCTCTGGTTCTGTTTTCTTTATTCTGAATGATTTCATGTAAATATTTACATATTCTTTAGTCTTCTTCATACTTAACATTTTATGGTGCAGTGCTGTTCTATTATGTTAGTATAACCAAATTTATTTAGCTATTTCCCAATTGTTTTATTTATAGGTCATTAAAATTTCTTTTCTCTTTCACTAATAAAATAGCTATGGAAGTTTTTATGAAGATAGATCTTTCTTCTCTTCTAATAACTTCTTCAAGGAAAGTCCTAGTAGTCGGATCATTGGGTCAAAGAACAAAAGCAGTTCCATAGCTGAATGTTTATCATTGGATTGCTTTCTAAAACAATTGAACCGTTTGGCTGCTCCACGATGACTTAATAGTCTACCTGCTTCTCCACAGTCCTACCAACAATGCATTTTAAGATTTACTGTCTGCTCTTCACTAGTTTTTTCTTGCGTGTCCACTGTTCTATTTTTCTCTGTCGATCTTACTTAATGTTAAAAGATTTTGAATACATTTTAATGAAGCATAAAAGCCATAACATAAGTATAAAAGTGTTATTGATTTTTTCATGCACAGTATCACGTTGAGTCTTCCCATAGTTATTGATGTATTTTGAATGCATAGCACATATTCTCTCCATATTCTCTCTTTGTAGATTAACCACATTGGAGTCTGTTTCTTTTTTCTGGGAATAAAAATGAAATTAGCTTTAGTTTAATTTCAACAAAATTACATTAAGTAGCCTCTCAAATGGCTGTGATTAATGTATGTCTTTCACAAATGAAAGAGCTTTAAAAGTATATATGGACATAGATATATGACATATAGATATTTAAATATTTCTCTCTTTTTATGAATATATAGTTTGTCCCAAAGGCAGAATATATCTCTTGTTTAAGGAATAACCTAAGTATATCACAGTCGGGTTAGATACTACGTAATAGATTTTTTGGCTATGGTAACTGGCAAAAGAAATAAAATTTGGGGGGCGGCTAGGTGGCACCATGAATAGATCATTGGCCCTGGAGTCAGGAGTACCTGAGTTCAAATGTGACCTCAGACTTAATACTTACTAGCTGTGTGATCTTGGGCAAGTCACTTAACCCCAATTGCCCTGCCTTCACCCATCCAAAAAAAAATAGAAAGAAAGAAATTTTTTAAAAGATGGAAAACAGTTTAGGTTTAAGAAATAAAAGAGACCACATACTGATGGGCTATGTTGAAACCATATGCTTCTATGTCAATGAATACTTCCTTCACAACTCAAGTTGTAAAATGCTGGACAGGGAAAGTACCAAACAATGTCACAAAAATTTCCTTTCTTATCTTAAAGGAAACAGTTAACATGAGGCATAGTAGAGTCAGCTGCCTCTCTGCTATCATATCATCAACTAGTTAAAGATCCAAATTTACACCAAGTTAAAAGAAAGGATGAACACTTAAGAAAGCACCACAAGCAATTGCAGTAGCTATAGTATGACCTACTTAAAGTTGCTGTTTACTCTTTAAAAAATGGAAAATGGATAAAAAAGTAAGACCACTGACTGAGCACCTCACACAGAGCCAGGCCCAGGGTAAGCACTTCAGAAATATTTGTTGACTATGATGAAGATCATGATTACCATCTTTTTCTTGGAGAAGTTGAAGTGAAAGGGGTAAGGGCAGGACCCATGATTTCAATAATAGAGGCAACCCTCAGATGAGGAAATTCCCTGTAACAAAGAGGGGTCAGCATCTTCTCTGAAACTTAAAATATTGGGGCTAGCATGAGCATTGAGAGGTTAAATGCCTTACCCAAGATTTCACAATCAGTTATGTCAGAGGTGCAGTTCTCAACCAGGTCTTCCCAAATCCAAGGCAAGCCCTGTTATTACTACACCATGTTGCCTCTCTAAAGAGTAGTTTGAGTGATCTAAAACAATTGTCATATGATTAAAGAGTCCAGAAACCAGTATCAAATATTTGATTTAACAAATTAGAGAGATTTTTCATAAACTGGACTTTCAAGGACAACATGCATTTTTTAAATGCAAAATTATAGAGGAAAATGGGAAATTATGAGAATTATCTTCTCATGATACTGCAAAAAAATAGTGGCAAAGGGGTGGCTAGGTGGCACAGTGAATAGAGCACCAGCCCTGGAGTCAGGAGGATCTGAGTTCAAATTTGGCCTCAGATATTTAACACTTACTAGCCATGTGACCTTGGGCAAGTCACTTAACACCAATTGCCCTGTCTTCCCCCCTACAAAAAGCAAAAAACAAAACAAAACATTTAAATAGTGGCAAGGAAATGAAATCTTTTGGAACGAGTGAGATTGTGAACCAACTTTCATGGCAATCTCTTACCTGTACATAAAGAATCCTGGGAAAAGTGATCTAGAGAGTACATGTGACAAATGGGTACTTGTAGCTCATGGTAATACTTTTGTTAGAATTCCTTAAGATTTTTCCCCTTTTTTGGCTTTTTTTTGGGGGGGAGGGCAGTTGGGGTTAAGTGACTTGCCCAAGGTCACACGGCTAGTTTTTGTGTTAAGTGCCTGAGGACAGATTTGAACTCAGGTCCTCCTGACTCCAGGTATGGTGCTCTGTTCACACCCCTGTACTGTAGATTTTCCTCTGGGTTCTTTGTGAAGCCTTGAATCTGTCTTTCCTCACTAAATCTGTCTTTGTGACCCATTGCAAACATTGTCACCTGTGATTGCTATCCTAGGGACACAACTAAGACACCAATGAAAACATTTAAATCTTCCAGTCCTTTGAGATTTGTGAAATCCTGCCCTGGCCAATGGGGTGCAGAGAGGAGGCCAGGGTAAGCCCAAGGCACTCTCTTTCTCCTCATTGTCCCCTCACCCCACTCCCACCTCCTCTGCATTATCTCTCCCCAGGGTCTTGGTTGTAGGCTTCTCTCCAGTGCCAGATGTTCCAGTCCGATTCCAATACTAGCCCCCTGATTTTATATAAGCCCTGAAACTCATCAGACAAGACTTCCTGTCATACCTAGATAAGTGCACAATTCTACCTCATTAAATCCAATTCTTACACAAGTCAAGACATCACCCTCGTGACATCATTGGTCCAACAGCAAAGTGACCACCACCTAGTGAACAACAGACATCTGTTCTCTACAGTTAAGGTATGGGAGGATAACATCTTGTCATTTACTTTAAGTGGGGTGGGGGTAGTTGTCTAGACTGAGCCCCTCCTTCAAATATTACTTAAAAAGGAGGAATATAACATATGCACACGACAGAAACTAATGATTTGAAGTACTATCTCTTTTTTCTGTTCTTCTGTGTATATAGAAATGCCCATGTTTGTAGATGCTTGCCAAGTTGAGAATTTATAAAATAAATTATTAAAGAAAGACATAACCAAGTTGGCCATAGGTCAAATTTTTCAGCCATTCCTAACTCAAAACAAGCATCTTGTAAGTGTAGGGGGCTTGCAGGTTGTGACCCACACCAATAAAGTCATGGGTCCTGCAGGTATTTAAATAATGTAACTTACAGTAAGGGTTACAGTTACTTGATAATTTTATCAAGGTAACTTTGACCAGATTTCTGGTCAATGTTAGGAAAATCTCTAGTCTTCTGGTTGCATAATAGGAAGATCTCTCAGGTAAAGTAGCTCTCTTGTCATCAAAGTCAGGGAGAGAAGCCCTAATGCATACAATATTCAGGTCCAGGAAGTCACTGGGACCAAGTCACATTGGGCAACATTCATAAAATTTATTTTTTGGTGTTACTCTCAAGCACCACCTTCTTTATGGGCCCTTTCCTGGTCTGCTCAACTACTCACACTTCCCTTCCAACACTGCCTTGAATTCACTTTGAATGTATCTTCTCTGTTGTTGTTCAGTCATTTTTCCATCTTGTCTGACTCTCTGTGACCATATTTGGGGGATTCTTGGTAAATATTCGGGAGAGGCTTGCCATTTCCTTCTCTAGCTCATTTTACAGATGAGGAAACTGAGGCAAACAAGGTTAAGTGTCCTATCCAGGGACACACAGCTAGTCAATGTCTGAGGCTTCATTTGACCACACAAAGATGATTCTGCCTGACTCCGGGCACTGCATTCTATTACCATGCCACCTAGCTACCTCTATTTATCAATATATGTACTTGTTATAAATGTAAGCTCATTGAGAGTCAAGTCAACCAGCATTTATTAAGTGCATACCATGTAACAGGCAATGTACTAAGTTCCAGCAATACAAAGAAAGGGGAGAAGAAAAGACCTGAACCTGCCCTTAACGAACTCAAAGTCAAAGGAGGAAACATTAGTACAAATATACAAGATAAATGGGAAATAATCTCAGAGGGAAGGCACTAAGAGTAATGATAACTGGGAGAGGCTTCTTACAGAAGGTAGGGTTTTAATTGGGACTTGAGGGAAGCCAGGAAAAGTAGAGGAAGAAGGGAAGAATTCCAGGTCTGGGGGAAAACCAGTAAAAAAATGACTGGAATTGGAAAATGGCATGTTTATAAGGGATAGCAAGGAGACCAATGTCATTATGTACAACCAACACCTAACTCTGTCTGACCCATAGTAGGAGCTTCATACTGCTCTTTGAGTGATTGATTGGTTGCCTTACCTACTTTGCAGGATTATTTATGAGGAAAACCTTTTCCTAAGACTTAAAACAGAATATAAGCATTAACTTTAGCAACACTTCTATTTATGCAAAAAAGAAGGGATTCTTTTCTGAAATACTTGCCAAAACATGGGTATCCTTTACACCACATTGTAAACTTCCAAAGCCACAAGTGCTGTCAAAACCATGAAAAAAAAGTATTTGATTTGATTTTTCAATTAACAATAAGCATTTATGGGACAGCTAGGTGGCACAGTGAATAAAGCATTGACTCTGGAGTCAGGAGGACCTGAGTTCAAATGTATCTTCAGACACTTGACACACTTATTAGCTGTGTGACCCTGGGCAAGTCACTTAACCCCAATTGCCCTGCCTTCCCCCCTAAAAAAAAAGAAAATTTTCTTAAATAATAAGCATTTATTACTAAAAAAAAAAAAAAAAGAAAACTGGCTGTAACAAATACACAGTTAAGCAAAACAAATTCCTGCATTGGGCACATCATATATGTGTGTATGCATTTTATATACCTATATGTATGTATACATGTGTATATATGTATATGTATATATTTATCTCATTCTATTCTCTGAGTCCAGGTAGTAGGTAGCCTAAATCAGTGGTATCAAAAGCAAATAGAAACTGGACAATTAAACCAAATAAGGATCCCTGGAGGCACATATTCACTTAGAAAACTACATGTTAACATCATCTATCTTTTATTGTATTTATGTTTGCTAAACATTTCCTAGTTACATTTTAATCTGGTTTAAGTCTCACTCAGGCTGGCAGCATGGGACCCACATCTCTGGCCTAAATCATCATTAATCCCCTGGAACGGTAGTTGGCATGCTAGCCTGTTACTGTGCTTTCATCAGAATTCTTAAATTTAAGAAGTTGTTTGTCTTTATGATGTTGTTGTTATCATATGAATTGTACTCCTAGTAAATTCATGAAAAATTAAATGAGTCTTTTCAAGAAGGGAGGGTAGAGGCCTCTGACACATACTAGCCATATAACAATGGGCATGTTGCTTCAACTCTCAATGCTCTCAATGGCAATATTATAGTCCTAACACTATAGATTACTAATAAGTCACCCAAATGCAATTTTTTATGACATTTCCACACCATTGTTTATGCTGTTAGAATAACTTTTTTTTAAGTCGAGGTTAAAAAAAAAAATAAAAGCATTTGCCACAACCCAACTCACTTGTCTATAGAGATCTAACCAGAGTCAGATTTCATGCTCTGACTGTTAGGTTCTTCTTTAACTAACTGATCTGACCCGAAGTCATGTCATCACATATTAGTCGCTCAATAAATACTTGTTGATGAATTGGCCTGCAGAGAAAGAACTCACTGAGTGGGCTGAGTGCTGCCAGCCAATATTAGTCCTGATAGTTGATGGGCATATTTGATAAAGAGTCTAGATAAGAGTCTAAGACTGCTCTTGGGATGGGGCGTGAAGCTCAAAAGTGACAGATATTTTCCATTAGCCTGCATTTGAAGAGGATAATTTCAGCTAAATCATTAAAAGTTAATGACTATCTGCAAACGTCTTCTTATATAACATTCACACTGTGAGTGGTGGTGGTGGTGATGGTGGTAGGGAGGGGTGGGAATGGAAACACAGCTTCACTGAGAATTTGAATGAAATATTAGGCAGGCAGAGGCAGTGAAATATTCAGTCTTTCACGTTGACAACAAAAATTAGGAATGGGAATCCTAAGAGAGAGGACTAATGGGTGAGAGCTATCCCTAAAATGCCTTAGTGGTAGGAGGCAGGAGAGTCAAGCAGGCTATAGCGCCAAAATAAACCCAAGAAAGCTAAGAAAATAAAGACTCAACATTTCTCTTTCTGTTCCCTGTAAGCTTGCATAGCAAGAGAAATCAACTAACTCCATTGTTTTTGGTCTGGAGAGCTGGACAGCCTCTAAAGTTCTTTCCATCTCTCTAAATTCCTACGATCCCATGATCTAACACGAGTACTGTTGTCTGTCCATCCTGCTGTTCTCCACATAGGCTGGCCTACTTCTTTCACCTCACGGTGCCCCTTCCATCTCTAGCCAACAAGGCATATTCCCAGTGAGAAGTTTCAGCAGGTAGAGTAAGTTTCAGGGTAGGGTAAGAAGAGAATATGTATATCCCTGTTCAAGATACCTTATATCCTTGAGGCATGTGAGGACTAGATGGCCCCTAAGGATCCTCTAGGTGGTGATTGTAGAGCTCATTTTTTTAAATCATCAAAAAATTTGCTAAATGATTTTTAACATTGTAAAGCTCAGAATACTACTTTCCTTGCATTGCTTAGCATATTACATCTCCTTCAAGTGAAAGGAGGGCTTGTGTTCACTGCAGTATGTTCCTTAGCTTTTTTTCCCCTCAGCTTGATTATTTTTCTCTGCCTATTTGTCCTACATGGGCACTGATCAAACTGGCCATGGATCAAATTCGTCACTCAGGGAACAAAGTCCAAAAGACAGTTTCACATCCCACCGACTTCTGCATCTTATCACATGTGAAAAATGACCTTGAGTTCAAGGGAAAAGATCATTCTCTGTATGAGTAAGTGAAAGGGAATTTCCAATATGTGGAGAGACATAAACGTGAAAGTCACAGGTATGCAGAAGTGAAAATATTTTCTTTTCTCTTCTAACTGGAGCTAATATTTGCCTACTATGTTTATTTTGATATGGTCTCCCTAGATAATCCAGATGGCATATTTCTTCTCTTCCACAGGATCTAGCTCTAGCCAGACTCTTAAAAGTTATCCTCCCTAGAAACAAGAAAGGTTAGTTACATAGTTTTGGGTGCCAAGAATTTCTCTACCTACAGGATATCTCCAGATATTATTGATCATTAACCCTAATTGTGATCCCAAAATGGTAAATCATTTGTGGTGAAATGCAAAATGCAATGAACTTGGAATCAAAAGGCTTGGGTTGGGAAAAATCCAGGCTACTTTTTACTAGCTGTGTGAGCTTGGTCAAGCTACTCAATTTCTTCAAGGCTAAGTTTCTTCATCTTTAAAATGACTATAATATTATGTTGCCTAACTCTTATGGTTGTTATGAGGGTAAAAGAGAATGGTTATAAAGGGCTTTATAGGTA
This sequence comes from Petaurus breviceps papuanus, assembly GCF_028583685.1. Taxonomy (NCBI): domain Eukaryota; kingdom Metazoa; phylum Chordata; class Mammalia; order Diprotodontia; family Petauridae; genus Petaurus; species Petaurus breviceps. Next base: position 26,942,763 of record NW_027187361.1, on the reverse strand, counting down.
TAAGTTATCATGTAAATGTAATTGAAAAACTATGTCTAAGAGATATAGACTGTGTGTAGACCAATGTTGTCACTTTTTCTATGTTCCTACTTTAACCTTACTTCCCCTTTTTTTGTGATTCCTTTTGTGAAAGAGATTTTCACCAAGTAAATTGTTCACTTCCTTTTTTCTGGTTTCTGTATTTTGGTCTAATGCAACTGGAGCCTCTGAAAATGGCATTTGGGGAAAGAGTCCCATATTCTCTCACTGATAGCAGCAGAAATTTACCCATCCAATAGAAAATTTCTCATAAACTTTTCCATGTGGGGACTGCCCTAGGTCGCATATTGTTAGAGAACACTGTTTAGTCTTTCCTTCTCAAAGACTCCCTTGGAATTTCCTGTAATTCCTCTGAAAGTCCAGACTCTCCCTTAGAGAAATACTGGAATAGTGTTAAATTCTATCATCTTTTTACTGTCTCCCAGAAAGGATTTTGGATGATGTGGATTAATTTCCCTCTTTTTTCTCCCTTGTGCATAGGGCCAGTCTTATCAATACGTAGAATTGGTCTTTGACTATATAAAACTTAAAAATATGCCCCATGCTTACGTGCCACAGTACTTGAAATTTCATGATGATAGACTTCCTTCTTCTGGTTAGCCCTAGAGCCCTTCTTGTGGCCCATTTCTTATTATGTAAAGATTCCCAGAAAGAAGTCTTCGATACTTTTACCTATCTGTGCCCCAGTTTCCTCATTTATAAAATGAAGGATTTGAACTTAATAAGATCCTATAACCTAGGGGTAGCAGAGATATTGAAAAGGAGGAAAGGGGTCACAAAGGGAAGGTGAGTGGTGAACTTTGTAACCTTTTACTGCTTTATTACTGTATACTTAGAACTATATGTGGCACTAGGTGGCATAGTGGGTAAAGAGTCATACCTGGTGTCAGGAAGACGAGTTCAGATCTGGCATCAGGCTCTAGCTGTGTGACCCTGGGCAAGTCACTCCCCCTGTTTGCTTCAGTTTCCTCATCTGTAAATGAGCCAGAGAAGGAAATGGCAAACCACTCCCTTATCTTTGCCAAGAAAACCCCAAATGAGGTCACAAAGAATCGTGACTGAACAACAACAAATTGGTAGAATTTATTTTAAGTTGGTGCTGTCTGTTCACTTCTGGTTTACAGTGTCTAAGAACATCAGAGTGGATAGATGAGAAGGAAAATAAAGAGAAAAGTCAAGACACAGATTACATTAGAATCATTAACTTTGTCTAAGACCATACTAATGACAGCACAGTGTATACATTCAGTTGCCTTTTTTTCTTCTGTATTTGGGAGTGGCCCTCAGGAAAAATAAAAGAGTGTGTATTTCATTCAGCCTTGAACTCCAGTTACATTCAAACATATTTATTCCTATAGCAACAAATGGCTTACAAACTAAATCCTAGAGTGTTTATTTTGGGATTCTCTGCTTAGTTTCCTGTCTGCAGAACCAGAACTAGGGCAGAACAATTAGAACAATGCCCAGAGCAGGAATTTAATTTAATACATACTTGAACAGCTCGAAGTGACCATATTGACTAAAGGCCCCCTCTCTTACCCCCTCTTCTCCTTAACTGAATTTGTCTTAATGACTTCTTGTACTATTTGCACATAATGAATTACAAATTTGATTTGAAGAACGTTTTGTGTTGTTTGCCCAGGAATCAAACCTGCTAACTATATCTTTGCCTGGCCAGTCTCTATGATGTTTTGGATGTGTCATTTTCACCTTCGGAACTATGGGGACTTAGGCAATAGACTGTGAAGGGCAAAGGTCATGATGCAACCACGCATCATTACAAAGTTGTAGAATATTTAGGGCCCAGGTAACGTTTTGGTCTATTAGAGATTCTGTAAGTGGGGCGGGGGGAGGGGGGGCAAGCGGGCTCCAAATACATTGCATGTGTATGGTAATAGTCAGCTCTGCTGATAAGATAAACCACTTTAATAGCACTTCTTGTAGTCAGTTTTAAATCACAGAGGGGGCTAATTGCTTCATTTAGCTGACTTTACATTGCTTCTCTTCCTTTTACCTTTTTTTCTTTCTACACACAAAAGCAGAAAAAAAAAGGCAGAAGGAGATGAAAGTTAGGCCACTATTCTTTGTCAAGGGATCTAGAAATGGATTAGCTGATGAGGAAGTTAAATTATTGACTGAGCTGAGTATTATAGATTTTCTGAGGATTTTACTAACCAGGTTGTCCCTCTACCCCCTTAATGGGACTTGAGCCTTACATGTAATCAGTATCCTAATGTAATGGTAATGAGAATCTGGAGATCTTCCCTTCCCCTTAATCAGCCTAAGGGAATTTGAAGACCTTCCCTGCTTTGAAAATAAACTCTGCTCCTAATAGACTGAATGTAGTCACATGGAGCCTGTGGTAGAAGGAGTTTACTGAAGGGGGAAGCAGAGCCCACAGGAAGCTGGGAGCCAGAGCCAGAGAGATGGTGGAGAGAGAGGATGCTCAGGCAAGGAGTTAGGTTTGTGAGTAAAATATTGATCTTGTATTGGTTTGTGGGAAGGCTTAAGGATGGTGTGGCTCTCTGCTACATTGTGGTGCATTAACTTCTATGTTGCTATGATGGATTCAGTTTCCTGGTTTTGAGATTTGGTTTTCTGGTGTCTGAATAAATGTTTTGCTTCTGTCCTCTATATGGAGAGTTTGTTATATTTTGCAATTGAGCACCACGTGGGAATATTTATAGTCATGGTCGGTATATTTATAGTGACCATGGACACTGTAAATATTGCATTGGCACTACACATTACCATGTAAAATTATGAAGTTCACATTTTTATGTCCTTTTCTTTCCCTCTTTCCCATGGAGGAGGGAGGCACCCCCTTCCTCTTACTTCCTAAGTCCCATGCCCTCATGTCAAAACTATTCTAATCTTAATTCCTTCCAGCTCTGAGACTCCATTATTCTTCAATACCATCCTTCCATTAAGAATTCTTCACTGAAGATATTTTCCTAGTAAGTAAAAATAATTGACATGGTTGAATTCATGGCTCATAAATTCTACTGAGTACAATAACTGCCTATTAGATGGTTTGCTTATAAGTACAATATGCATTGTTCTCTCCTCCCTCCTTCCCTGGGTCTAAGCATTTTTTTTCAAAGCAACATACATTCTACTGCTTCTACTTTCAGACTAGCTGAGATGATCCTCTTCCAATTAATTCAACAAACATCTATTAAGCACCTACTATGTGCTATGGATACAACAAAAAAATGAAGCAGTCCATTACCTCAGTGTTTTCACTTTACATTCCACTTTTGGAAGTGGGGAAGCCACCCACATATAGATAAGGAAATGCAAGGTAATGAGAAGAAAGTCTAAATTAATATATGGGAAAATTAGAAAAGGAAAAAAAGAAAATTAGGGGGAAAAAAGGAAGTGGGACTAAACTGAGACTGGGAGGAAGAAAAGGATAGTGAACAAACTTGTGAGGAGGAAGTTCCTTCTACCACTGCAGACTGACACTTTCTCTGCAATTTATAGTCTTAGAAAATTGCCTAGAGCACTGAAGTTGAGTGAGTTGCCTAGTGTCACATAGCCAATATGTGTCAGAAGTAAGACTTCAGCCCACACCTTCTTAGCTTCAAGATCAGCTCTCTGGAAACTATGCCATGCTGAATAGTATCTAGAGAATTGGACCCCACAGGGGTGGTAGCTACTATTCTCAGGGATCTAGGGGGTAATTCTGTGGGTAGCTATTCTCTTAAACACTAGCATAGGAGACCCCACCAGTGTTTTCCCCTTTAACAATTAGCCACTCCGTATCTTAGCAGAGGCATTTACTCAAAGCCTAGAGTAAAAACTAGTTACAAAGCATTTTCTCCAATACCAATGTCATAATCTGCTAAAAAATATACAGAGCCCAGGATGGGGAAGAGTAGGCATAATAACTCACTCAACAAGAATTTATAAAGTGTTCTACTATGTGCTAAGCACTGGGGATAAAGTGAAAGGTAAGAATTGGCTCATATTCTATTAGGGGAGAAAACATGGAAATAATCATGTACGAGCAAGATATGTACTGGGTAAACGAGAGACACTCAACAGACGGAAGGCACTAAGATTAAAAAACACAGGCAAAGGCTTGCTGTAGAAGGTGGAATTTTAGCTGGAACTTGAAGGAATTCAGGCAATCCCGGACTAGAGATGAGGAAAGAAAGCATTCCAGGACAGCCAGTGAAAATGTTTGAAATCAGGAGATGGAAAGTCTTGTTTGAGGAAGAAAAGGCCAGTGTGACTAGATCAAAGAGGATGTTTGTGGGGTATATCAAGTGTAAGAAGACAGGAATTATAGTAGACCAGTTTATGAAGGGGAGCTGTAAGAAGCAGGGTCATGTGACATGACCAACCCCATGGAATAACTGTCCCCTATACCACTGAAGACCCCATACCCGAGGGTCTGACTCTGGGCTACTGGTCTCTCAGTGCCTCCAATCTATGACCCCTCATCTCAATGCTCTGACTTTGACTGGCAAGCCCACTCCAGCCCCAGGAACCTTAGCTCCTATAGGCAAACTGCCACACATCATCTGAAATCTGCCCGTTCCAGACTAATCCAGGTTTCCCCACTGGTCCCATATCCCATTCCTTTTGCTGATGACCTGAAATGGAGTCAGAAGTAAACAGGGATACAAACCTTAGACACCTGTTTCCCTAATTGTGAGTGGAAAAGCAGGCATGAGGGGAGCAGGGAGTCAAATAGGAAGTCATCAAACCATTAGTCTTATTGGTGGATCTCAGGATGATTAAGGTCCCAAAGCAATAGGCAATATAGAACTGTGGACCCTATTCAGTTCTTCGCCTTTGAATACTGGGGTTTCTGTGTGACTGGAGAGTAGGTGAAGAAGACAAAAGATGTGGTAGACATAGAACTGATAAAATTATGATGATAGCCTTATGCTGCTCTCTACTTGGCATTACCTTTCTACTCTCCATTGAGTTATTTTTGCTGGATGTCTCTGTTGGTCTTCTGGTCACCTTCATGCTATCATCTGGTGTATTTCAGTGATTCAGTCTCTTCAAAGATATTTCGACTTATCAAAAGCCTCTCCTTGTCATGGAGAACTAAAATTCTTTAGTGCTTAAAGGATATAACCTGTTATGCCCAGCCATATAACTCCCCATCTCCCCTCAAAAAACCTAACAGAATACCCCAGATTATGTCTGTTCCTTTCATTCCTTTCCTCTGGTACAAATTTGAATTCTTTGGTCCCAGACAATCAACTAACTGGGGTTAAGAAATTTTCTTTTAGCTCTAGATAGTATTCAATCATGAGTCTGCATCCCCAGCATCTATTTGTAAACTCAGTTCCTGCCCTTCCCTAAAGGAGCTAAATGAGAATTTGAGAAGATGCTCCCCTCCCCTTGACCCAAGATTCTCCCTGATTAGAAAGCAAACAAAGCTAATGCAAGATCTGAGTGAAGCAGAAAGACCTATTGGCTTCCATCCCTGGTGATTTTCCTAGTTTTATTATGAATATCAATCAGAAACAAAATGTCTGGTCCCTTGTGTTGCAATCTAGCTAGCACAACTTCCACTGGACTTTCTACACATACATATTTGAGTCTCACAACAACACTGTGAAGCAGAAACCAGTGGTATTCTATCTTTTACAGATGAAGAAACTGAGGCTCAGAGAGCTTAAGTGACCAGACCATGCTCATCCAGTAAAGTATTAGAAATGTGATTCAAATCAATGTCTTCCTGACATAAAATCCAATGCTCTAGCCTTTCAGGGCTGAGAAGCCTGCAGCCTCGAGGCCACATGTGGCCCTCTAGGTCCTCAAGTGCACCTCTGACAGAATCCAAACTTCACAGGACAAATCCTAAGGGGACCTAATTTGTTCTGTGAAGTTTGGATTCAGTCAAAGGGCTGCACTTGAGGACCTAGAGGGCCATGTGTGACCTCAGGGCAACAGGTTCCCCCGTCTCTGCCTTAAATCATGTTGTAGCTAATAATTGTGTGTCCATGGCATTCTCTAAATCTCTGTTTTTTCTTCTGTTCAATGACAGCATTGCATGACTAGATCATCTCTACATTTCCTTGGAGCCCTGAGAGATTTTTTTTTCTGGTAATTAGGACAAGATCCTTTTAAAGGTCAACTTATACTTTCAGGTGTTTCCAGGAAGAAAATGAATATAGCCTTTGTCCTAGAATCTGAACAGACCCATGATTTAGGTGGTGTAGTGAGTAGAGCAGCAGTTCTGGAGTCAGGAGGACCTGAGTTCAAATTTGGCCTCAGGCACTTAACATTCACTAGCTGTGTGACCTTGGGCAAGTCACTTAACCCCAATTGCCCTACCTTCCCGTATCTAAAAAGCAAAAAAAAAAATTTTTAATTAATTGGCTATTTAAAGCAAAATGAAGAGTTTCTTCTCCATCACCCAGCTACCTATGACTCATATGCAGTGACTTTACTTTCTTTTTGAAGTAAACAAACACATTCCATAATAATATTCCTCACACGACCCATTTTACAAAAATATTTTTAGCAGCTCTTTTTGTGGTGGCAAAGAATTGGAAAGCGAGGGGATGATCATCAACTGGGGAATGGCAGAACAAGGTGTGGTGTATGAATATGGTGGAATGTTATTGTGCTGTAAGAAATGATGAAGGGGATGGTTTCAGAAAAACCTGGGAAGACTTATATGAACTGATGTTGAGTGAAGCGAGCAGAACCATGAGAATAATGTACACACCAACAACAATATTGCAATTATAGTCAATATATTACAATTTAATAATATTGTCATTATAATCAACTGTGAAAGACTTAGTAACTCTAATCAATATAATGATCTGCAAATCCAAAGGACTCATGATGCAAAATGCTATTCATCTCCAGAAAGATAACTGATGAACTCAGAGCACAGATTGAAACATTTTTTAAATTTTTTTCTTGCTTCCCCCCCCCCCGCCCAGAACATGGCTAATACAGAAGTATTTTGTATGATTTTATATGTATAATGTGTATGATATGTCTTGCCTTCTCAATGGACAGGTGACAGGCTGGAAGGAGAAAGAGTATTCGAAACTGAAGATAAACATATATATATATATTCTTTTCTTTTTGGAGGGCAATTGGGGTTAAGTGACTTGCCCATAGTCACATGGCTAGTAAGTGTGTTAAGTGTCTCAGGTTGCATTTGAACTCAGGTTCTCCTGACTTCAGGGCTGGTGCTCTATTCACTGCACCACCTAGCCATCCCTAAAAATACTTTTTTTTAAAGTAAAATAAGAAAATAAGAATCCTTACCATCCCTGCCTCATCTAGACAATGCATTTGATGACCTTGCTGGAATAATTATAAGTATACCAGAATGTTACATTGTATCCTACACTAAGTTCTAAGAGAATATATAGCCTAAATATAGAAGGCCAAATCATAAAGAAATTAGAAGCAAGTGGAAGATAAGGCCTTTCACAACTATGGCTCAGAGGAAAACTCTTAACCAGGAGAGATCATAAAATAACATCTCGACATATGTGACAAACTAGACAAATCAAGAAGCTTTTGCAAGACAAAATTAGTGCATCTAGTGAAAGAAGGGAAATTCTAATTTGAGGGGGAAAAATTTGCATCAAATATTTGTATAAAGGTATGATATCCAAGAATCATAGAGAATTAACATAAGTATATGAAACCAAGAGCCATTCCCCAAGAGATAATGGTTCAAAGGCTGTGATTAGTTTTCTAAAGAAGAATGTTTGTCAACAGGAACTTAAAAGATTCCTCTAAGTCACTCACAAGAAAAATGTAAATTAAAACAACTCTTAGAATTTACTTCACATCCAGTAAAGTGGCAAAGACGAGAAAAGACAAAAATAGCGTTGGGGGAGTTGTGGAAAGACAGATTCAATAACGCATGGTTGATGAAATTCTGAATTGACCTAGACATTCTGGAAACCAATTTGGAATGATGTGAGAATATCATCATTGTTGATATCCTTAGATTCAGAGATACTGTTCCTATACCCCCAAGGAGGTATAAAACATAAAGAAAGAGCCCCTAAAAACTAAAATATTACATGAGCAGGAAGATTTCAGAAAAACCTGGAAAGACATGCATAAACTGATACCGAGTGAAGTGAGCAGAACCAGGAGAACACTGTACACAGTAACAGCAACAGTCTGTGATGACTGACTTTGATAGACTTAGCTCTTCTCAGCAATGCAATGATCTAAAATAATTCCAAAAGACTCATAGTGGAAAATGCCATCCACATCCAGAGAAAGAGCTATGGAGTCTGAATACAGATCAAAGCAGACTGTTTTCTTTCTTTTTTCTTTTTTGTTTTTTCTTTCTCATGGTTTTTCCCTTTTCTGACTCTTCTTTCACAACATGACTAATGTGAAAATATGTTTAATATGATCATACATGGATAGCCTATAATCAGATTGAATGCCATTTTAGGGAGGGGAAAATTTAGAGCTCAAAATCTTATAAAAGTGAATGTTGAAAACTAAAGACAAATAATTTTTTAAAAAAAACTAAAATTTTCACAGTCTTACTTTTTGTGGTAGCGAAAAAGGGTGACTATCAGTTGGGAAATTGCCACACAAATAGTAGTAATTGTGTTATAGAGTGTGTGTGTGTATATATATTACAAAATAATATTTCTATACTATATATAGTTATGTTTGTGATGAAAAACCTCATCCAAAATTGAATCAAGAATGCAGAGATCTCTTTGGATAAGAACAGGAATTTATTATCTTCCCCCAGAGAAGAGGGCTGCACAATGGAAAGCAGAGGGCTCTTCTTAGTAGTACCTGCAGAATGCAGAAAGTGGATATGATGGGGTGCTTGGGATCTATGTTTGTAAAATCTATTTGTAAACTCAATTTGTAACATCAGTAATGATGGGTGCTTGGGATATATATTTGTAACATCAGTCTGTAAAACTTTGTAACATCAATTTGTAAAACCAGTCTGTAAAATCATGTTTCCCTTTCCCAGCCTCAAACTCTGCCCCTTCCCCCTATCTGCACTCTGCCTAAGCAACAACTCGTGACTCCTTTGTTCTTGCTTAATCTCCTCATGTCTCCTCCTGTCTGGCCCAAATCTCATCTCCAAGTTAAACTCCTCAAACTTTATCTACGCACTGAAGTCACAAGTTCCTCTCAGTCAGCCCTAACTTTGATCTATGCCCTGAAGTCCCTTACATCCATCCGGTCAGCCCTGACAATGGCAGCCCTACCCTTTAAAAGTAAAAGCCTGTGCCCTCTTTCACTTTCAGGTCCCCTAAGGATCCTTGCCCGCTGTAAAGCATATAATAAACTTTTTCAACTCTGACTCCAAGTAAGGCTGAGCCGAATTCTTTCCGGACTGAATCGCAGGTTCTGGTCTTAGATAAGATCAGAGTTCCTGCCGAACCTAATAGCCATCCCTCATCAGATTTATCACAATATCTGCAGCTCAGTTTAGTCATGCCAATTGCCAGACTCATTTGGGTTTTGAAAATTACATCAACAGTGTGCAGATTGAGAATGCAAAATGCAAAAGAGGAGCCCAGGTCTAGAAGGTGCTTAACAAATTTCCTTAACCTTAAGAAAATATGTCCTTTAAAATCCAGCAGAATGGCAATTGACAGCAGTGCCATCACCTGACATCAGGTGATCTTCATAGTTCATGACAGTAGAATCATTAATGAGTTTGCCCCCTTCCATTCAGTTCTGGTCCCAGATCATCATTTATCTGCAGCACCTGTCAAATATAGACATGCTAGTGGACTAATTCAATGGACTACCCATTGAACCATATGCCATAGTCTGGGCAATGGGCATTCTTCTTCCATTTTTTTTCATTCTTTTTCCATTTTTTCCTCTGTGTCTTTTATGAGAATTCAAGATTTCACTGAAGAGGTTTTTTTTTTTAATGCTCTGGGGCTTGATGCATTCAGTACATTATCAGGTACAAATAGGCACAGCTGGAGAACATCAACATCCACAGAGAATCCCTGGATCCCTTAATCATCATAGCAAACACCTTTGGTGAGCGTTTATCTCTGTTTTATGTCTCATATCATGACTATGATTTGAGGGTGATTGAATCAATGCTGGGAACAGAAGTGAGATGGTCCCAAGCAAACTAACAATTCTCCTTGGGGGACAGAGGGAGAAAGAAGGCCAGGAGATACAACATGTTCATATGTAAATAAATTCAGAATATAATAAACATAAAGCAGTTTAGGACATGGTTCTAACAACTGAGAGGAATCTGGGAAAGACTCTTAAAGGAAGGTAGCATCGGAGCTTGAAGGGTTTTAGAGGTTCCAAGAGGGAGAGATGAGGAAGAAGAGAATACTAGGTATAGAATTTGCTAAGTCAGCTTATGCAAAAACACAAATGTGGGAGATGGAATATCATGTATAGGGCTCAGCAGATAGGTCACTTAGGGGTGGGGAGAGGGAGAGGAAAAAAATGGAGAGAGGAAGAAAAAGAGAGGGGGGAATCAGCCTGGAAAAATGCTGGAGCCAGGTTGTGAAGGACTTTAAATACAAATATGGAGAGTTTGTGTGTTATTCTACAGACAATAGGGACCCACCCACAGGAGGGAAGGAATGATATGGTAAAACCCTGGAATTAGGAATATCCATTAGGGTTATGCATTAGGAATATCAATGTGGCAAATGTGAGGAAGATGGATGGAGACAGAAGAGACTGGAGGGAGGGGAACCATTTGCAAAGTCTAAGCAAGAGGTGACTGGTCCTAATCTAGGGAGGTTGTAGTGTGAATGGAGAGACAGAGGCAGAAGCCAGAAATGGCAGGACAGTGAAATCTCCAGAAATGTATATCTGATTGGTTAAGGACAGAGTTAGAAGTGTCTCCCTGAAAGGTCAAATATCATTGGTGAGTATAAAGCTCCTAATTTTATGTTTTGCTTGACTTTGATAATCAAAGGATCACACTCCTCTTGTCTCCCAGGCAGGGACAATTGAGAGATGGTCCAGTGGTGAAGAAAGCCATTCTTTTTTGTATCTCTTTCCCCTTCCTCCTCTCTCCTCACACATCAGGCTCAGGGAGCAAGAACAGGATGGATTTCCTCTCCCTCCACCCCACAACCAACCTCCATTCAGTTTGAAAAAAAGAACATTAAATTCCATCTTGGACTGTTTAGTCTTGAACACTCCCACCCATGGATTCTGGGAGAGCATGGCTACCCATAAGAGCACAGCTATGCATCGTTACCTTTCTGCTACCCCCAGTGAAATGGTAACAGCAACTCTTCCCAACTTTGTAGCCCAAGGACTTTGTGACCATAAAACACCATGGGTCTTGGCGTCAAATTGCTTCCCACCTGCAGGTTGGCAATCTGGGCACAGACCAGTCTCACAAAGCAATTAGTTTGATGGGCTCCAACCTTGGATCCCCTTCCCAGAAGTCACCACCGGTGTTAAAATAAACAGCCACTTAGGTTCAGAGATAAGCCATGCTTGGGAGACAATTTAGCGAAGGAAACCTGCTTAAGGTTAAATAGTCCCAGCTCTTTGACCCAAGAACAGTCCCTCTCAGCTCTTTAGAATAATGTAGATTCTTTTATATTGTTCAGCAAAAGTCCTAGTTCAGAAGCTTTCTCTGAATTTAAATGGAATACAATTTCAACAGCTCAAAGCTGCTTCCAAAGCTAATTAAAGGAACTTTTCAATGTCTTACCTTTTGATTTGATACTAAAACCATCTGAATGAGAGGACCGTCTAATGTTGTGAGGAGAGGTCTCTGTAATTTCTCCTCCTCTCTTTTCGAAAGAAATGAACTGGTTTTAAAGCAGAGAAATCATTTAAAATAGAGAATGGCTCAATTAGAGATTTTTCAATTATGTCTTGCCCTGGTGGTCCCTGATGGACCTGCAAAGTTTATCACTTAACATTGACTGCACTGTTATCGTCCTTTGTTGTACAGAAAAGTGCTGGAGATGGGTCAGAAGGCTTTATTTCCTTTCTTTTCCTTCTCTAGTACTTATTGCATCTTTTCCCCCTTACTCCCCTCCAGCCACACTTTACTTCAGGAAGAGAGTCTGGCTCCATGCCCAGGCCACAAAGCTATTCAGAGAGAGGATTTTTTTAAAGGAGCTGTAAACTAGAGTAAATGCACTTATATTGAGCTTCCTCCCACCCCCAAGGACCTCCAAGTACATTCTTTCCAAGTGAACAAACATTCTTCACATAAATCCAGAGATGGGGAAATCCAATCAGAGGCTAAATGGAGAATTGACCTACCTTGAATCAGGACTAAGTCCCTTCTTCTACAGCAGGGGAATGACCAGCCTACTCACTTACGCATTGGTATCCCTGAAGAGGCAACTCTCAGATAAAAACTTAAAAATTTTAAAAATTACTCCCATATATTCTGTGTATATCTCCTATGTACCTATCTACCTCTGTTAGAACATACGCTCCTTCAGGGCAGAGACTGTTTTTACCTCTTTTTGTATCCCCAAGACTTAGGACAATGCCTGGAACATAGTAGGACTCAATAAGTGTTTACTGTTCGATTTCTGGATATCAACCTCTTTCTCACTTGAAACCTTCCTTGTAACAAAAGAAGACTACAGTGACAGGGTCTGAAAATCTATGCCGTGTGCTGGCCTTCTCTCCCAAAAAGAAGGAGATTTGTTTGTTATCTATTTATTGAGATCATAAATTTTTCCCCCCAATTACTCAGTTTCAATTCCTTTTAGTGATCTTTTCATTTACATTATTACAACCATTGTGCATAATACTCTGGGTCTGTTTTTTCACTCTATAGCAAGCAGTTTATGCTAATCTCACATTCCTCTGAATTCCTCATATTCATCATTTCTTATGAAACAATAGCTTTCCATTATATTCATATAACAAAGTTTGTTCAGCCTTTGAACACCCACTTTGTTTCCAGCTATTTGCCTCCACAAAAAGTGTTGCTATGAATACTTTGGTAATATATTAGACCTCTCTGTTTTCAGCCTTGTGGAGTTATATGCCTAGTGTTTCGATCCCTAGGCCAAATGATGATGTTGTGTAGTAGTGTATGCTGGGAAATATTTAACAACCAGCTGTTCAAGGGAAAGATTTATGCATGGCAGACTTTTAAGTATAATCTTCATCACCCTTTTCTCTATCAGTTTCTGAAGTCTAGACAAAATAATACACCAAGCCCTGATTTGTAGCATTTGCTGATTTGTGGGTTGTAAATACTCACACTGAAAATTTAACAGTCCACTCTCTTGAGCCAGTATGACCTGGCTCCACTATGACACCTTTGATACTTTGGTCCTTCAACTCAATAGTCTGCACTCCAACCAAGTTTGGGACAACATATCTAGGAATTCTGGAACATCTACAGTCACCTCTACATTCCCACATAAGTCCTCTTTGAAGGGGCCAGTTGAAATGTAGTAGAGTAGAGGTGGGTCACAGCTGTGTTGTGATGGGTTTCACTCTCAGTATGGCCAAAGTCCAGGGATGAACTAGCTCATAAGTGTAGCCCTGCCTGATGTCAATGTCCTTCCTGACAAGAGGAGAGAAAGAGAGAAACAAACAGACAGAGGGACAGACTGAGAGAGAAAGAGAGTCAGAGAGAGAGGAGAGAGGCAGAGACAGGAGAGAGACAGACAGAGAAAGACAGAGAAACAAAGACAGAGATTAGCAGAGAGACCCATGACAAAATTTCCCTGGTTTGTGTTTTACCCCCAATCAAGGAAACTGGAAATTTCCCAATCTGGCTTATTTTGCTTCCCTAAATAGGCCCCTCACACTTATAAAACATCAAACACAGAACAATTTTTGTTTAATAGAACTTAGAAGTATAGACAGACTCACATGCCAATCTAGGGACAGTAAAAACAAAACAAAACAAAATCTCTTCTCCTTTCTTGTCCCCCATGCCCCCACTACTTCCCCCAGGGACTTGTATCTGTTTTTCCGACATTGTATTAGCCTGAGATTAAGCCTCTCCATATAGTGACCCTCTCGGGGTCACTACAGCGTTAACTTCTCTCCCAGGACCTGTAGGGTACACATGACTTATGGTACTAGTCAAAGATAAGGTGTGCGTTTTCTTCTCTACATGAATCTACATCTTACTGTTCCCTTATTCCAGTCTCTTCTCCAATTCTCAGTTCTCTGGTTCTCTGCCATGCCAGTCTTTGATACCCTATTACTTTGTTGCCCACAATTCTGTATGTTCTGTCTCTCTGTCTCTGCCTTTCTCTGATTATCTCTGTCTCTGTTTCTCTTATTTGTTTCTAAGTCTCTCATTCCTATGGCTATGGCATAACACACATCACCACAACTACTGTCTTTACTTTCATTGCTGTCATTGTCTTCCTGTCATTTGCTTTCTTCCTTAAGGAATTGTTCCAATTCTTTTAGAATAACATAGCCAAGAGAGAATTTGTTTTGCTTGACTATAGAAATTTTGTTGTAAGGGTTTTCTTTTTCTTTCCCAGTGAGGGGGGAGGAAGAGAAAAAATATATGCTTGACAACTGAAAATTTTTTAATTAAAAAGAAAAAGAAATAGCCAGTGCCAGTATACATCTGAACTATTTGATGCCATACTGGTTCTTTCTTTCAGGACCAGGTTGGAACATATTTAACCCATTTCCACTATTTTCAGTCAAACTCCATAACCCCAGCTTCTACAGAGAGTGGTTTGGGTGATTATGTGATCAGAGCCTGATTAGTTTTTCCTTTTTCTTTTTGTTTCTCTCAACTCAGGTTAGTCAACTAAAAAACCAAAACCCTTGACCCTGTCTGAGCTAGGGGAACCTAGTTCTAATTCCCCTTCCCTACTAGTGGGAGAAATAGCAAGATCTCTGAATGATTGGGCAACCATGGTGGTGATGATTCATGACCTGCTTACACGAATAAATTAACTTATAGTCTGTGAGGCAGTGTGTAACTTTTTGTTTTTTAAAGGGGGAGTTCAACTGCTCTTAGAGAATCCAACAAGTAGTGTGGAATCATGGGACATTTCCCAGTCTATTACATTTGAATGATAGAGTCACCGTTGGAGATATTCCTTAATCCCTGTCTGAAAGTAATATAATTTTTCTTTCTTGAGCAAAAATTGAATTTAATGCTTGTAATGAATCTTACCTACCTCCTAGGCTTTCTTGTAACTAGTTCTGTCTGAATTTTCTAAAACATCTTGAGCATTATGAAAGAGAAGTACCATGGGTATCTTTATGTATATGTGTGTGTGTGTATGCATACACACACACACACACATATATTTATCTTGCTATTTCAAGATCTAAGAATTCATAAATATAAATACTTCCTCTACCAAAATAAATCCATTAGAATATAAGCTCCTTGAGGGAAGGGACTATTTATTTTGTGTTTTTGTATCCCAAGAAGTCAATCAAAGGTGTTCACCATACATCCAAACTGTTGCCAAGGCCTACACATCTCTCAAATATACTCCCTTCTCTCCTCTGAGGGGGGCCACCACTCTAGTAATGACCTTATAACCTCACACCTTGATTATAGCAATATCCTGCTTCTGGGTCTGTCTGCCTCTTTTCCGTCCCCACACCATCTTCCATTCAGTCATGACTCTCCTAAAGCTCAGTCCCATTCATGTCACTCCCCTATTCAATAACCTCCAATGGCTTTCTATTGCCTCTAGGATCAAACATAAAATGCTCTGACTGGCATTTAAAACCTTTCATGACCTAGCCCCTCCTACCTTTCCAGTCTTCTCACATCTTACTCCCCAACACCTACTCTTCAACCGAGTGACTCTGGCTCTTGCATGAAAAAGACAGTCCATCTCCTGACTCTGGTTGTCCTCATGTCTGGGACTCTCTTCCTCTTCTCTGACTCCTGACTCGCCTGGCTTCCTTAAACTCCCAACTGCAATCCCACCTTCTGCAGAAGGCCTTCTCTAACTGCCCTTAATTCCGGTGCTTTCCCTCTTGTAATTATTTCCTCTTTATTCAGCATATAGCTTGCTTTGTACATATTTGTATGCTGTTTCCCTCATGAGACTATGAGCTTCCTGAGGGCAGAAGCTGTCTTTTGCCTCTTTTTGTAGTCTCAGCACCTAGTACAGTGCCTGATGCTTAGTAAATATTTAATGCATGTTTACTGATTGATTGATGGAGGGATTTTTTAGCCATTATCAATATGTCTGACTTTGTTTTACATGACTGTGCTTATTTGTTACAAAGGATTTTTTTTTAATTGGGAAAGGAAAACTGATGATAGTGACACCCTCCCTCCTCAAATGAAGAAAGGAAAGTGCCATTGAAGCATTTTGTACCTTGTCCAAGGTATTCTACTGATTTAAGATTTATTATTTTTTAGCATTCTTTTCTTTTTAAATTTTCAGTTCCAAATTCTTTCATTCCTTTCCACTTTTCCCCCACTCACTGATAAGGCAAGCAATATGATATTAATTATACATGTGAAATTATGCAAAACATATTTCCATGTTAGTCATATTTTTTTAAAGTAAGAGAACTACACTCCAATTGACACTCAAGAGTTCATCAGTTCTCTCTCTGGAGGTGCATAGCATGTTTTCATCACGATTTCTTTGGAATTGTCTGGGATCATGGCAGTATCAGTAGCAGAGTAGCCGAGTCTTTCACAGTTGATCATTGTTCCAACATTGCCATTACTGTGCACAATGATCTCCTGCTTCTTCTTACTTCACTTTGCATCAGTTCATATAGGTCTTGCCATGTTTTCTTGAAACCACCCCCCTCATCATTTCTTATAGCACAACAGTGCTCTGTCACAATCATAGAAGTTTTTTTTTTTTAATGTGCAGAAAATAACAGAAGAAAATTCAGCAGGAGACAGACAATGGGACAGTTTTGAAAGTAGCGTGTGGAATTTATCAAATGCTAAAAATCTGAGCTTCACACAAGAGGCTCATGATTTCCTTTACAATCTTATTTTATTGGTTTTTTTATATATGGAAATATTTCTGTTTGTTGGTATTCTGGCTGACTCAGGCCAGTCTCCTTAGGGATTAAATTTTGTACTGGAACAAAATGAGACATGCATAGATCATTCAACAGCAAATTAAGGGAGATTTTCTTAACCATAGAAGGTGAAGGATCAGCAAGGATAGGTAGTGAGCACAGCCTGTGTTTCAGTCCTCTAGGAAAACCCAGTGTCAAGGGTGAGGTCTCAATACTGCTTCAGGAAAAACTAGCTTAGCTTGCTTAGGGGCAGGGTTTAGGGTCTTGCTCCTACCAAAAGTGGTCTTTCTCAGCTTAGGGATAACACAAAATTTAAAATTAAAAAAAAGAATCTTTGTTCTCTCTCCATCCACCACCCTCCCCCCCAAAAAAGAAACTTCCAAAACAACATCTCCTGGTGGCCAATTTTGTGTTCTTGAGCCTCTCCAAAGTGGCTTAGCCTAGCCCTCAGATGATAAGCACACACTCTGTCTCTGAACTCATACTTAAAGTCTTTGTTTACACACTCAAAAAGCTTTATTTAGACACAAACATTTTGTCTTGTTCAAAGTTCTTCTCATAGCATCAACAAACATACCTTTGACAGCTAACAAACAAGCTATTGTATTCCTCAGTCTGCGATTCACTATCCAAAAATACAATTAATGAGTGATTAACAGTTTTGCAAAGGTCTGAGGACTACTATTTACAACTATAAACAATTTTAAATGGCATTTCCTTCTTTGGTCATAAAGCAAAGACAGTCTCATTGGGATCTGCTATCAATAATTTGAATGTCCTTCCACTCATGTCTCTGCGTTTACAACACCCTAAATAAACAGCAAGAAGCCAACAATATATACTCTAACAGTCTCTATTTCAATGATAGGCACTATTTGTTACCCATATAAAGATCACACATATGACAGTCATTCTACTGAGCAGTTCAGCGGAATATTTTATAGACCAAAACTTTTGTTTGTAAGATTTTATGTCATTCTCAAATTGTTGAATTTTCCCTTCCTTAACCTCTCTTTTTTTTTTTCTCCTGAGCCAAAGATATTTATTCTAAAAGAATCTGTGATTTTCACATGCTGGCATCCCTTTTGCTGATGCAAATTAAAATCCTTCCCAAAGACAGACATTACAAATTGCTGAGGCTGAAAAAGTTCATCATCCAGTTGTCGTTCCCTGAGCGAATAGCTCCTTTGAACCAGCCAAGCTAGGCTGGTCCTCCTGTGATAGACAAATGGATGTGGCTTGTCCTTGAAATGTTTCCAGCATGGTGGGACCTCACAGAGCCTGTATTATGGTATCATAGATTTTGGGAACCTGGGATAATCTCTATACCATGAGAATACATTGGAATAGTATTTTATTGGAGGAAGTGAAAGTTAATAAAATTGTTGAGGAAAATATTTCCAATGTCCAGGATGTTGTGAGGCTGGGGGCAGTAGGAACATCTTTGTACTTAGGGCTTTGGAACATGCAGACTATTTCCTGGGTCTTTAAGCATATTATGAAGTACATCCTTTGCTTTGTTAGTTGTTTTAAAGGTGGAAAACTGACCTGAGAGTACTGAAGGAAGAAGGAATGAAGAATTAGTGTTGGGTTCAGTGCTTAGGAGATCATAAGCTAGAGGGCAATGCTTATAGTATATATAATATATATATATAGTCTATATAATGGTATATATGTCTGTCTGTGTAGCACACAGGGAGGTTTTCTTGTGGATGTTGTAATGAATAAGCAGAGAGTGCAGAAGCATATATGAAGGAGTGAATGAGTCGGTGAGATCTGTTAGGGCAGGTGCAGAGTTCTGAGCCCTGGCTATGCCTCGAGCCCTCATCCAAGAGGAATTGTGTGAATACAGGAGTATGGATGCTAGTGAAGGAGCATTGTCATTGTCGTTGCTGGCCCTTCTTTCTTGAGGAGGACCATGACGTCAGGAAGGAGATGCCATGACTTGCAAGTGGATTGGATTTAAGTGAGGGAGGGCTGTGCAGAGTCACCAGCCAAGAGCCATCTGGAGATGGTGCTAGTAGGATCATTCTATGAGCAGGGGGAAGTAAGGAGGATGAGGTCATTAATCAGATTATCTGGCATCCAGTACATGGTTCTTTGAGGGCAACTGAGAGGACAGGATCATGACAAAAAGGTGTCAGTAGAGTGTGAGAGGAGATTACAATATTTTTCTGTGGGCTAAATGTATCTCACCTAAGGGACATTGAAAGGAAGCTTCTGGGGAGAGAACAAGAGATAATCTGCCGCTTTAAGAAAGGGTGCCTGAGGCTGGTAAATCTTGAGTAGCAACTGGTATTTTAAGAACAGAGAGGTGTGGTTTTTACCTAAAAGAATGTGTCATACCTCAATGCAAAGTCAATTTGTTAAGTTGGTCATCATGTCTAACTTTTTGGGATCCCATTTGAAGTTTTCTTGGCAAAAGTCCTGGAGTGGTTTGCCATTCCCTTTTCCAGCTCATTTTACAGATGAAGAAACTGAAGCAAACAGGGTTAAGTGACTTGCCCAGGGTCACTTCGTGCAGTTCGACCTCACTTAAATACAATTCACAAACAACACAAGAAATCATCCTCAGGATGCCATTGGTCTTCTTCAAGAACAAAGGATGAACTTGAGAGAGAGAGAGAGAGAGAGAGAGAGAGAGAGAGAGAGAGAGAGAG
>NW_027187361.1:26911828-26923128 GCF_028583685.1 Petaurus breviceps papuanus | reverse complement strand
GAGAGAGAGAGAGAGAGAGAGAGAGAGAGAGAGAGAGAGAGAGAGAGTGTGTATTGGCCAGTAAGTGTCTGAGGCCAGATTTGAACTCAGAAAGAGTTCATTCTGTCTACTATGTCACCTAGCTGCCAATTCAGCTAGTCATTTGTCTCTTTTGCTTACATTGCTCTGAGAGATAGGTTTGCTTGAATGAATATTTGCCTCTCTTAGTTGAATGTTTTATTGAATTGATCCAGATGTTTTGGTGTGAATCATCTTCTATGCTTGTCTTTATGTGACTGCTCTAAGATGTTTTCCAATATATCAGCATGGGGAGGATATTTAAAGATAGGGTGATGTTCAGAAATTGGGGGTTTCTGAGGGTCAAAGGTTTCTTGTAGTGTATTGTCAACCTTGAAAACAAGTGACCAAAGAATCACAGAGGTCATGCAACCACTGTTAACTCTAAAAAGTCAGAGAGTTCATACAGGCTATCAAAACCACAGTTAAGTCTAAGAATAAAATAAAATAAAACCAAAGAGATAACAGTGGTCATAAGCAAAAAGCTTTTCTTTATTCAGTTGGAGGAGGGTACCAGACACTTGTGCTAAGGCTTGCCCTTAGTAGGAGACCTGCTTTCATGTGGGCAAATCTTAATACATATACTAGCGGCTGAACCAGTCATCTGTAGCCCTGATGACAAGAGGTAACAGCAAAAATGTGACAAGTTTGATTCATAGCCAGGACTTCATGACCGGCACATGGGTACTGCAGGTGCTTGCCCACGCTCAGAGACCGCCTGGTACTTGTGTGAAACTATTCTGGGATTTTTCACCTTCATCCAAAGGGTGCACACAAAGGATGCTTGCTGGGCCTTAGCTCTGGAAAGCAGGGTGTCTCCTCATATTAAAGAGAGAGGAATAAAAAGAGATAGGTGGTCTTGGCATGGGGATCCTGACAGTTTATATGTATGTGCTTCCTAGAAGAGTTAGAGACTTTTATTTAGGGCTAGGGAGCATGTATCCTACTAAAGGGTGTCAGTGCCCTAGTGAAGAGGAAAGGAGTGTTCTTGAAGTTCCATTTAGTTTCCTCACTCTGTTTCTATGTTCTTTTTTACTCAGTAATACTATTGAATAGAATTTTGTTGTTGTCTTGGTTTTTTGGAGGGGGTTTGCTTTTTTTGGAGGGGGGAAGGAAGGGCAATTGGGTTAAGTGACTTGCCCAAGGTCACACAGCTAGTTTTTGTGTTAAGTGTCTGCGGTTGAATTTGAACTCAGGTCCTCCTGACTCCAGGTCTGGTGCTCTATTCACTGTGCCACATAGTGGCCCCAAGTTGTTGTTTTAAGTGGATAACCAGATCTCCTCTGTTCCTTATTAGTAAAGTATTCCCCATTCTCTTCTCCTATTCAATCCCAAACAGGAGTAGGATTTGAAATCCCATGAGATCATTGATTTAAACTGTAAAAAGAAAATCTAGAGGAGTTAGTACACTGCTACTGGAAGAGATATAAGAAAAATAGATGTAAGATCCCTGCCTGACTTTATCTATGGAAAGAAAATGAAAAAGAAAACCTTTTTAAAAATATTTTTAACTTCAATAACATTGAAAAAGCTTTTGCTAATTGAGTTTTTTATAATGGAGCATTGGCTCCTAATGCTTACCTAATGATCTAACATCTCCAGGTTCTCTCTTTCACCTTTAGAAGGGTTAGCACTTGGAATGATAATTCTAATCAGACATGGAAGAAAATCATTGCTTCTCAAGCTATAAACAACAGTGGCATGTGGGTACCATAATGTGATATTGAGGGAGAGAAATTGATTTCATTCTGTCTTTCCACTCTCCCTTTTTCCTTTCCCTTAGGAAATTACCTTATACATGCAGAGCCCAGTAATTTCCCTAGCCCTCTCTTTTTAAACTATAAATCTCAAAAGGCTAAATTGAATGGAAACTCAAAGGATTTAAAATCTGGTAGCTTTCCCCCCATCCTTTAAGCTGAATTAAATTTGTCCATTGAACAATGTTCCGATCATTCAACATTTTTTGAGCACAGATTATATTCAGGATGCTGTGCTAGGTACTGAGGCTTAATTATTCCTTATTTACTAAAAATAAAGGCATGCCTTTTTACTATAGCAACTATCCAAAATCTAACCTTTCCCAAAGCAATGAACTTCCATAAAGATTATTCTTAAGGCTTAAAAGAAATGAAAACTAAATCAATGTTACAATTTCTCAGTAGTCCTAGAATTTGTTTTTCAATGTCTAGAGAGAAAATTAAACCATTAGCCAAAATGAGATTTGAAGATCTCCATGTTTCATGCAAGTCATATCTGGGATGTTTAATAATGGGTTAATCTTAAAATAATAACCACAGGGCATTTCATAGCACTTTACATTTAGTACTTAAGATATATTATCTTAGCTGAGCTTCAGAACAACCCTGGGAAATAGGTACTACCATTATTATTACATTTGTCTTTCAGATTAAGAAAAATGCTTAGAAAGGGTTAAGTGACATCCATAGTCACTCAGCTAGTAAGAGTTGGAGAGAGTATTTGAACCTAAGTCTCTCCTGACCTGACAGATATCTTTCTACTTCATCACATTGCCTTTTCCACAATAAAAATAATAGTAAGTCCTAAAATTGTTTGTGAGCATTTTACCCTTTATTGATCCAGGACTAGAAAAGTATTTCTTATTCTGATGTTTTAGTTTATTTTCCATATTCTTTAATTTTAAACTTTTTTTGATGCCTTTTTTCCCCATTTTTTCTACTACAACAACAATCTCCCCTTAAAGAAAATAGTTAAGCAAAAGCAACCAAAAGTGACATGGTCTGACAGTGGAGGAAGGAGAGGATATAAAACCCAACGCTGTAGTCGCCTATCCCTCCTCTGAGGATCTGTTTCATTGTCTGTTCAAGATCGATCAATCAATTGACCAGAGTGTGGCTGCTTTTTGATTGTATTTTATTTACATTATTATAGCTGCTGTGTCAGTATACATAAGACTTCGCGTGCTTCTCTGGATTCCTCAATATTATTATTTCTTATGGCATGGCTCAGAATATTTTAAAAAGTCGCTGCATTGGATTTGAAGAAGTGAAATTTATCTTGCATTTTGTATCCGTTACCTAGTTTTGCCCTCCAGGGCTAAGCCTTTCAAGTCCAACATGTCTTCCATATAGGCTAAAACTTCCTGCTTCTGCCAAGCTTCTTTGATGCCAGTTCTTGTCACTTGCCACAGGACCACCCTGATGAAGTCCACGTAGGTGGCTGGTCAGTATCCTATTGCCCATTTCTGAGAGTTCTCCCGACCCAAAGATTTATGTCTGCTTTCCAAGTCCCAGCCATCCCTGACTGGGATGATTCCACTGCTGAACAATCCTCAGGCTGGCACCTCTTGACAAGGGAGAATAACTTCTCTGGCAGCTTGAGCATCTGTTCTCTGTAATCGGTGGAACTGTTTTGCCTACCTTGAAAATAGAATAACTGTGCCCCCAGCAGAAGCATGTTGCCTGCTACCTTTTCCACCACGTGGTTGTGCTGTGCCTCAGGGGAGAGTCAGACTGGATAAGCTGATGCCATCCTGATTTCTGTATCTATCCATAAAAGTTTATGATCTCACATCAGTGTTCATCCTTACAGAGCCAAAGAGCACCTTTTATTGTGTCTATTCTTGTTTTTAAGATATCCTCATAGAGTGGATAGCTTTGAAATGGCTAAAAAAGATTGAATAGAAATTTTAGGTTAAGTCCAAGGAAAATTAGCATAAGATTTTCCCTTTTTATTACCCAAATACATACTCATTCAATTAAATGACCAATTATGTGCAAGACAAGAAGGCAATGTGATGTAGTGAAAGAGTGTTGGACCTGGAGTCAGGAAAACCTCTGATCCATTCTGAGACTGACTAGGAAGGTAACCACACGACTTAAACACTCTTAGCCCTTGTCGTTCACTCATTTCAGTCATGTCTGTCTCTGCATGCCCTCATTTGGGGTTTTCTTAGCAGAGACACTGAAGGGGTTTGCCATTTCCTTCTCCAGCTCATTATACAGATAAGGAAACTGAGGCAAACAGGGTGACATGACTTGCCCAGGGTGACACAGCTAATAAGTGTCTTTGATTTGAACTTGGGTCTTCCTGATTCCAGTCCTGGAGATCTATACATGGTGCCATCTAGCTGCCTAGAAAATGATAGTGAATACTTTAAATTGATTGTGGAACTGATTTTTTAATTTAAAAAGATAGAAAATGTGGTACAAGGGGCAGCTAGGTGGTGCAGTGAATAGAGCACAGGCCCTGGAGTCAGGAGGATCTGAGTTCAAATCCGACCTCAGACACTTAATACAAAAACTAGCCATGTGACCTTGGGCAAGTCACTTAACCCCAATTGCCCTCCAAAAAAGCAAAAAAAAAAAAAAGAGAAAGAAAACAAACAAGCAAAAAAGAAAATGTGGTGCAATGGAAAGAGTACTGTTCCTGGAGTTAGGATACCTGGGTTCCAGTCCTGACTCTGATACTCACTACCTATTTTAGCCTTGGGCAATTCATTTTTACCCCTCTGACTCTGCTTTTTAATCTGTAAAATGGGATAATGATAGTTATACTACCTACTTCACAGTATGGTTTGAGGAAAGCAATTTATAAACTTAAAATACTGTATGAATATGAGCTAATCAAGGATAATGCTGATTATGAAAATAATAATACATAAAATAATAAGCTCTAAACTTTTGAAACTAGAGTCATTTACAGTGTTTTGTGAGGGGTGCTCAAATATACTGTAAAAACTGATTCTGGAGTAAACCATGATTTTATATTTTTAAATGTCTATGCGTTGCTAGTTTTGACATTTATTTTTCACTTAGTGCTGCCTTGCTTTTTGACTGAAGTACTTAATCCTAGAAGCAAATAATCTATGAGTTGGAATGGGCATGTGGGGCCATCTGGTCCAGTTTTCCACCCACTGCAAGAATTCCCCCTATAACATCTCTGATAGATAGTTCTCTATTATAACCTGTACTCAAACATTTCCATCATTGGGAAACCCACTGCTTTGCAAATTATCCATCACATTCTACTTATGGTCTGCTTTAATTGTTAGAAACCTCTTAGACTGAACTAAAATCTGCATTCTTATAGTTTTTACCCATCAATCCTAGCTATGCCCTCTGGAGTTTCCTTTTCTTGCATCATAGTACAATGTAAAGAGAATTTGGAGTCAGAGGACCTGGGTTTGAATCCTGTTTCTGCTATTTACTATCTATGGAACCTTAGGCAATCCTTTATTATAATCTCTGTGAGTCTCAGTTTCCATATCTGTGAAATGAATTAGTTGAACTAGATGATCTTTAGTCTAAAGAAGAAAAGAGATATGTCTCTTCTGACATATTTTCTTTTCTTTAGGCTAATTATCCCCACCTGCTTCAACTATTCTTCATATAACAATTTCTGGATCCCTTGCCATCCTGCTTATCATTCTCTTTACTTGCTCTAGCTATCTTTTTAAAACATGGCACCCATAACTGAACACAGATATGATCTGACCTATCAAAGTGCGATAGAATTATTGCAGCCTTTGATCCTGATACTTGTGTCAAAGTAGCCTTAACTTGCACGAGCCTTTTCAGAAGCTGCATCATTCTTTTGGCTCATACTTACCTTGTAACTTGTTCATCAAATCCTTCAGGTATTTTTGACTTGAACTTTCCCCCTGTCCTGTACTTGTATATTAAATGTTTTAAATGTAAAAGCAAAAATTATAATGTCATATGTATGTACAAATGTATACATGTGCATGTGTGTATATATACCTGTGCATATGCATAATCATGGGTCTCATAAATGTTGAGAATAAAATTCAACACAGGGAGACTGAAGCATGATTCTCCAAGCAAGTGTAGCACCAACACAATATTCACAGCACTGATAGTGACAATAAATATGTCAGCATAGTGCTCAATTGCAAAATATAACAGACTCTCCATATAGAAGACTGTATCAACAATGCAGTATTCACAATACCTTATGGTAACTATAAATATGCTGATATGGTTATTAGTCACAAAATCTAACAGGCTCTCCACATGGGGAACATACCTAGCACATTTATTCAAATACCAGAAAACTGAGTCCCCAAACCAGAAAGTCAAAGCCATCACAGTAGCCATGGGGTTGGCACACGTAGTTAATGCAGTAAACACCCACATTCTCAAACCTTCAAAACAGAACAGGCTACCTCAGGCAAAGATCCTCCTCTCCTCACTCATAGTAACTGCTCAGCATCCACGCAGTTCAATCCCAGCAGCTCCAGCCCCCCACAGTTCCCATCCCCGGCAGTCCTCAGCAGGAGTCCTTAGCAGAAATTATGGCTGGCTCAAAAAAAGGAGTTCCCACTGCCACCACTGCTTCCATTCACCATGCTGGCTCCAGCCTGGCTCCTACTCGGCTCTGGCTCCTTCCTGCCCCACCCCTTCCTCCTACGTCAGCAAATTCAAGGGGCACGGAAGATCTTCAAATCCCATAACCATTACAAAGACAGAAGCAAAACATTTATTCAGACACCAGAAAACCAAATTCCAAAACCAGAAAGCCAATCCATCATAGTAGCAAAGGAGTTAATACACCATAACACCACAGAGAGCCACAGCATCCTTTAGCCTTCCCATAAACCAACACTCACAAGCCTAGCTATCTGCGTGGGTTTGTCCTCTCCTCCCTCCAGTTCTAACTGCTCTGATTCCCAGCTTCCTATGGGTTCTGCTCCACCCTTCAACAAACTCCTCTCACCAGAGGCTCCATGTAATTGCATCCAACCTATTAGGGGGCAGGGAAGATCTTTGAAGCAGGAGAGGTCTTCAAATCCCTCAAGCTTATTAAGGGGCAGAGAAGATCTTCAAATTACCATTACCATTACAGTAAGATAACAGTTTATTAGCAGGACATAGATCTGTTAATAAAATGGGTCTAATGACTGCCTCAGTGAGTCAAAGACCCCCAAATAAAAATGTAATTTCCTTTTACAAGCATAGAACAAAGAACAGAACAAGGCAGATGTGGAAGCAATATTATTGGTTATAGGGTTGGCAGCATCATAGGGGTGAGGGATCATGATTGGTTACATTAAGGAAAGTGGGCTTATACAATGTGGGACCAAGACCACCCATCCCTGTCTTAGAGGAATGTTTTATGGATTTATGGGACCCAGCTGCATTTCAAGGCTATTAAGAGTGGATCAGAGGTAGTAGACTCACTGGTGCCTGAAAATGAGATAAGACCCCTCTTTAATTTGCAAGGATGAAGCTAAGATGGGACAAGGTCAACTTTGCTGCTTTCAAGGATAGCAAACATGTCATGGAATTTCTCAGAAGATGAAATTATGAGGGATAACAACTTTCCTTGGCACAAAGCGATTTGCCAGTGGTGCTGAGATAACAATTCCCTTAGTATCAGAGAGTTTTGTGAGAGTACTGGACCTCTAAACTTAGCTCAGAGTTTTTCTTTAATTAAAATTGACTGGTAGGAAAAATAAGCTTTGGCATATAACTTTGAGAGAGAAAGAGAACTTTTGAACTCACAAGTTTCTTCACTCAGAGACAAAGAAAAGGCTTAGGTTTGTTATACAATACAGAATAAGGTTACATAATAGAATCAATTACAGAGTAAAATAAAAACAGAAAATACAGGATCAATATTTAATTTTAATAAATTCATAAATGCATATGTGGTTGTATATTACATATCTTTACATATAATTATACATATAATATTTGCACATACATAGATAGAAAGACAGATAAACGACCTGTGATTTCATTTATTTAAAGAATTCTCACTGTGTAAGCACCTTTCATAAACACAGACTGACAACTTGTCTATAACTGATGGCCTTGGAAAGAAACACTAAGAAAATGAAATCACTTGCCCCCGGTCACATAATCTGTGTGTATTATAAGCAGAACTTGAACATGGGTGTTCATTACTTCAAGGTCAGTCTTTTATCCAAACATGTGACCTAAGTTAAAATCATGGTTCTTTTATCATGTGATCATACTTGTGTCACTTTGACAAATCATTTTACCTCCATAGCCCCCAGTTTTTTTATCCATAAAATGATGGGATTGGATTTAGGTAGTTTCTATCTTTTCTATGAACTATCTATGACCCTATGATTCTATATCTATTCCTATTAGGTTTAGAGCTGCAAGAAACCTCATAGATTATCTAGTCCAACCACTTAATTTTATAAATGAGGAGACTGAGACTCAGAAGGTTTAAGCGACTTTCCCAAGGTCACATTCCTAGTAATTATCAGAACTTGAACTCAAAGCCTCTGACTCTAAGTCAAATGATCTCTTCTAATCTATTTTATATCCTTCTAACCAATATGACATTTTTTAGGCCAAAACAATAGTTTATTATTTCTGCATTCAGCAACATCTCAGCCATCAAAACTAAAATTCTAACACCAAGGATGGAAGGAAGACTTCTCTACAACGTGATAAGGTAGGCTGCATCAGGAGCCCCCCAGGGTGCCACAGGTGGGAAGGATGGCGGTTATTCCTTCATCCAATAAATTAGGAAGCACAGAATCCGGGCCACTGCTCTTTCTGGGCTGCATAACATCATCGATGGACTGGCCCTCCTCCATCTCAATGAGCAGCTTCACACCATCCACCACCATCTGCATCAGCTCCACCTCGGAGAAGCCCAGTAGGTCAGCATTGGAGATGTCCAAGACACCACCCACAGCTGCTGTGTCCACACTCCCTGTCCCTCTCTTCTGCAGCCTCAGTTTCTTAAGTGCCTCACCAAACTTCTGGGGCTTGCCCAGATGGGGGAGCTTGATGTGGACACCTGCTGCACGGAGGCCTGTGCCCAGGCTGGAGGGGCATGTCGGGATGTAGCCCAGGTGAGGATTCCACATGATCTCGTACTTCTTCGTCTTAAAATCTGGGTGAGCCCCGTGCAGAAACGTGTGAACACTCCCCTGTGCATGGAGAGGACCCTCAGGTGATGGTCCTCACTGATCCACACCAGAAAGGTCTTGTCATGGTCCCAAACGCCCCTGCCATCGGACCAGTCTCGGGCCATGCCAGACGCCCAAAGGAGCGGGGAGACAGGCTTGTCCAAGAGGAAGTGGCCACCGATCAGCTGCTGCTGTTCCTGCTCGGTCCTGCTCTCCCGAGCGTCGTGCTTGCCGGCCAGGTCACCTTCGGCTGGCCAAGGCTGCCACTGACAGCTTCTCTGTGGCCCGGCGCTCGCCTCGGCTGCAACGTGGGGACAGGCAGCGTCCTCGGAGGCTCCGGCCAGTGTGAGCACGAGAACGCAGCACACGGCTAGGCTCCGTTCACCCCCACCCTGCGGATCGTCAGGGCTAAGATCGGTCTTACGCTCCTCTGAAGGCTTGTAGCCTCCGTGGCGGTCCTCAATGACAGGCTCAAGCAGCTCCTTGAGCACCTCCTAGCTCTCATCATCTCCAGGCACACAGCCCACAGTCCTGAGCAATGGGTGCCCTGGATGGTCCGCACCGGTCTGGGTGACGTCAGCCAGGGCGAAGCCGCCTTATCTGGGAGCTTTCATAGAGCTCAGGAGTCAGCACCTGCGCCAAGTGGTTGTTGTGAGAGCAGAGGTTGGGAAATTCCTCCTCGTAGGGGAAGCGGGATTGCAGCACACTGTGGCTGTTGGAGAATGGCATGATGGGAGGAGGCGAGGGCGCTCCGAGGGTCGTGGAAGGCGAGGAGGCTGGCAGGATGCCGCCGCTACTGCCGCTGCTGCGCTGCGATCGCAGGCCGCCTGGCCTGGGCTCAGTCACCGAGGCCCAATAGGAAATCTTACTACATCTGTGTTCGGTCATACTGCATGAGTGATCCCTCCAAGCTTTGCATTAGCCTCAGATCTGATAAACATGCTTCATTTGACTTCATGTAAATTAGTGTTAGGATTTGATTTACAATGATAGGTCCAAGGGAAAAGCCCCGAAGAAGAAGGAGAAGAAAGAAGAAGAGGATTGGGCCAGGCTTGAGGCAAGCTAATCTGGTACTTCATTCAATATCAGAATGAAATGACACATCTGCAGACCACCTGACAACTGTGAGACCTGGTTGTGATGGGACCTGCATCATTCTGTGGTCTAGCTCGCTCCCTCCACCTGTCTCCTCACTGGCAGGTCTAAGTTACCAGAGGAGGACCACCGCTACTCTATTAAACTCAAGCTCTCTCCAGGCACTAAGGATAACTCTGTCATGGGGATGGGGTCAAAGGAGGGAAAGGAATGAACATTTACACGGTGCCTGTAAGCCCTTGTCAATGTGATTACCATTTACACCAAACCAGCCATTCACAATGATGATACAATTAGATCTTGAATATAAATGTTTACTTAACAATGAGACAAAATCTAGAATAATCCATACATCACAGGTATTCAATATAAAACAGATTCAGGAATAATCAACACTTCATCATAGATTGCACTTAAACCTAAATCAGCACACTCAGTATATATGTAGAGCAGCAGACACATGTTTACAGAAATTTGGCAGATGATAGGAAAATCCCTCTAACGCTCTTGGCCACCCACAGCTCTGGACTGCAAACTTTGAGCTCAGTGGTCCATCACGTCACACAAAGTAGCTTTTTTTTTTTTACTGCTGTTCTTTTTCTGGTCTTCCCTCCCCTGCTATACAAATCCTCTTCTGCTCTTGAACTGATGAAATAGTGACAAGGTCTTTTAACTAATAATCACCCTTAAAATCATGCTGAGAAAGTGTTATCTTGTATTGGCTAGTAGTTCCAGAAAACTGCAAGACTGATCAGATTGACTCTCTCTGCACAATGTAGATAAGCCCTGATCATTCTTGACTCACCATTGTTCCAAGTCAGCCAATCGAATAAGTCAACTGCAGTGCCTTATTTCCCCTTTTTGCTTTCCTTTCTCAAACAAAGCCGGGAGAGGCTGCAAAGACGAATAGTCACCTCTAATAGGCTTCAGCTCTCTTAAACTATAGATGGCACTGAAGAATAATGCCTAAACCTATGGCAAAGTTCAGCTCTCCTCCCATTAGCTCAACTAATCAGGAACTAGCAGCTGAAGTCTTTCCCCTTGTTGGCTTCTTTTCTCCTTAAAAAAAATTCTATTTTATTTTATATTTAAGTTCTAAATTCTTCCCCTCCCACCTTTCCCTCATCCCTTTATTGAGAAAGCAAGAAAAATAAAATTATTACAAATTGTATAGTCAAGTGAAGCAAATGCCTGCATTGGCCATGGGAAGGAAGGAAGGAAGGAAGGAAGGAAGGAAGGAAGGAAGGAAGGA
>NW_027187361.1:26910228-26911818 GCF_028583685.1 Petaurus breviceps papuanus | reverse complement strand
GAAGGAAGGAAGGAAGGAAGGAAGGAAGGAAGGAAGGAAGGAAGGAAAAGGGAAAGGAGAGGAGAGGAGGGGGAAGGGGAGGGGAGAAGAGAGCAGAGGAGAGGAAGGAAAAAGAAAATATGCTTCAATCTGCATACTGAGCCCACCACTTCTCTATCTGGAGGTGAACAGTTTGTTTCATCATGAATCCTTTGTAATTGCTGTATTGATCAGAATTCCTAAGTCTTTCAGAGTTGTTTGCCTTTATGATATTATTGTATTATATAAATTGAATAACTTGTTATCTTTCCCAAAAAACTTTCTCCTCTACCTAGCTTCTGCTGTTTTTTTTTTTTTTCCCTCACACAATTCCATCTAAGCTAGCTTTTCCACTCCATTCTGGGTTCTTGTTCTGTTCTGTACTTTGTGTCTGGTTATTCACCATTTGCCTGGTTTCTTGTTACTCTCAGTGGCTCAAATCACAGCCTCCTGGTACTCAGTGAATTACCTTTTCTTAATGAAGCAAAGACTCATGAACTCCCCTTTCTGTTTGTTATAACTTCAAGAATCTTTATCTAATCATCCTAGAATGTCCAAATAGTTACTTGATTTATCCTTTTGTGATAAGCCTTAGAAATAATCACATTCAAATGAGGTGAGGGACAAAAATGCCCTGAGGTTGTAGCCATTTCTCTGTCTTCAAACAGGTCCTCTTACCATTGTGTCTCTAAAAACCATTTTTTCACACTTGATTTTATAAATTTTCAGTACATTAAAATTTTGTTCTGGCCTATTCTGTTACAGATGAGGCATCTCCTTATATCCTTTATAAGGTGATTGAAGATTTTTATTTGGTCAGAGTTTATTTTTCTTCCCCTTTTGTCAACCAAACTGCTTATATTTTATCTGTTGACTATACATCTATTCATGTGGGTTTTAGCCAGGTTGTTTTTTTTTTTTACTTAAGCAAGATGATTTTTTTTTTGCCTCTTAAAACCATTTATTTACTTATTATTTATTAAGACAAACCTTACATTCTTCTCAAGTTGATTTATTCTTTTTTTTTAAGGAAAAATTGACTCTTTTAGCAACTAAAGTGCTTATATATTAAGGGATCAGTATGTTACATCACAAAAGGAGGTTTACTTAGCCATATCAGGGGGAAGACATGAAAGGCAAGAAAAGAATATTCATAGAAGATAGCCCCTTGATTCACTTAAGCACAGCTTTCTTCTGGCAGTGGCACCCATACTGGTCTTCTGGTCAAGACAGAGGGAGTAGCTGGAGTTCCTCATGTCCTGGCTTTTATGTTCTCCTTTACCAGGAAGTTTTAGTCCTCTGAGCTTATTAAATCTCAAGAAAGACTCTAGCAACTTTTCAGGAAAAGAACTAGCCATGGAAGGGGAAACTTGGTAAAAATATTCCTACTTCCAGAATCATAAATTCAACTAATTGTGCCAACATCCATGTCATGTCTTGCCACTGACTGGATGAAGGTAAAAGATAAGTAACTGACTACAGGATCCTGTAATGAGCTAAGACCTGGGTATGTGCTACCTTCATTTGCAGGAAAGAAAGAAAGAAAGAAAGAAAGAAAGAAAGAAAGAAAGA
>NW_027187361.1:26897400-26910128 GCF_028583685.1 Petaurus breviceps papuanus | reverse complement strand
GGAAGGAAGGAAGGAAGGAAGGAAGGATGGAAGGAAGGAAGGAAGGAAGGAAGGAAGGAAGAAAGGAAGAAAGAAAGAATGCATAGAAACAACTTAAGGATCATACATAGCTCTCTCAGAAGAAGACAACAGAACTATGCCCAAAGTGCTATAAAAGTGTGTATACCCTTTGTTCCTGCAACAAGTGGGAAAAGGACCCATGTACAAAAATATTTATAGCAGCTGTTTTTGTGGTAGCAAAGAATTGGAAATTAAAGGGATGCCCATCAGCTGAGGAATAACTGTGATATATGAATATAATGAAACACTATTGCTCCATAAGAAATGATGAGCAATCAGGTTTCAGAGAAACCTAGAAAGACTTACATGAACTGATGCTGAGTGAAGTGAGCAGAACCAGGAGAACTTTATGCACAATAACAGCAACATTGTGCAATGAACCAACTTTCACAGACTTACCTCTTCTTAGCAATGCAAGGACCTAAGACAACTCTAAAAGACTCATGATGGAAAATGCTATCCACATCCAGAAAAAGAGCTATGTAGTCTGCATGCATATCGAAGCACACTATTTGCTCTGGTTTTTTGTTTGTTTGTTTCTTCTTTCTTGTGGCTCTTCCCATTGGTTCTAATTCTTCTTTACAACATGAGTAATGTGAAAATATGTTTAATACAAATGTGTATGTAGAGCCTGTATCAAATTGCATGCTGTCTTGGGATGGGGGAGGTGAGAGAGAGGGAGAAAATTTGGAACTCAAAATCTTATGGAGGTGAATATTGAAAATTGAAAATTAATTAATGTTTAAAAAGACAACAAGACAAAAAAACCTGAAGATCAAATGCAGGAAATAATAGAACTGTTCAAAACTTCTGAATATAGAAAATGAAACAACTTATGAAAGTATTCCTAGATGGCCTCCAGAAAAAAAAATCTCAGGCACATAATGACTAAATTTAACAATACAATCCAGATACAAGTCATATAAAGCATCAGGAGAAATAACTTCAAATACAAAGGGAAGGAAATTCAAATGACACAAGACTATTCTGCAACCACCAGAAAAAGTAGAAGGGAATAACATATTCCAAAGAGCAATGGAGCTTAGGATGCAGCCCCAGGTAGATGTATCCTGCAAATCTGAGCTTATATACCCAAATGAAAAAAGAGGACATTGAAATAATCAAGAAGCATTGAAAACATTCTTAGAAAGACCTTCAGAGATTATTTGCTTCTAGAACATCCCAAACAACAGAAATGCAGAGGTGAATATGTGCAATAGCCAAGGACAGTGACTACAAGAGTGACAACATAGAAACCAGGAAGAGACCTCTTTCTAAATATACATAAGGAGATGGGTGAAAGCAGAAGAGGTAACAGTGACGAGGCAAGCCTGAGAAATTATAGGCAGAATCTGTTGGCACACTGCCTACAGGTAAATCATGGTCCTTTTGTGGGACTACATTACAAGATGAGCAGGGACATGAAAGAAGAGGAGGGACAGGGGGATAGAGAGGAATGCATGATGGGCCCTGGCCAAATTGAAGGCTAGCAATAAAGGAATGGTGACCCCTATGGTCTCAGGGAAAGAAGAGAGTTCAGGGAAGCAGGTGAGGGGGAGGAAAGGACATTTGAAGAGGAAGGGAAAGAAGCAGGTCTTGTTTTGGTAGTGGGGGGAGGTTACACTGGTGAATAGTCCCATGGGTGAAGACAGATGGTCTCTGAAGGGAAATGGGGATCTTGTGATGAATGTGGCCTGGGGGATTTGGTGCTTGAAAAGTCTGCTCTTCTCCCTTCTAGAGGGGGGACGTTGGAATCCCTGCTGTCAGCTGACTCACAGAGGGGTGGAAGAGCATGGACCCAAGGAGAAGATTCTGAGACTAACAAGGGGGAAAAAAGCAACATGCAAAGGAGAGAGTATTAATTAGTGGTGTGCTGCATAATCACGGGCATGGTGGGGGAGGGGCACTGCCACTCTCTGACACCTGCAATGATTGGCATTGTTCGGGAAGTGAGGCACAATTAAAAAAAGGGGGGAAATTTGTAGAGCAAGCTCTTCAAGGTAGTGGCAGAAACTGCCTAGAGGGGAGAGCCTAGAATAGATGCCTAGAATAGCTACTTGGCAGTATTGATTGCATGAGGAACACAGAAAACAGAGACTAGATAATTACATGTATCTGATCAGAGAATAAGGGTCTAGAGTAGACAGAAATAGAGGATGAACAATGAAGAAGGTGAGAGAAATCCTTTTTTGATAAGGGACACAAAAATGAATTTAAAATCTATTGAACAGGACTAGTTGAAGGGAAGGAGAATGGGAACCTACTTGACTCACTGAGAGGGGGAAAGAGGAAAAGAATTATAAAACCAGATAAAAGCAGGAGAGAAGAGGCAATGAGCAAAATTCCAAAGGAAAAAGAATAAAAACAAAGAAGAGGCAGGGATCAGGGATGAGGAGAAGAGAACCAGTGGGAAAGGCCGTCTCACAAAGAGGTTAAGATAAAGTAACTGAAGGAAACATTAGAAGGAAAAAAATCATACCTAAAAAAAAAGACCCAACATTAGACACAGATCGAGAAAAAATATAAACTAACCCTCACAACTTTAAATGTTTGCAGTGTTCGCATGTTGTCTCCATCCTTCGAATGTGAGTTTCTTTAGGGAAGAAACTTTTTTTTCTTTCTTTGTATCCACAGTATTGCTTTGCACATTGTGATTGACTTTAAAAAAGCTATCTACTCCATCTTGATCCCTCACCTTCCATCACCCCCATTAGGCAAAAAAGCCCTTGTAAGAAATATTTCCTGCAAGAAAAACAAATGAGCACATTAGCTGTGCCTGAGAACATATTTCTTATTCTTTACCTAAGTAGCTTGCCACATCTCTGTCAGGCAGTGGGGAGCTTCGCCATTGGTCAGCTGGATTGTGGGTGCTTTAGGCATTGATTGGGGCTCTAAGTCTTGCAGTTTTCTTGGCGATGTTGCTGCTGTATACATTGTTCTGGCTCTTCATTCTCCTTTAATTCATGTAAATCTTCCAGTTCCTCTGAAATCAACCCTTTTAATATTCCATCACATGAAATTGTGAGCTCCTGGAAGTCAGGGACTATCTATCTTTTGCCTCTTTTTTCCATCCATAATGCTTTGGAGAATGCCTAACACATAACAGGTGCTTAATAAATGTTTACTGACTCAGGAAGTACACTGAATAAGCTGGAGCCTGACCCACGTTAGTGACAGTACAGGGCACCATCACTGAATCTTCAAGGGAGGTAATGGTAGCTTTGGGGGAGTCAGAGAAAGGGAACCCATCACACTGTAACCATCCACCTCCATAGCTCCCCCTCAGCATTACCTGAAGTTAGCCAGTCGTCCCATTTCCCTCCAAGTATCCTCCTCTCCCTATTTCCCCCAGCTAGGTAGCAGGAAGGCTAAGGGAGAGAGGTCAGGTGGAAAGATGGGCTTTGCCCATTTCTGTTCCCCTTCTTAATTTGAACTACATTGATTTTGTTTGTGCAAAAAAAATGTGAAACTTTATGTAGTCAAAAGTGTCCATTTTATCTTTTGTAATCTTCTTTATCTCTTATTTGATCATAAATTCTTCTCCTGTTCACTGATCTGAAAGGTAATTTTTTACCTTACTCTTTTTTATGATATGACTGTCTATATCTAAGTCATTAGAGTATCCACCTAGAACTTATTATATAATATAATACGGTTCCATTGCTTTCCAGTTTTCCCAGTATTTTTTTAATAGTGGATGCAGGACAAGTCAATTAGGGACTTGAGGAACCAGAAAAAGAATAATGGCTAGGTGGCTCTATGGATTGCCACTGGACCTTGAGTCAGGAATACCTCAGCTCAAATACAGCCTCAGACTTAGAAGCTGGGTAACTTTGGGCAAGTCATTTAACTTTTTTGCTTCAATTTCCTCAAGTATAAAATGAGACTAATTATAGCACCTACCTTGCACTTAGCAAAGTATCTAGAACACAGTAGGCACTACATAAATGTTTATTCCTTTCTCCCTACCCCTTCATTTGGACAAAGGATAATAAAACAAATAGCCATGCATTAGCACTCCCCCTTGTACATACCAACCACACATCCTCTAGGTTTATAAAGGGACCATCCTGGCATTCATAAACTAGATAATTTGGTCCCCCTAAAAGATAAAGGAGACTTTGTCAAATGGCTTCCTGAAATAAAAATACACTTTGAGACTGTATTAGAATATAAGGTCTTTGAAAGTTGGGACTATGTTTGCCTTTCCTCGAATTTCTAGTACTTAATGAAGTACCTGATGATAAATGTTTATTTGCTGATTGATTAACCAGTCTGGTAGTTCTGTTGAAAAAAGAAATTAGGAGAAATTTAATGACTTTACAATTAATTTTACTTTGTATAATAATTTTCAATTATCAGAACACTTTCACATATACTTTCTCATTTGAACTCCATCATGACCTTGTGAGGTAGGCATTCTTTCTGTTTTAGAAGTGAGCAAAGAGAGACTTAGAAAGATTGTAATTTACTCAAGGTTTCAACTAGGAGGTAACAGAGCTGAGATTAAGCAAGAGTTATTATGTCTCCTAAATTAATATGGTTCCTTTTCACCCCCCTCAGTTTCCCTCTCCCCCATAAGGTTTTCAAGTGAAAAGACTGCTTTCAAAGTTTAAAAAAGTATTATTAATGCCTTTTATGTTTTAAACTAGACATTTTCCATTATACTGTATCTTCCTCCCCACCCCCCATTCCCCTTAAAATGTTTCACTGTAACACAGAAAATCCAATAACCAATCAAGACAGCAAAACATATGAAATACTCCTGACCTCTAGCCTCCTACCTCTCTACTGAGAAGAGAAAATGCTGTCATCCTCAACTCCTCTATCTCACCTCCACATTCAATCATTGGTTAAGTCCTCTCATTTCTACTCTAATAACATGTCCAGTGTATACCCTTTCCTCCTCTGACACTTCCACCACTTGGGGGAAGAGGCAAGGTTCTTATCACTTCACATCTATTTCAATAGTCTGTTGTTTGGTCTTCCTACCCAAGTTTTCCCCCACCCCTATCCATCTTCCATCTAGCTGTCAAATTTATCTTCTTAAAATTCAGGCCTGACCATGCCACTTTTCCCTCCATTCAATAAAATCCAGTGGCTTCCTATTGCTTCTAGAATAAAATATGAAAATACAACAATACAGAAAATAACAAAATCCTCTGGCTTTTAAAGCCCTTCATAATCTGGCCATTTCCCACCTTTCCAATCTTCTTATGCCTTACTCCCATTTATGTACCATTCAATTCATTCCCCTACTTACTGTTCCTTGAATATGACACTCCATCTGCTAACTTTCAGTGTTTTCGCCATCCTCCATGCCTGAAATACTTTCCTTTCTCATCTCCGCCTTCCAACTTCCTTGGCTTTCTTCAAGGCTCAGCTGAAGTTCAACCTTCTGCAGGAATCCTTTCCCACTCCTCTTTAATCTTAGTGTTTTCTCTCTGAGACTACCCTCAATTTATTAGGTTTTTTTTTTTAGGCAATCAGGGTTAAGTGACTTGCCTAGGGTCACACAGCTAGTAAGTGTCTAAGCCCATATTTGAACTCAGGTCCACCTACCTCCAGGGCTGGCGCTCTATCCCCTGAGCCCACCTAACTACTCCCAACTTATTCTTTATATTTCTTGTTTTACATAGATATGTGTATGCTGTCTCCTTTATTAGAATGTGAGCTTCTTGAAACTAGGGACTGTTTGGGTTTTTGTGTTTTTGTTTTGTTTTGTTGCCTTTCTTTAAACCCTCAGTGCTTAGAACGGTGCCTGGAATATAGTAGGCATCTAATAAACGCTAATTGACTGACTTCAAGATCCTTAGTCATGAATAGGCTGTGAGCTTCAACATTGGAGGGAACATGTAATTGGTGTGATCCGTTTGAGCATTTACCTTCAATAAACATTTATGAAGCATTTTTTATGTATAAGACACTGGTTTCAGGGGTATAAAGATGAAAAATTATAGAGTCTATGCCCTCATGGAACTTACAGTCTAGTAGGGAAGATAACACCATTACAGGGAACATATTTTAGTCTACTGACTCCCCTCTGTCTTCACAAAGCAGGGTGGTACTTTGAGCTGGAGGAGAACAGATAATCCCAGGAATTGAGGAGCTGCCTTGTGGGAATGCCATGATCAAGATCAAGAATACCCTGGTGGTAATGCCTGACAGTGGACTTCTTTCTATTTTTTCACCCTCCTCTGTGACAGGCTAGCCCAAGATAAAGGTGGTCAGAGTTCCATGCTGAGAGCAGACAGCTGAGAAAGAAAAGAAGCCTTCATGTATTCCAGTGTGCACTGGATCCCAAGTTCATCCTCTTCCTGAATTGAGGGTGAGTCAAGTGATTCTACTTTTCCATCTGATCTGCCCAGTTGCATTTGAAATCAAACTTCCTATGGAAATTGTATCATTTACACTCCTGCTCATGGGGGGGGGGAGGGGGAGATCAAACTGTCTATTTCCCAGAATACTTAAGTTCAGATTGATCCTAAGAATCATTGGGCAGCTTGTTGGAGTGGATAGAGTGCTAGACATGGAGTCAGGAAGACCTCCATGCAAATCCTATCTCAAACACTAGTGGTGTGACTTTGGGCAAGTCATTTAACTTCTTGGGGTCTCAGTTTCCTCATTTTGCAGGTGACATTTACAAGTCAGACTCAACTCCCAAGATCTCCTCCAGATCTAAATGTATGATCTTGGAGAAATGGGACCCTCCTAGGGTTAGGAAAATGGTGACCTCATACGCTACTTCATCCACGCTAAAAATATTTTATTATTTGTTGTTGCTTTGGCAGCATGGTATAGTACTTTTTGGTCAGGCTTGAAGCATGGTGTAGTACAGGGGTATCAGTATTGGCAACAATCATGAGTGAGACCCGAACCAGATTAATATGCAATTGGAAAACATATAAAGAAATTAATTAAAAATACAATGAAAATAATATTACTTTTTTTTTTCTTTTTGGAGAGCAATTAGTGTTAAGTGACTTGCCCAAAGTCACATGGCTAGTAAGTGTGTCAAGTGTCTGAGGCTAGATTTGAATTCAGGTCCTCCTGACTCCAGGACGGTACTCTATTCACTGCACCACCTAGCCACCCCTAAAAATAATGTTACTTTAAAAAGATAAATCAATTTGCAACCTGCAGGGATCTTGTAGTAGCAAATACCCTTGCACTCCCAGGATGGCTGCTAGCCCAGGTTCTTTGATCTGCTTTTCTAAAGGAAAGCAGCTTTAAAGGGGTCAACAATCTTACTTTAATTACATTCACTAGTTCAGGGAAAAGGTCAGCACCCTGAATGTGGAGAAAATACAAATGGAAAAATTAGCACAGAGATTCAATAGACAGGGCTCCAACTGTCTGAACAAAGTAATACAACCACCCACATACATCATTGGATCGAGAAAGCACAAACTTCTGAGTAGTGGGGAGAGATCTTACTTGGAGTCCCATCCAGGAAATATCCAGAATATATAGCAAACACTTGGCATCTGATTGGCTCAGAGTCAGAAAGCCCAAAACCTACCTGACTCAGCACAGCTGTGAATTATTGGAGTTCAAAGGAGACTAATCCTTCAGATGTTTACAATTTAACATGAGCCTGGGAAACTGAACTCCAAAAAGAAAATAACAAAAATCGCACCTTGCTTGAGCTTACAGATATTCACGTATGGTTTAGTGATCCCATTTTTATTAGAGTCTAACACCATGAATACCGTGAATAGAGAGCTGGCTGAGAAGATCACACAGGTGTAGTGCCAATGCAATATTCACAGTGCCAACAGCAACTGTAAATATGCTGGCATAGTTCTCAATCGCAAAATATAACAGATTCTCCATATCGAAGACAGAAGTAAAGCATTTATTCAACCATCAGAAAACCAAATCCCAACACCAGAAAGTCAAATCCATCATAGTAGCAAAGACTTTAATATACCAGAGTACAACATGAAGCCACACCATCCTTTAGTCTTCCCGCAAACCAAAACTCACAAGCCTAGCTATCTCTCTGGGTGAATCCCCTATCTCTCCCCTCTAGCAGCTCTGACTCCCAGTTTCACATGGGCTCTGCTGCCACCCTTCGTCAAACTCTTCCTACCACAGGCTCATGTGATTACATTCAGCCTATTAGGGGCAAGGAAGATCTTCAAATTCCCATTATCATTAAGGTAGAGTAGGTAGAAAAAAGAGGGAAGACTTTATAATTTAGAGATTATCATTTGAGCTGAGCCTTGAAGGAAAATGAATAGAATTGGCCTGGAGAGGTAAGAAGGAAGGTGTTTCAGACATGTAGGATGGGCTGCCCAAATACATGAAGTCAGAAGAAGGGAAGTCATGATCAAGTAACAGCTACTAACCCAGTTATGCTGAAAGCAAAAAGAATATGAAAGATATGGTGAATAAAGGTTATAGGTTGTAACCAGATCATGGAGGGTTTAATAGGACTTTTTTCTTTCCTCTCCTCACTGAAATTCTTTGTCTTGGGACTTCCTGTGGCACAAAACCATATTACATTTTGAATGTTTTCTTTTTACTTGACTTAAGGCCCCACTCAAAAATCTAACCTGGAAAAAAAATTTTTTTCTGGGCAATCTAGGAGTCTGGCGCGACTTCCTCCACTTCAATTCAAGACATTATATGCCAGGTTTTGCAGGCCCTGGGGATACAACAATAACATAGCAATCCCTGCCCTCCGTTCTTATGGGAAGGGGTGTGATGACATGTCCACAAAGTAATATTCAAAAATAAAAGTATGCTGGCTTACATATGAAAATATCTTATTAAGTACTACTACAGAGAATAAAATCCATAAACATCTTATATCCACAAATCCATACATGCTTTTCTGCTCTGTGTCCTCTAGAATCACAATCTCAGAACTAAGTATCATTGATTCCTCTCATTCCAATGAGTAGTCTAGAATCAATGGGGTATTATACGTTGGCATCATCTATATGTCGAGGTGGATAGAGTGCCTGGTTTGGAGTCAGGAAGACATCTTCCAGAGCTCAAATTCAGCCTCTGACATTTACTAGTGTATGATCCTGGGCAAGTAACTTTACCCTATTTGCTTCCATTTCCGCATCTGTAAAATGATCTGGAAAAGAAAATGGCAAACCGCTCCAGTGTCTTTGCTAAGAAAACCCCAAATGAAATCATAAAGAGTCAGGCAAGACAGGAAAACGACTGAACAACCACAAAAAAATCATGATCATACTGGTTTTGGAGAAAAACATTCTTTTATCTCATGCTTCTTAGTTTCAGATAAAGCCTCACTCACACAAAATGATATATCCACCCATCTCTTGAGGTTGCTATTTTTTTTTTGAGAGCTTTCTTCCAAAGTGGTCCAGTAATGATGGATGGGAAGTTGGAAAAAAAAAATTGGAAGGGGAAAAAAGTCGGATGAAGATTCTTTTTCTTTCATATACACTGTTTTATAACTCACGAATTTACTTAAGATGTAGCCTTCCCTCTCTGTGATGTTCTCTCTCTCCAATTAGACTGCAATTCCTTGAAAGCAGAGACCCCTGTCTTCTCTAAATTTTCTCTCTGCTTGTTCCTGAAACTAGTTTTCATCTAGTAATGATAACATCCTCAGTTAGTGTACCCTACACTTCAGCTCTGACTGATGGTCTTTTTTCTAGGGTCCTCTCCTAAGGAAGAGGTATCTTTCCCTAGAAACCATATCCTACTTCTTCATGAGCAACAAAGCCATTTCAGCAAAGTCTCGTTTTACTGGAGTGCTTTACGCGAATCGAGCACATGTGTCACAAAGTGGTTCTGACAATTATCCTAGGTTAGCCTTAAAACGTGGAAGCACATCCACTGGGAACTCCTTCCTCCATAGGTATTGTCTATGACTCAGAACTAAGCTCAGCATATTGCCCTTCCTTAAGGGTCTGTAGCAGCAAGCACCCCAAGCGTCCTCAGGGTTTGCAGCTACCACAGGTTCTTGGATCTGCTTTGTTAAAGGAAAGCAACTCAAAATGGGTTAACAAGCTCACTTTAATCAGTCAGACATATATCGTTTACCTTGTTCAGGAGAAAAGGTCGGCACCCTGAACCTCAAAGTATACAGGCATAATTATCAAGACAGAAACATCAAGTAGACAGATTTCCAAACTGTCCAACCATTACATCCATACCCAGTCAACATCTGGGTTTCCACATTCTGGGTTTTTCAAAGCCGGGGGACTCTCAACAACGGCTTCCCAGAATTCAGATCAAATCACAGAACACTTCTCAAAGTGAGTCCCAAAACAAAGCTACACATCAGGACTTATATAGCCTTCTCCTGGCTCAGAGAATGTAACAACCTTTTGGACCCACTGGCCAATCAAAAAGTATCAACTGAAAAACAAGCCTCCCACCCCAGTCTCCAGGTGCACTTTAGCCTAGGGGCAGGGAAGATCTTTAAATTGCATTTCCATTACAGGGTCCTAAAGCAATTCTTTTTTAATCACTCCTTTGTCTTCTCTAAATCCCTTACGTTACCTCAACCTCTCCTCTGCAT
This sequence comes from Petaurus breviceps papuanus, assembly GCF_028583685.1. Classification (NCBI taxonomy): domain Eukaryota; kingdom Metazoa; phylum Chordata; class Mammalia; order Diprotodontia; family Petauridae; genus Petaurus; species Petaurus breviceps. Next base: position 26,899,555 of record NW_027187361.1, on the reverse strand, counting down.
AATTAAATTCCCGAGCTATCACTGCTTGGACTGCTTGTTGAGTGCTCCCGACTTCCTCGCACAATTCCAGCTCAGCTGGTCTACAGTTGGGCCCCATCACCCCCAGGATTTCGCAGGGAACTTAACCCCCACAGAGATTGCATTTGCTTTGCTGGTCTGTAAGATTTCCATCCTGCTAATGTTTATGTTGTCCCTCTCCTAAACCACTCCTTCGGCTCTCTTTCCTAAATCAGTCTGGTAACTTATTGGAAGAAAGCCCAGGAAAGGTTCCCCAAGTGTCCTCCCCCCTGCCCCCCCCCCCCAAATATCTGAAAACAGGTTCACGGCTCGCATCTTTTCTAAAGGTCACGTCCGTTTCTTAACCTCCGTACAAGGATTTAGTTGGGCTTTCTAGTGATAAGCACTTTTTTTTTTTACCTCCCCAAACAAAGACCCCAGGTTGGCAAATCCTTGCAACGGGGAGAGAAGGACGCAGTTCTCCAGCATCCGTCCCCCCCCCCCCCCCCGAGGGCTTAGGGATGTCGGGAAGGAACATTTCGGGTGGTCCGGGCTGGCTGCTCGGCCGGAGGAGGGGAGGCACCTCCCTGGATCCCGCATCCCAGCCCTCACCCTCGCCGCGGGAAGGAGCTGGGAATGCGGAGGGAGGGATGGGAAGAAGGCGGAGGGACTGGGAGCTGGGACTGGACTTCCTCTCCCAATTCCGGAACTGGGCGCTGGGGAGAGGCAGAAACACGGAAACCCAACCTGCTCCTACTTGGGCTGGCGACGCCTCCAAGCCGCCAGCGGGGAGGAGCTGGGGCTTGGGAGAGCAGCCCGGGGGAGCGCAGCCCAGAGGAGTGCAGCCCAGGGGGAACCCGGGGGGAGCGCAGCCCGGGGAGCTCAGCCTGGGGGAGCTCAGCCCAGGGGGCAGCGCAGCCCAGGGGGAATCCGGGGGGAGCGCAGCCGGGGGGGAGCGGAGCCCAGGGGGAACCCGGGGGGAGCGCGCCGGAGTCCGGGCTGCAGCTGCCGGTGCCTCTCCTTCTCGGGCGCTGCTGGGGACGCGGAGCGCCCAGCCCGAGCCCAGACCCCAGCTGCGCCCCCGTCTCCCCAGTGAGCGGGGACCCTGCGGGGCTGCAGTCCCGGAGCCGGCTGCAGCAGACGGGACCCAGGGGGTGGGACGGAGGGCGGGTCAGGGCCAGGCCCGGTGGGGGACGATGTGACCGGCCCGGCCGCTGGCTGGCGGGCAGGGGGCGGAGCCGTGAGGAGCCGCGGGATTCCGGGGCCAAGGGACAGAGGCAGCAGCCCCGACCGGACCGAGGGGACGGCGGCGGCGGCGGCCGCAGCGGGAGGCGCGGAAGATGTGGCTGAAGCCGGAGGAGGTGCTGCTCAAGAACGCCCTGAAGCTCTGGGTCACCCAGAAGAGCAGCTGCTACTTCATCCTGCAGCGCCGGAGGGGCCACGGGGAAGGCGGCGGCCGCTTCACGGGTAAGTGGCGTGAGCCTGGGTGCCTCTCGGGGCTGCCCAGGGGGAACGACCCACAGCCAGGGAGGGTGGAGGGAAGGGCCCGGCGGCCAGGCTGAGGCGCGGGCTGGGCACAAAAGGAGGAGGGGAGACCTTTGGAGGTCAGGAAAGGGAGCTCGGATCCTGGGCAGCCGGAGGAGCCCAGAGCTTTAGGAGCTAAAAGGGACGAGCCCCTGGAGGTTCCCCCGCCCTGAGCTGCAGGGCAAAGCTGGGGGGGGGGGGGGATGGCGAACCTCTCAGGCTGGCCCTGGCCAGCCACCTCCTAGGTGCGAGTTGTTGGGTTGGAGGTAAAAGAGTCACTGGGGCGCTTGGAGGATTTGGGATTTCCTTTGGAATTGCACTTGCAAAAACCCCTCTGGGCTACGGTGTGAGAGGTCTGGCCCCTCTGAGCTGCGGTGTGACAGGTCTGGCCCCTCTGGGCTACGGTGTGACAGATCTGGCCCCTCTGGGCTACGGTGTGACAGGTCTGGCCCCTCTGGGCTACGGTGTGACAGGTCTGGCCCCTCTGGGCTGCGGTGTGACAGGTCTGGCCCTTCTGGGCTATGGTGTGACAGGTCTGGCCCCTCTGGGCTGCGGTGTGAGAGGTCTGGCGGGTGGAAGATTATGGGGTCAGGGCTAGGTGGCCCAACTTCGTTATAAAACCAACCGCAGGAGG